>NC_059302.1:26569918-26709918 GCF_017591435.1 Portunus trituberculatus | reverse complement strand
AGTAAGTAAAACGAGGAAAAGAAATGCACAAAAAAAATCATATAAAAAAATTAAAAACTTCTCCATTGCCTCGTCAAGGTTTGGCGAGTCGGGAGAGAGGAAAGTGAGCCAACGAGCCCCGCCGCACACAACTTTTAATTGATGCCCACTCCATCCCTCCACTCATTAAGATTGAAGCTTTTACTGGGAAGGGAGCTACTAGTTTTGAGCTGGGAGGAGGAGGAGGAGGAGGAGGAGTGGGTGGTGGTAGTGAAACGTAGGAGGAACACAAGGAGCAAGATAAAGGCATGTTTATCCTAATGGTTCCCCTTCTTTTAACTCGTCGATTAAACTTTTTTTTTTCTTGAGAATATATAAAACCTCTCTGCTTTCTCCGCCACTGCATAATGTGCCCCTTGTTTGTCCGCCCACCACCGCCACGGCTGCTTGGTGATTGCTTGTCTGTTTGCCATATTAACGCTCGTAATCAGAAACGTTTTGCATTTTCATCACAAATATTGTTAATGTCCATATTAAGGATCAGCCGGGTTCTTGAGAATGTTTCTCCAGTTGAGGCCCTGATGATGCCTTTTGCTGATGGTGAAACGTTGGAAAATAATAAAGCAGGAGGAATGAAGATTTTCACGGTGATTTCCCTGCATTTTAGTATATATATATATATATATATATATATATATATATATATATATATATATATATATATATATATATATATATATATATATATATATATATATATATATATATATATATATATATATATATATATATATATTGGCGAGGCTACATGGCTGTCTTGCTAATACCTTTTCTCTCAAGTGGTGAGATCTTCAAAACAACTATTCTCCTGCTGGCCACCAAATCCACTCATTCAGCCAATCAGTAAACAGGGCACTGTACGTAAAGATGAGTCTTTAACAATATGTTGGGTAAGATGCAGACTATCACTTCTCTTTTCTTCACTCATGTTCTTCTTTTTCCCTAATATGATAATAAGGGAACGAGGGCAACCAGTGTTTTCCACTCTTCTACGTATATACGGAGAAGCAGGTAACAAATTTCATTAGAATATTTTAGTCTACCCAATAAAGCTTTGTTTTCTTCCATGTATACATTTTCTCTGTATGGGAAATGGGAAACTAAATAATTAATGTAACTACTTTGGCTTGTTATTTACGTACGTGTCATGAATCTATCTTTGTATTCAATCTACACTTTACGTTGCTATCTACGTATCATGAATTTACTTTGATATGTGAGCCAAAGTAACACCCCAGTCCTTTACTTTTCTGAATTCCTCTTATCCTCCATAAATCCGGGCTTCAAATTCAACAGACAGCGAAGCTGAAGTGGACGATAACCGTAACCATGGAAGACGTATTGATGGTCTTTGGGTGTTCGCTTTGAAGAAAGATTCAGATTGTCGGTATTTTTATGCACAAAGAGACCGTGAGACACTTCAATCGATCTTAACAACGGAGCCCATACACAAGGAACTGAAAGATCCTGGCTTGATGCTAAGATCCGTATATATGCGTGTGCTGAGGTGTACTCTGTGTATATGCTATAACATGTTTTACTGTGAAATTCCAAAATAAAATTTGTATGGTGTGGATAACAAACCAAAGTAAATACGGTGTATGGTGTTGATACTTTTTCCTTGTAGATAATAAACCAAAGTAGCACCGAAGTACTGATATCTGCAGTGCATTGCGTGATTAGGATCTGGGGATATTCAGTAACTATTTTCTTATAGTGACCAAGTTGTACATATCTCAGAACACCAAAATATCGTTGATACAGCTGCAAAAACCATGAAATGGAGAGTAAGACAGCGTGACTGGAAAAGTGGAGGAAACCAAGACAGTAGTGTTTGAAATGTGGAAGAGACAACCGTACGGAAAAGTATAACAAACTGAAATCCAGACCAGAGAACACCAAAGAGTGCCAATACAAAGACTACACTTCGACCAGCGACTGAACTGAACTGACACCGTAAGAAGCGAAAGGGAAAGAAAACCAGGAAGAGTAGAGAAAGACACGAGAAACTAAAGTATCAATGAACAAAGAACAAAACAGACAACAATTAAGAAGACTCGTCCAGTATATGAGAGCGAAGCCATTAATATGAGATTTATAATGCAGGCAAGAACAACACGAACATAAATATTTCCTTTCATATCAACGTACCAATGATTATCCCCCCTCGGTGCCTCACTAATAGGTTCACAGGCAAACTGAATGTACTTGAATAGCTAAATACGCTGCTTATAATATTCTGTATAAGTAAGTGCGTCTAAGAGGGCTTTACTCTCTCTCTCTCTCTCTCTCTCTCTCTCTCTCTCTCTCTCTCTCTCTCTCTGGGATTTTGTTTCGTTTATGTTTTTCTTTCCTCCACTTCTTTTGTCTTTTTATAGCTCTCTCTCTCTCTCTCTCTCTCTCTCTCTCTCTCTCTCTCTCTCTCTCTCTCTCTCTCTCTCTCTTTCTGGGAAGGTAAAAGCTGGCAGTCACGAGTCCAACACGTGACTTTCTAGACCGTGAGTAGAGAATTACGCACAAACACACACACACACACACACACACACACACACACACACACACACACACTGCGCCAAAGGTCCACAGCACTGCCTGAGTTTTTACTGAGGAAGGGCAAGGGAGTGGAAGAGTGGAAGAGGGGGCGTTCCTGGGTTTGCGGCGCTGGAAAAGGAAACGTCAGGGAAACTGGAGGGAAAGAAAATCCTCTAACCTAATTCCTTTTCGTCTCCCTCTCTCCTTTCCTCTCGAGCATGTACTGGTTTGTGTTCAGAATGAGACGGGACATACCGGGTTCAGGGCTCACTTAGATTTGAAAGGAAGATGAGAATTTGGTCTTTGGCATAACAGATCGCTGGGGCAGACTCAGTGATCGTACTAAACATCAGAACGTTAAGAAAATAAGGGATGCTGCAACACGTTATTAGATCTACACATAGCAGTCCTTGTATAAAGCTTGCCTAACTGTTTCCACTTGTCATCCCCGTTCTTAAACTTGTCTAATCTCGTTTCAAAGCTCAGTACTTGCTGGGCACTAACACTCCGATTACTGAGTCTGTACCATGAACCCACCACTCTGAGAACCATTTTCTACTGTCAAATTGTTAATGCCGAGTCAATAGCAAGTTTATGAATAGGGACGAGAGGTGAGAATGCCACGTAAAGGCTAACTGGCAATTTTTTACAACTTCCCTCAGGTTCTATATTTCTTGGTCTATGGAGAGATGTACGAGAAATTTACTGCGAAACACACACTCTTCTAAAATGGACGTGGAACTTCCTTCATCTAATTTGTTTTGAGTTTTCCACACTGTGCATTAATTTAGTGATTAAATGAGCGGCGCACACTCAAAATACCCTGACCTGATCCACTCATGATATCTACCTCGGCTGAATAACACATGAACCAAGTTTTCCTCCCTTTATTTTCCAAGCTGTCCCGTCCTTCCTTGTGCACCACAGCAGCGCCATAAACTTAATAGGCAGCCATGGAGGTTAACAAGGCTTACCGTTACTAGGAAGCAGCTTGGTGTGTTGGCTGCTGACCTCTGGGTACGTGGATATAGCTTGATTGGACCAGATCTCCTCAATGGTCAACCTAACCCATGGGTGAGACAGAGAAAACAAGACACCTGTAACGCTGCCACGACCGTACTAGATGACGTCCTCAATGGAGAAAAACCAGCTTCCACCACCGTATTATTGCCCATACCAGCACGTCTCTCCCGCAACCCGGCCCTCCTACACTACTGAACCCCGCCATGCCATTTGTACATGTACTGTCCAGCATACTAACTAAAGCCAACCTTCATAACATGCGTGTGTGTGTGTGTGTGTGTGTGTGTGTGTGTGTGTGTGTGTGTGTGATTCTTCCTCAAACATATTACTAATTCTAGTGTTATCAGTGGTGGTAGAAGTATAGTAGAAGTAGTAGTAGTAGTAGTAGTAGTACGTAATAGAAGTAGTAGTAGTAGTAGTAGTAGTAGTAGTAGTAGTAGTAGCAGCAGCAGCAGCAGCAGCAGCAGCAGCAGCAGCAGCAGCAGTAGTAGTAATGGTAGTAGTAGTAGTAACAGTAGTGATAGTAGTAGTAGTAGTACGTAGTAGTAGCAGCAGTAGTAGTAGTAGTAGTAGTAGTAGTAGTAGCAGCAGCAGCAGCAGCAGCAGCAGCAGCAGTAGTAGTAGTAGTAATAGTTGTAGTAATAGTATACAATAATAATAGTAGTAGTAGCAACAGCAGCAGCTACAGTTGAACCTGTTGTTGTTGTTGTTGTTGTTGTTGTCAAGGTAAGAAACAAAAGCAGCAATACGAGTAGTAGCCGTCGTAGAAACAGTGAGAGTTGTAGTAGTAATAGCTGTAATAAAAGCGATTGATGTTGTTGTTCATAATGTTGCTGTTCTTGTTATTGTTGCTGATTTTTTGTTGATGCTGCTGCTGCTGCTGCTAATGATGATGATGATGATGATGATACTGTCGCTGCTGTTGTTATCGCTGTTGTTGTTGCTGCTGCCATTGGTGTTATAACTTTCTTCCAAGAGAGAAAACAAAGAAACAAACAGGTCCTGTCGTTCGTGCTTCCTCCGATAAGGGAAGAGAATCCCTTAAAAGTGTTTCGCTGTTCTGGTGATGTCCTTATTGTTGTCGGTCAGGCGGAGATGGAAAGTCGGTGGGTAGGGATGGATGTCCGGTGCTGAATACCATATAGACAAACCGTAAATAAAGCCTGAAGCCTCATCGAAGTTCATTAATATTACGTGCTCCATTTACATTCAGAAAAGCACCTTCTTCCTTGTTAATTGGAAGAGCACAGTAGTTAATGAAGTGGTTAGTATTACGTCTTTTCTCTAATGTATAATGCGGCGCCATCAGTCAGTTAATTAATCAAATAATCAATCAACTAATCAGTCAGAACTCACACAATTCGAGGAGAAAGGCACGTCATCCCATAACAACGTAACGAAAAATAGTCATGCTTTCTGAACGCAACTTCCCACTCTGCCTCCAGCAAAGCACTCCAGACAGAGGTCCAGGAGCAGGATCATCTCACCTTAATCTCACCGACACACCTGAGCAGCAACCCCCAACACGTCTTCCTTCCACCGACTCCTGTGTTATACTGAGGGGATGTGATGCCTCTTGATACTCCTTAACATGACCTCACTCCGTCCTCTGGCCCTTTCACCGCCACCTCCTCTTCCTCCACCCTCCCTCCTGTCTTTCCCCCAGGCCCCCATACCTCAAAGTCTTTCCATACGGCCACTGAACGCTGGGGTGAACGAACCACGAGGCGGCGTCCCATCCATGAGTCGTCCATTGTTGCTAACAAACAAAACATTGCATTCGTTGACGAGCAAAATTAAAATTCAAACCCTCGATACCACACTGCCCAAACTATAACTGCTTTTGTAGTTGATATACCTGAACAGAAGAAAAAAAAACAAGTAACTAGATGGTGGTGGTAAAGAGAGAAGAGTTTGTTTAGCTGACCTCCTGCCGAGTGCATTCATTAACCGACAAGACACGAGATATCCAGAGAACACTTTCTTTTCTGGCTATAAGTGTTTAAATTAATGCACTAAAATACTTCAGTTATTAGTACCATTGTTACCAATAAGGGATAGTAATAGTAGCAAGAAACGTAATCGGCATTTATTTCGTTCGTTTCCCGCAATGGCGCAATGAAATTATACGAGGTCGAGGGCGGAGTTCTTCGGCCCTGCTGGTATCATTACGGGGGTGTAGGTGGTAATAAATGCTCCCCCGCCCACCCTGAGGCTCCTCCACAGATCGAAAACACCTGCTACAGACGACCCAAGCGGCAGGTGTTTGCAGTAATACCTGTCAAGTGAATTTACGCGTGAGGGAAGTTGATGATAAGTAATCCCACGAGTCATTTATCCCATGCACTTCTCTCCGAGTGTATTGACCTCCACTTTGACCCTTTCACTGCCTAACAATTATTTTCATATACCCGCTGGCGATTCTTAGACATTTACTTTTGTACTGCAGTCTCTTAAAAGGTCTGTAATGTGAAAAGGAAATATGATAAAGAAGAAGAAGAAGAATAAAAAAAAAAAGAAGAAGAAGAAGAAGAAGACGAAGAACAAGAAGAAGAAGAAGAAGAAGAAGAAGAGAGAGAGAGAGAGAGAGAGAGAGAGAGAGAGAGAGAGAGAGAGAGCAAAGCCTATTAAGGTACTAGCATGTGTCTCCAGCATTTTAATTAGACGGTAGACTATACAAAGCTTGTATTTTTGCCATAACTTTGCACACACACACACACACACACACACACACACACACACACACACACACACATGTATACTTGCCAAAAATAGCTGTGTTTTAACTCTCTCATTTAATTTGGTGATGAATAGAACAGTGTCATTGTGCCATCACATCATCAATAACATCACTCAAGCGTTATGATAAATGAAACGAATAATTGATGCATCCTATAATTGCTTTTCACTAACGTATCTTAAAATAGAAGAGTTTTTTCTTTTTTCGTGGAAGGGACTAATGATCATATCGACGCAATGCTTCACCTTTACTGCGAATTCCTGCACAAGTATATACGTGTCATTATTCCAGTAATTGTCATTTAATAGTACAGAAAGAAATTATGTAGTTACAATAAAAAAAAAATCAATTGATTATATACTTTCCGTGACAGTTCCATGGGTTTCAATCACAGAGAGAGAGAGAGAGAGAGAGAGAGAGAGAGAGAGAGAGATAAGAAAATATCGTAACAAAACTACAGAAAAACTCAACAAACACTTCTAACTCTTTTACCTCACAGCTAACACGATATAGTACCCTTATGAACCATTATCTAACCATTCCATTACTCCCATTAACAAGACTAACAAACCATTGAAAGTATCAAAACAAAACAAAACAAAAATACAGAACCAAACATGAACATCTCTCTTCCTGCTGCGTCACGACCTCTCCATGATATCGTACCTGTGTGAGCTATTGTTTAACCATTTCATTATTGTTTTGACGAGGGGAGGTGATAAGTGTGGTGGGGCGGGGAGACGAGGTACTGGTGGATGGTGTGAGGGGGGGTGGAGGTGTGCAGGCTGCGGGTTGATGCTGCAGGTGGCAATGACTTCCGGAAAATCATCAATAACCGGTTCTTTTTATGCGTTAGGTTGCACTTCCCCCTCATGTGTTACTCTTCCTTGTTGTTCGTTTCTCTCCTTTGTTTTCGATGGTCATGTCGTGTTTCTTCAATTAAAACATTAATTTATTCTGTCTTGCTGTTTCTGTTTGCCGTTCATGTTTATAACGCATATTTTGTTATGAAGATTATTGTCTGTACGTGATTTACGTCTCTTATTTATCATTTATCATTTGCAGTCTCTTATTCTTCTCTAAGTGTTTCCATTGTCTACATACATACATACATTTACAACCTTCTATCTTTCCTTTTCTCTTCTTCACAAGGTTCTATCTTCTAACTCTTTCCTTTTCCATAAATCTCTCTTCTCGTTCTTTGTAAGTTTCGATCTCTTCATTACTCTCTTATTATTTTTTTCTCATATTATTATCTTTATTATTATTTTTTTATTATTATTATTATTACTATTATCATTATTAATATTATTATTACTATCATTATCATCATTATTATTCATAAACTTCTATAGATGCATTTACAAGTGTCTACCTTCTCCTTTTTCCTCTTCACAAGCTTCTGTCTTCTTTCTCTTCTTCCCAAACGTCTATATACATGTACACATTCACAAGCTTCTTTCTATTTCTCTTCTTCACAAGCTACTTCTTCCTCCTTTCTCTTCTTCGTAACCTTCCTTTCTCCTCTTCACAAGCTTTTTCCTCCTCCTTTCTCTTCTTCACAATTCTTTTCTTCCTCCTTTCTCTTCATAACAATCTTCTTCCTTCTTTCTCTTCTCCACAAACTTTACCTTCTTTCTCCTCTTCATAGGTTTGACAGGAGCTCATCACCTCACCACACGGCACAAAGTTCGTCAGTGAGTCTCGATTTTTTGTCCCATAAAGACGTACAGTACATATTTTGCGGTGCAGTCAGCCTGGGTGGTTAACCATAGTGGGCCCCGAGACACGGACTTAGCATATTTGTGTTTGTGTTCACCCTGCTTGTTGTGTTGTGTTGAGGGAAATGTAGAAGAGTAAGAATGTCAGGAATCCATTTTCTGAGTACTACTTTTTTGGGGGGATATTTTTTTTTTTTTTTCGTTGTTGGCGATTATATTTTTTTTTATCCGTCTCTTTCATTGATTTCTTTTCGTTATTTTATGTTTTTTTTCTTTTTTTCATTATCGACCGCGTCTTTTTCTCTCCTTGTTTTTTTTTTTTCTAGTCTGTGGTAGTGTTTGTTGTTGTTGCAGTTGCTGTTGTACTGTTATTACTACTACTACTACTACTACTACTACTACTACTACTACTATTACTGCTACTTCTACTTCTACTACTACTACTACTACTACTACTACTACTACTACTACTACTACTACTACTACTACTACTACTATTACTACTACTACTACTACTACTACTACTACTACTACTACTACTACTACTACTACTATTACTTCTCATTCTTCTACTACTATAACTAAGTCATTTTACACCTTTGTTAACAATGATGTTATTATACTACTGGTAGTAGTAGTAGTAGTAGTAGTAGTAGTAGTAGTAGTAGTAGTAGTAATAGCAGCAGCAACAGCAATAAGAGTAGCAGCAGCAGCAAGCAGCAACAACAGAAATTACGTACCCTTAACACAGTAGTTAAAATCTCCTTCATTTATCACGCTCTTATCATTACAGTTATTACCCAGACGGTGTCCCTTCATCAAGTCCCGTTAGCCGCACTATCCCTTCCATCCTCCACAGCTCCTACCGGTGGCACAGAAGGCGCGTATCTCCCAGGCACGCGTGGAGGCTGGGCGGTGAGGCAGGCACTTGGTCCGGCACGGGAATGGGGATAGTACAGTACAGTTATCGTCCACCCACCGGCCCTCTCCGCCCACAATCACAGGCTACACACACCTGGAGGCTACCTGGTGAGATCTATCCGGAAATACCTGGAATGCTTTATGGTCATGTCTCGTCTATACTTTGATTTTTTTTTTTCTTCTTCTTTTCATTTTGCGATTTACTAGTATATAATTGCTTCTCGGCGTGTAAATATCGAGGGAAGTTTAAATGTTGTCCTCATCCTTGCAGACTTCCATTTGCAATAATCAAAGGTTCTCTAGTACTTCTTATTTCACAGGATTATAATGAGTGACAAGAATCGCACAGCTTATGAAAACATTCCTGATTTCAACAAAAAAAAAAGGTACCTATGAAAAGAAAAAAAGAAAAAAGATAAACTGAAGTCTAGAGAAAGGTTAAATCATACAAATTATATATGGAATATTCTAGATTTTTTTGTTGATGAACTTTTCATAATATAAAGTGCAGTGTGTTTTCTTCATTAACATTCTGAAGAAAAAATCTAAACAAAAAGCTCATTATGACATTGGTTGGGAGGCGATGTGCTGTGGTTAGGCTGCTGTTTGTGCAGTGACAAGCGTTGGTGGAGACAGCGTGGGCGATGCGTCACTTTCTCCCTTACTCCTAAACCCTCTACTCCCTCAGAACGATCCTATTTTCTAAGTCCACAAAGAAGACATAAGAGGGGAAAAACTGGCCAAGGGGAACAGAAAGAGTTGAAAAAAAAAAGCCCCATTTAGTTGCCAGTTCCCTTGCAGGTCCGAGAGAGCTAGACAAAAGAAAGGGATAAATGTCTTAACCCCTTCATTACTGGAACACATTTTTATCATGATTTTTGGTGTGATTTGACGATTTCATTTACATTAGGAGGGTCTATGAAGGTGGAAAAATCAATGACCAGTCTTCACTATTTCAACCCTCACGTAAGTTTCTGGACCTGTATAAAGTTGCCAAATAGTAAACAGAATAGATTTGAAAACACGTCCTGGTAGTGAAGAAGTTAAAAGTACAAAGACAGTTTAAGACACCCTCGAGAACCGTTTTCATCCTTACATTGATATTTAGCGTTTGTTTCCTTACCCGACAAACCACTCAGAAATATTTATCATTACTCCACAGTCGTCTTTAAACATCATAATAACTAGAAGGTGGGAAATTTGTTCTTTTAATGCTCTTTCTTCTAGGTGCTTGTAAATATTGCATGTTGACAAGGCCTTTAGTGCTGTGGTTTGCGGAATATTGGAGTAAGTGGACCAGTTGAAAAGTAAGCTGTGAAATTGCGAAGATTTTTAAGAATATTGGGCTTCATCTCAGGCTTCACACCGGAGAGGCGCCAGCAGGACCTTCACCACGTAACTACTCGTGCTAGTGTGCGTTCCAGTGACATGGTATTGTGTGTGAAGAAATAAAAAAACAAAAATCGAATTTTTCATTTTATACACTTTTTGATTGTTATGAAAGATAATTTATTCTTATTTGTGACTTATTTTCTCTCTTTCTTTCAAAATACCACCGTCCTTCAGGAACTTTAAAATTTGTGGACTAACTTGGTAAGCTAACCTTTCATTGCAACTTCCTAAACTAACAATCTTAATTTTCTAAACTTTCTTACGTAAAAATCATGATTACTTTTAACATTTATTTCTTAACGCCTCTCTCTAAAAAATGTTTACTTGTCGTATTCAGTGAGTCTCGGCAATCTTCATTATTTCCTGTACCTTTCACTGAACTAAGAGCAGAGGTGACCTAAAGGCCCCAGCTCTGGTTGACCACGGTGACGAAGTACTCATCGTTGTCAATTGCCTTGCTGAAGCTGGAGTAGTAGTCGAAGAACTCCTGTTTGGTCACCTGAAGCAGAGAGACCCGCGTTGAATAGAGAGAGAGGGAAAAATTTCATTGAAAAAAATAAGAGCTAATTATTATCTTTATCTATTAGTTTGTCCGTCCGTCCTTTATCTTTTGAGCATAATTAGATCACTTTTTTTCATTTTCTTTTTGGATGTGGTGGTTTATTTCTTTATAGTACTAGTCTTTTTTTTTTGTGTCTCTTTGTTTGTCTGTGTCTGTATCGGTTAGCCTTGGTTTGTTAGCTTATCTGTTTGTTTCTGTTTATGTGTGTGTTTTTTGGTCTGTTTGATTTACTGTCATCTTGTCTGTCTGTCTGTTTGTCTGTCTACCTCTCTACCTGTCTATCTGTTTATCTATTAACCTGTCTATTTGCCTATAATCTTTATCAATTTATCTATCGATTTGTTTTATTCATCTATATCCATCTACTTACTTATCTATCTATTCATCTATCTATCTATCCAGCAATACGTATCTATCTATCCATTTATTCACTTATCTATTTATTTACCTATCTATGTATCTACCAACCTTACCTTGCCATCAACTGAACCATTGCTCTCGAACAAGCTAAGGAACTTTTTGAGCAAGTCCTCCTCTGTGGCCTCGCCCTTCTGCACCTTGGGATGGTTCTTGGCTGAGTAGACGCCCTTCAGGTCCTCCACGGTCACCACTCCGTCACCAGTTTTATCCAGGTGCTTGAAGACTTTTTCCACCACCTCCTTCCTTGCGCCACCCATGCTCGGCTGTTGAGGTGAGCAGTAATGTCGATGAATAGATGGCAAGGGTAAGAAGGGGAGAGAGGAAGTGTTGGTTGTCGTATACTTCAAGGGTGATTTATAGCAGTTCATGTGTTGTTTGATGGGAGTAAAAGGATGTGTCACGGTAGTTGGTAGATGCACGACGTAGAATCAAGGGCGTGAGAGTTCATAGGGTTAGCTAGGCCTGTATTTTGAAAGGCTTTCCGTTCTCACCATCGCTGCATTCCAAAGACTCCAGTTGAAGATACTCGTGTTTTGAAGAGTACTTTATATTATTTTGGTGATAGATTGTTAAGGTTTCTTGTTTTTTAAAAGGAGAAACTGCCTTATAAACACAGTTAGTTGTCTCTGTAGCCTTGGAAAATCGTCGTAGAGAGAGGGGAAGGCGTTTTGAATACCGGCAAGGGAAGATGCGAGAAGTCATCAAGCCTACACATTGTCACTCCTGTATGAAGATTTTTTTTTTTTTTTATTTCAGCCTATCGTCAGTCGTCACTATCCACGAATCTGTGTAATCTTCCTTCAAGATTCTCTGATGAATAGGTGTGTATGTGTGTATGTGTGTGTATTATTCCATTGGTTCTTGAGCTTCACAGTTAGTTATTGTTGTGTTGTGAGTGTAATTGTTCTTAGTGTTTTTGTTACTACTACTACTTATATTACCTCTACTATACTACTATTATCATTGCCTGTTATTATTTCATGTTTATTTCTCCATTTATTTGCATTTTTTTATTATGTTTCTCTTTTTTTTATGGGCGGCGCCATTCATGTTCTTTCATACTCCTACCTCACTGAGTCATTTCCTCACTGAGTCATCTCTCTCTCTCTCTCTCTCTCTCTCTCTCTCTCTCTCTCTCTCTCTCTCTCTCATCAATACGTCAACCTTAAAATTTCGTGTTATTCCAACTAAAGCTATTTTTTTAATATAATCGGGGTGATTGTAGACGTTTCAGAATATTGTCATATAGCTCACCCTCAGAGCCTCCAGGAACTCTTCGTAGTTGATGCCAGCCGCCCCGTCCTTCTCAAAGGCCTTGAATAGCTGGTCAATTTCAGCGTCAGAGAAATCAAGGCCAAACTGAGCCACGCCGCGACTCATCTCGTCCTTAGAAAGTGTCCATGAGCGGTCCTTGTCCAGTCTCCGGAATAGCCTGGGGGATCAGGGCGTTGTGGATCAAAATGTTCGGAACAGAGTGTAAAATAAAGCAAGAGAAAACAGAAAGAGGTAAGGGAAATCCTCGAACGTCGAGATGTATGAAATATATCGAGATCAAATTAATAAAAGCCAACAGAGTAAATGGAGCTCTCGCGGAGGTCTTCAAGTAGTATAAGGAATACAACAAAGGTAGCATAAGCAAAATACTCAGGATCAGTAATTAGGACAAACACAAAAAGTGATAAGTTCAAGCTTCCTAAAGTAGAGAGAGAGAGAGAGAGAGAGAGAGAGAGAGAGAGAGAGAGAGAGAGAGAGAGAGAGAGAGAGAGAGGAATTGGTGTTTCAGAGTGGTAAACAAATGAACTCAGTGAATCAGTTTGCTGGTGCTGAGTCATTACAAAATTTTAAAGGAAAAATAAAGAGCTGTATGAAAGAGAATGATCAGCGGAAACAAACAGATGCAGATGTTCCCACGTATTGTTGCTTCCATTAATTTTCTATGAACGCTGCCGAGATAAGGATAAACATAAACAAACACAGCAAATTGAATTAAATAGAAACAGAGAGAATTAATGAAACTAATGACATAGAAGATAGAAAATGACACCTTTCCACTCCTCTTTCACTCCCTCTCTCCCTCCATGCACTCACTTGCCAAAGGAGAGGATGCCGGAGTAGCCGCTGGACAGGCAGTGGCTCCTCAGTTTTTCCAGGGGGTCACTTGCAGCAGCCACCGCAGCCTTCGACGCCTCCTTTAGCTTGGCTTCCTGCGACATCCTGAAGGAGAGAGTAGTAGTGATGATACATGGATAATACTGCAGAAGGTGAGACAAAGATAATAAAAAGATAAATAACGTAAAATAAACGAAAAAAAAATGATTGGTTGTTTGTCTGATTGGTTAGTTAATAGATCGATTGATTAACTGTTTGGCTGACTAAATGACTGGTCAATTCACTGGCTGAATGATTGTGTTAAGTCTCTGGAAAAGCAAGGTCGCATAGAACCCAAGAAAGAAAATAAATAAATAAATAAAAGATGAATATGAATTTATTTCTGTGATTAAATTGGGTGATCTTTTATTATTGTTGTTATTGTTGTTGTTGTTGTTGTTGTTGTTGCTTCTGTTGTTCTTGTTAGTACTATTAGTGTTGGTGTTTCTACTGCTACTAATACGAACTATAAAGCAAACTTAACAAAACAATGAAAATGTAAATAAGTAACACTTGCCAAATTGTTGCTATAATGAACCTAAGACGCGTTCACTTGAGCATCATATTTCCCTATAATATTGAAACAGAAAAACAAATTACTTAGGTGTCAGACTGTGAGCATTTACTGAAAAGTCGTACGAAAGCATCAACGAACACACACACACACACACACACACACACACACACACACACACACACACACACACACACACACACGTTCTCTCTCTCTCTCTCTCTCTCTCTCTCTCTCTCTCTCTCTCTCTCTCTCTCTCTCTCTCTCCAAGGCGGCGTTCATGTTAACAGTTTCATATTTGTTTTTCTTAATTTGTTTTGCTTTGGTTTTTTCGTTTACATTTATTGCTTATTTTTTTTTTTCATTACGTTTTTTTTTTTTAGTGTCTGGTGTTTTCAAGCTTACAATTATGCTTATTTAATTTGTTTTGTATGATTTACATGTTTTTATCCCCTCTTTTTAAATTGTTATTCTTCTCACATTTCTTAACCATTTCTTATTTACCGCAACTTAGAATTCGAGTATCCTATGATCCTATTGTCAACAATTTATCTGTTTCTCAGTCTCTCTGTCAGTGATGGGCGAGGAGAAGGGTAGGGACAGAGAAGCAGGGGCGGGTGTCTTTGAACGTCTGGGATGACTCATGGCGGTGGCAGTGGCCGGAGGGCGTGGGCGGCGACTGGCGGACGTGTGGGCGGTGGCGACATGAGTGAGCCAAGGTGACCTGCCGCTCCTTACCTTCACTTAGAGTAATGCTAGCCACCTCCTTAGCCTTACTTAGTCACGCGGAGAGGAACGAAAGAAAACAGGCGATGAGAAAAAAAAAAGAAATAAGATAAAAGGAAAACGAGATAAAGGAAGTAAAGAAAGAGGAATGGAAGGAAGGAAATAAGATAAAGGACGAAAATGGGGGCAGAAAGAAAAAGAAGCGGAGGAAGAGAAGAAAGAGAAATGAAAGGAAGGAAATAGTGATCAGATATCAGATAGACGGAAAAAGAGATGGAGGAGGCGAAGAAAGAGGAATAGAATTAAGGAATGAAATACGATAAAAGAAAAAAGATGGAAGGCAGAATGAAAAAGAGATGAAGTATAAGAAGTTGTTGAAGGGAAATGGAAGGAAGGAAGTAAATATAGCAAAGAAAATATAAAGTGCAAAAGATAAAGAAGGAAGAGGATGGAAGTTCTTGTGAGGGAAGAAAGAAGGGAAGAAGATAAAAGAAAAAAAACGAATGCAGAAGGAATTAGAAAAAAAAAAAAAGATAGAGCAGAGAGTGAAGGAAGAGAGAGGAACTTCTTGTGACTGAGGGAGGAAGGGAAGAACAAAGAAAACAAGGATGAAGGAAGAAGAAAAACTCAATATGAAAATAGAGTAGGAAAGTTTTTCATAAAGGATGCGAGGACTGGTGAATAATGAGTGAAGGAAATGACTGTATGAAGGAAAGAAGAGAAGTGAAGAAGGAAAGGAGTATTTGAAGGAAGAAAGGAACGAAGAAAACCAAGGTCATAATGAGGATAACCATGAAGAGAGTTACGAGAGGACTGAAAGAATGTGAGCTGCACTGGAGGAGAAGAAAAAAGAGGAAGAGGTGAAGGAGAAGGAGAAAGAAGAAGAGGAGGAGGAGGAGGAATCTTTGCCAAGGTCTTTGTCAGAATAACCCGCCCTCGTACAATAGTCGGTAAGCTCATCATGTTAGCTTCATCTCGCGTGCATTACAAAATAGCTTACCTTACAATTCTCATTCCAACACACCTGCGCTTCCTTCACCTCCAACTACTCACCCTTTATCTCTATTACAATTTTTTTCTTTCTCTATTTTTTTATTTTCTCTTGGCACAAAGCGAATCGTCCTTGAGGGAGCAAGAAGGTGCCTCGGGGGATTGGAAGGGAGTCGTGACCGTCGGAGAATGTTGGGAGGGAAGGTGGAAGGGATGGAGAAGGAGGGAGAGGAAGAATGGAAGGCGCGACTGTTGCCACCTGCCTCTGCTTCCCCTCTGGCATCCATGCAGCTTAGCTTTTCCCGACAGGATGCATCTTAGGGAGCTTGCTAAGTAATGTATTCAAGTGACCTTCCCTCGAGGTGTCCCAGAGTGGATGCCTGTTGACGGTATTCTGAAACGTCTCCACAACTTACTTCGACTACTTTCCAGCAAGCGTTAATGGAAGTCACTGGGTGTGTTCAATGGTGCTGTCATGATCCCGGTTATAGTTTGGTCAAGATTCCGAGTCATCGATTAGAATATCACTCATAAGAACGCAGAATAATCATGGCTGTTGCCTTTAAAAATAGTCTTTATGAAATGTTAACGCGTTTCGGAGAGTTTGGCGGTGCAAGAGCTATTGTATCATTCACCAGAATAATAAGTACTACGTTATCTCCATTTCAATGTTCATGCGGTATATATTTTCTTTTCCGTTGTGTGTGCTATATAGACGTGTTTCCCAATTCCTTTAGATAATCCCCTCTCACATGAACTAAAAGTAGAGATTCTCTGAGCAAGAGAGGAGACATGTTAGGTGAACTTAGGAAAACCTCAGTCTTTGTCTTCAAAATGCTGAGTAGTATGAGTGGAGATGCAGTAAGTTATGCTCATTTGTTGATAATATAGGTGTGCATGACGCGTCCCACACCTCACTGGCTTACTACCACAACATTACCTACATGGAAGTACAATATAGGGGGTCACGTTACATCAACATTACATTTATTGGCATTGATTCTACGGAGATCAGATCCATTGCTTGTTGGGTCACCATCAATAACATACAGCCGTTATGTGCCCGCAACATCCATGAAGAAGAGAACATTTTAACAAATTAATCGTCATGCATAAACACTGAGTCTTCTTTTGTCACTGCTAAAGTTCTTCGTTTCTCCAACTTTTTTTTTTCAATATTCACGAAGGAAAATAAGATAAAAAGATTTCAGTATCCCTGTAGTGAGACGTGATTCACAAGTTACCCTATCCCACGTCTCCTTTCCATCACAGTATTCCTGAAGAATACGCAAGAAAATAAATGTAGCTGCTTCAGTCTGAGTTCTTTTATTCCTTTCCCTCACTTCTTTCATATTTGTTGTATTTCTTATTATCTTTCACCCTTTTCTCTTCTTTACGGGATATTCCACGATAATCAAACTGATATACCATGTTACAAAAGCATTCTCACAGCCCAGCAAGTAGAATAAGCATGCATTAATCATACTCACTGCTTTATCAGTAATCCAGCTATTTTAATTTTGTGTGGGCGAGGTAGGAATAGCACCAAGGAGAAACTATACTGCCATGTACACGCATGAGGAACTATTTACGTAATGAAACTACAACTACTTTTTTTTCATTTTGTACATATACAATAACAAGTGCAGCAGTATTACCTTCGTGTCTGTGGTGGACCGCCTGGCGCTGCTGGTGTTGTCAGATGAGCCTCGGCTGGGAGACTGTGGCAGGGAAGAGGCCCGAGCCAACACCCAGATTCCACCGGCACGTATCATGCACACTTTTTTTTTTCTCCTTTGTCTGACATGTACAAGGACACATGTGTGGTTTCGACATCAAGAATAATAAATGCTACTGGAATCATTCCTACAACTGACTAATAGACATTCCGATCAAAGTGTCAAAACTAATTTGTTAATTAAGAAGTATGGATATGATATTTTCTGCATGGCTTGTTTATGCCTAAATGTTCCTTCATCTTATTCCATACACCGAATATATTGTATTGCCCAATGCCCTGCCACTCATTTGCTTTGGTGGTAGAAAGGGAATGTAGAAATAAATAAAGATTTGTCTCAACATTTCTTCTCAAGGACCTTATGACAAAAACCGTGTTCCATCATCTCTCCCGTTCGCGAGCGTCAGGGATTACCGCGCACCTCTCATTTTTTGTATGTGTTATTTATTTGTTTCTATTACACTTCGCGAGATAACGCATTCGCCATATCACACGCCTATATTTTCCAAGTGTAATCCATTTGTGATAACCTAAAGCTTAGAATTTGTTCAATTTTGTTTTTATTAGAAAGGGCAGTGGTGGTGGTGCGGCGCCACACAGTCGGTGGGCTACAAATTCTGGGAAAACATGTATTCGAGTAACCTTCCTTGAAAGCTTATGAGATCACCTACGTTACCAGCAGTTCAGTATATACTTGACCTTTGTAGGAACCTCTCTATCTCAGTAGATTACTCTATATTTCTTGATCCCGGACTCAAAAGGCAACCAACAAAGCATCTAGTTTTCGAATATAACATGTACATATATCATCATCATTATCATCATAATATGATGATGGAGGTGATAGCATATTATGCCATCAGTCTTCTCCCTCACTTCCATACTATTAACCTATTGCCGAAAGATGGTTATAATTGGCGCATAAATAAACTCCCAGGAGGTACGTATACTGTTCTTGCATATTACGACTGAAAGGGAGATTAACTTGATTACTACCGTGGTATTTACTATTTACGATACACGTTATTGCTCTTGCGTCCTGTCATCATTCCCTTATAGTACTGTATGTTATTTCTACATTATCACCTTACATATCTATTGAGCCTCGACAATTCCTGCAGATGTCCATGATCTTCAGACACTATAATATCTCTATCAGTAGGCTACCTCCGACAGAATCTTCGTCAAAGCTTCCTTCAAGAGGGTTTTCTTCGGCATTTTTCTGTTTTTATCTTCCTGAGCTTGCTATGAATTTATATTTTTCGGCATTTCTCTGTTATATTCTTTTAGTCTTTTATCTGCATCTTCGGCAGAAAGGATGCTTCTCTCTATGTTATTATATCATCCACCGCTCCGCCGTTGCTTGACAATCTGTGCTGACATGGGTGGGCAGAGGCAAGGTCAATATTATCTGCTGGAAGTTAATTTCGCGTTAGTGGTCAACACCAAACCGGCAAACTTGAAGGAAAGGAAAATGAAACGTTATAACACACCTATATTTATTCCCTTTTTTTGTATGATGTTGTTTTCTCTATTGTTTCTTTGTTTATGTTATTTTTCCCCATTCTCTTGTCCTCCCTATGCTGCTGCCGGTATCTTCCCTCACCTCTTGTCCGAAGCACAGACGCGAGGTGTATTATTATTAAATTCGAAAACTTGGGTATTTCGTATGTCGTTTTACATCTCACAGTATTAACTATTTGGAATTGTAAAAATGCGTAAAGAACTGTATATGACTAGGAAATAGAGACAGTAGAGGTATAAAGCCGATCCGTTTGGCCGCATCCCCCGCTTCCTCTTCTCCCCGGCCCCCGCCTGGCGCCTCAGTGACGTCACAGCCATGGAGTCTTCAGCTATACGCTCCGAATAATTTTTCGTTTGGAGGGGACGTGGCAGCTATTCTTGTCATAATAGGTAATTGGACGCGTTCGCGAAACCATCACGGTCCGTCGGCGCCGTTTGTTAGCGGGTATAATGGTTAATGTACCGGTGTGGAGGTGGTGTTAGTGTGGTGTGCGCGGCTATCCTTCCCTCAGGCCGCTCCTCATCGATTGCAGGTTTCTTTCTTCCCCGGCGGAGCTGAACTCTAGGAACCCCATCACTCCGGGTTCAATTCCTGTGACGCCCTTAACTGTTTTTGGCTTGGCTGAGGGTTTTGTGCATGGAAGGGTATAGAGAGTACAGCAGCTAGGGGTTTGTGACTACCCCCACCCTCCCCCTCCAAGCAGGGAACAACACAGGTGGGTCGAGAATATTGCCTCTCCCATCATTTGTTATCTATTATGTACTTGAGTTAAGGAAATATGGTTCTTATTAGTTTGCTGTATTTCATTTCTTGAACAAACCTCTCCTTTCCTTGCCAGAAACATTCCCAATCTCAGGCAAAACAAACCTGACCTAACAACTCATCTCACCCCAACCCGCTGATAAGAAAAGGTTGTAATTGGCATTAATATTTATCGGAAAGTGATTTTTACACTCTAATAAATGTATTGTGACAAATGATCAGTCTTGTGGCTATATGTATTTCCAAGTATACCAAATATTTATGATGGGAAATTTTAACTACTGACAGGGCACTTTCTGAAAACTAGGTGTTGGACAAGTGGAAGCTCCCAGACTGGTTTATCCATGGAGTTACTAACAACTGGCATACTTTCCCAATATCTTAATTTGAATTGAGTTACTGCTAATATTCTGGTGTGATAAGAACTGACATGTCTTGTACATTAGGATATAACAAGAAATTAAATCTTTATCTCTCCACCATGAGTTCGTTGATAAGAAATAAAAATTCAATAGTTTTGTCTCAAGGTTAGTATGATGCAGTTAACTCAAAATTTATAATCTGATTCTATATATCAAATCTTAAGAAAGTCCATATTTCCTTAATTGTATCCTATCAATTGAAGGTTCCTGTAGCAATATGCTTATTTACAATTAAACTTGAGTCTCGGTTTGCAGTCTTCACAAGTTAGCATGTCCAGAGGTAATACATGAAAACATTTTTTATGTTCATTTGTGATATATTTTTGGAAAATCAACTTGAATATTTTCCATGCCATATAAATTTTTTTTTTCCCTCCATACCTCTATAGAGAGCTATAGTTACATGTAGGTAGAACTTGTATGTGAAAGAAGGGAGAAAATGAGTTTTTTTTAATGAATGAAGAAGCTGTTATACTTGGGTGGCAGAGCAGCATCAGCACTGGTTGGACATTGTGATGATGGAGAGCATTTTAAACTAAATTAACACCATTTGATGCTTTTATTTCTTATTGGATATATACAGTAGCCAAGATTGGAAGTTACCAAATTAATTTTAGTTTTAAGTTCAAGAATGCTCTTCATTTTTATACTTTTGTGGTAACCGCCTTTTACACCACCAGTCTTAGCTGACTAGCTACTAGTAACACTGTTACCCAGCTCACCAACAACTCACATGGAGGAGAAGTCAGGAAAGCACTCACGGCATCACCAGGCACTGTGATGTTGGTGGAAGCTACTCATAGGCCTCAACGTAGTAGTAGAATTTGAGGCAAGAAGGACAGGATAAATTTATATGCACAGCACAGGCATATATTTCCTCATTAGAGAACAAGGCACAGTTGTCTCATGTCTTGTAGGATACCACTGACTCAAAATACTCCTGCCATTCAAAGCATTGAATATTAAGTGTGGTACATACTGGACATCCACACACTCATCAGCCAGTCACTCAAGAATTCACTGGAATGAGGTGAACCCAGGGTGGAAGCACAAGACACGGCTTCAAGCATAACACAGAGGCAGAGGTTGAACATGCCAAAGTCTCTCTCAAGTGCACTTCCCAGAAGCCAGTAATCCTCACAGCCATAGGACATTGTATTCACTCTGTCCTTCCTCAGGTTAACCCTCAAGTATACAGAACCTCAAGTCTCTGTTCCCCCAGTAGCAGGGAGATTCTACTGCAACCTTTCTCCAGGCTGGCTCACCCTCTGGGTTTCACAGCACCTTGTGGAGTTTACTACATGTACAAGCACCAATCTCCTCTGGTCAACATGTTTGTTTCCACCCTGACCTTGGATCTGCTCATCAGGGTTCCACAATGACCACAGGCACCCCAGACTCGTCCCACTGCTCTGCTCTATGTCTGGCTAACGACTGCTCAGCATCCTCTATATTCTAAGCCTTATCGTTGACTGTCACTCACAGATTCCTGCCTTTTCTCTCTTTTGCGGAGCATTGTACTCAGAAGTCTCCTTCGATCCCCACATCTCACTTGCTGTATGTGACTGAGAGGAAGATACCAACAGATACAACCACACATCTCACAGTAGTGTCCTGTCTAGCAACATTTCCTTCCATAAGAATATTTTCCCCTCCTGTATTGATGTTGGCAGTTGTTGTACAACCTATGACTGATATCTCTTTCACTGTTTACTAAGTATTCAATCTATAATAACTGATCCCTAAAGATAGATGTAGATATGAAAATATTGTTTCCTGACTTGTCAAGATTTTTTTTTTTTTTTTTTTTTTTTTTTTTTTTCCCAAGTCTTGTATATATATGTAAACAAAATAGAATGTTGTAACATAGCTCAAAAACTAAATCATATTCCTATGTACCTCTTAGGAAAGTGTTTAATATGGATGTATGTGATTCAGTTTTTGAGCTCTGCCTTTAATTTTATTTGTATATATAAAATGTCACTAACTGTGACAAGAAATATTTTGATGACCCATTAATAAATGTTTTCATATAGGCCTATATATACTTCCAGTCTGTTGGGCTCAAGAGTTATAGACTGAATACTTCTGTAGGAACTGAGATATGCCTGGGGATTATTAATTTTTTAGAAGCCCATGTCAACATGCTTGTAATATCAAAGCAAGGCAATGAAATTGAAAACATGTAGTATTGGAGAAAGATACTGATTTTGATTGTAGTGATTGTATTGTTGTGGAGCTGATTAATTACACAGTGGGCTACTGTTTAGAAAAGAAAAAAAATCACCACATGAAAAGATAAGTTATTTAGCTACAGTTAAAAAGTTACTGCTCAAATCTATAATGATAAAGGAATAAGGTATAGAAAATGAGACCACAGTTATCATAAAGGAAAACAAAGTATTTCATAGCATGTATGTTCTATTCTTTGAGGATTGGATGTAGTAGCCACTGCCTTCAGACGTCGGGCATTGCTAGATGTACATGTAACCATTTTGTTGCAGGTACAACTCTTGTCTTATAGGTATTTGTGATGTAAAGAAGTACTTATTTATTACACACACTACAGGGATGTAGACAGTGTATGTAAAGGTGGGAATGAAAGCTTTAGAATATATATATATATATATATATATATATATATATATATATATATATATATATATATATATATATATATATATATAAGTCTGATATCATCAGCTCTGAGAAGAGAAAAAATCTTTGAATCAAAATTGTATTGTAGTTTCACTGATCTTTTAAGTTTTCATGTGAAGATGTGATGAAAAAAATAAATGTGGAGAGGAGTGTAGATAACTAACCTTTTTTTAAATTATTGTTTACATTAGAATATCCAGTAACGCAGTTTTAGAAGGCATGCAATTTTAGATTAAAAGTTTTTTATCTAACATTATTGTTTACTATCTTTTTCTTTTTCTGCTTTTCTATTGTGCTGGAATCAAATGTTTGTTATCATTTTGTCAATGAAATACATACCCCAGTGAAACTGAAGCCTGATAGATGCAAGAATTATCATAGTATTCAATTGTAAGGAAATTGATAAATTAGAAAATTGTCTTGATAGTCAGCATTAAAGACAATTTTCATGCATGAATTCTTTTAAAAGTGAAGAATCTTTGTTAAATATCTTAAAGACATATTATGAGCTGCTTTATATTCTCCAGGAGTCATTTAAGAACTCATTCAAAATTTGTCCAATACATCATACTGATTTGCATTGCACCTTTGATTCCTCTTTGTAGCATCACCAACTGTTATTTGAAATTTGAGGTGCTATAAGCACATTGGTTACAAGTCAAATGCCAAGGTGGTGTAAGACAGACCAAGTCACCAAGGTAAGGCTGTGCTACTGCATGGGCCAGCAAAGCTAACTATATATAGCAAGGCTACACCACATTCAGAATTTGTGTATTTACTTATTTTTACTCTCGTTCAGTAAAAACACCATTCTGTTGCAAGTATATAATGTGCAGACCAAATCGTACTTCATAGATTGCTGAATTTGCAGTGTGTGGGAGTGTGAGCTAAGTTTAGAAACTAAAGCTGGTCACTCCACACAGATATTTAATTGGTCACCACTGTGTATGTATGTGATTCAAGTTAGTCTATGACTTCTTTTCTTCATTTTTACTTCAGTGAGATTTTGTTTCAAAGTTGTTTTGTGAGGTAACAGAGGGAGACTTTTTGCCAGAGTGTTTTGAACCAGATTACAATATTAATGCCAGATATTGTTTTGGGCAGAACATTGTCAAACCCTGCTGTATGTGATACAACATTGAACATACTTATGTTAGAAGTCATGAATATTATGATTAATAGCATTGTTCATTGTGTTTACTGTTGCACTTTTTTATAACTGAAGTTTCAATGGTAAGTAGACCAAGATTCCCAGTATTATTAAAATCCATCACTAAATTCTTTCCACCAGTTACATAGAGGCTTCACATCAAAAGAGACTGTAATGTATATGTAATTGTAGGAGAGATCAATGCTTATGTTAATCCATATTCTTTTGTTTTGTTTTTTACAGGGTAAGAGTTGGGTTAGGGAAGTGAGAATGGTGCGCTCCCCTGTCCGGCGTTCTCCTCGGCCCAGGTCTCCCAGGCCACGGTCTCCTCGACCTAGGTCACCACGGCCTAAGTCACCTCGTAGGAAGTCCCCATTGCGGCGACCAGCATCACCCAGAGTAAGAGTCTGAGACAACCCTATTCCTGTGATGCTACATCTGGTGTCAGGGGTGTTTGATTTGGAGTCTCTGGTCAGCTAGAAATGATTTCTTCGGTCCCAATCCTTTTGATCTAAAGTATCTTTCTTATTTTTATTAGAGGGGAAACAAATGAAAGATCTAGCAAAAATTACTCAGAATGATTGATAGTCCTTGTAATTTGAGTGAATGATATTGATTGTATTAAGGGCCAAACACCTGTAAACACACACAACCCTCAGTAGTTGCAGGAATGCAGGTAAAGTTAGAGGATGGTCATTGATCTCACTAGTTTTCTCACCCAAATGCATGAATTGTGCCTCAGATGGCTTCTCATTGTATTATTCTTAATTGTATCAGTTGTATGTGTGAGTGTGTATGTGCAATAAGCAAGATGGTCTGCTTAGTGTGAATGTCTGGAGTGGAAGTCAGTTTTAGTGTCTTGTTTCCAGCTGATCCAAGTGGCTGGAAATAATCGTCAAACGTGCGATCAGCCGTGTTAGCGCCTCTCAGCTGGATCATATTTTTATTCTTCCATTCGTCGTGTTCGTGTTCGTTGTTCCGTCGTTTTATGTCAGTGGTATCGTCCATATATGACTCGGTGTGCGCGGAGCGCTGGTCTTCCTGCCGTCGTGCGGTGTGAGATATGGTCAGACGTAACGTGATGCTTACAGTAAAGACCATTTCTTGTACTTTATGAAGTTAAAGTAGCATTGGAAAGTGACAATACAAGTCTGAATGGTGTTCAGGACGGTTGGACCCAAACAGTCTCATGAACTGATCGTTATTGATCACACTAGTCGATGTGGAGTGTTCGTGTGTAAGGCATACAAATCCCCAAACAGTTATGAAAAAAAAAAAAAAAGCAAACATACCTAAGTGATATCATAATGAAAACTGAAAAATATTTGTGACTGATGTTTGAAGTGGATCACATTGTAATGGTGCTCAATGAACACTTTCCATTGAATTTAATTTAAAAAGTAGTGAACTTACTAACTTCTGCATTGGAAACAACATGACTTTCTCTTTGTGAACTGTAAAGCTCTATGTTCTGGGACTTAGAAAATTGTCATGCAAGGTATTAGAAAATAGAAAAAATAACAACAATGCCTTGAGTGATATTGTTGAACAGCAGAAGCAGTGGATTACTTACCAACACCAAGCAGCCAATTAGTGGCCCCTCTCAAGAGGCAAATGTTTGAAGGTGGAATTTTTTTCACTAAGCATATTTGGGTGTTTGGGTTGAGAGCATTTTGAGAATTTCTTAATAAGCAACATTTCTTTGTTTGAACAACAGATGTATACAGTTCTCTTGATTTATGTATTCATGAATAAAATATAATGCTTGAGGCATTAGAATAGAATTTCTTTAACTGAAGATCACACAACTAGTTAAACATTGCGTTCTATCACTTTTAAAGGATGACATCTTGATTAAATTGTCTCCTTGAATAATTTTCTTCCATCTTTAATCCATGTCATTTCTTCATATTTGGATTAATTTTTTTTAGATAGTAATTGAAAAGTTGTACATCCTTGTTCAGCAGGGTTTTTTTTAATATTGTTTATATTTCTAAGTTATATGTAGATAAGAGAAAATAACAAACCTCATAATGCCTTTTCTCAAATGCTCCACCCATGAACCTCAAAACTTGCTCATTAAATTCATTCAGGCAGCATTACATTCATGAAGAAGGAACACACTGCAGCCATTTGCAATGAGAATCTGCCAGCTTGGATGGAGAATGGAAGCAGAAGTACAGGAGTCTGGAATCACCCGTGGGGCAATGCTCCACCCCAACTATCGGGTGGCATGGGACCTCTTGCCACCCTGACTTGTTACTGAGGCTCTGCTACCTTAACATGCCACAGCTTCTAAGCTTGTTGGCCAGTCTTGGAGGCATGACAGGGAGTGGGGCTGTCCACTTGTTGTGTCTCACTGGACTGGCTATGTAGCCTTGCACATTTGCTGAGTACATTAACCTGGCATTAGATACTTTGTGCTCTTTGTACTCAGTCAAGTGGTTTGGTAAGTATGGAAGTAAGAAATGAACAACTACTTATTCTATTGTCATTTGAATCGATACTATAATGAGGGGAAAAAAAAAAAGTGCTCTTAAATCTCAGGGATATTTGGCCACTGTTAAAGTGTTCATGCTTTATATTTTGTCAGAACAGCTGATACTTGCTGGTGGTGATTCTTTATTTTAGTTTTTGTTATTTATTTATCTTCTCTACACATTTCAGTGGCACAGTGAATGTACATATTTACTAAACAGGAAATTTTGCAAATTTTAGTACCACTGAGTAATAATTGAGATTTACCATAATAATACAAAACCAGCCATAATGAACAGATATTGTAGAGAACAGAAAATGAATGGTGAGCATTTAGGAGTACAGTTCCTAAATCCCTTAAAACATCTCTCTGAAAAATAGCCATTCAGTCAATTGTTCCTTAACACGAGACATTATTTACCACAGAGACGGAGCACAGACCGCACCTCCAGCAGGCGGGGCCCAAGGAGTCCCCCACCCAAATCAGCAAACACTGGTAGTGGCAATGGTGTTGCCAGTGCAGGGGGCACCGGGGGTGGGGGCAGTGGCCGCAGGCGGAAAGGGAGAAGGAGATGGAGGACAGGAAGAGGTGGAGGAGGAGGAGGTGGAGGGGGAGGTGGAGGGGGAGGTGGTGGTGGTGGAGGAGGAGGAGGAGGGGGAGGAGGGGGAAGTGGAGGACCTCCCATGTCTGGTGGTAATAAGCAGCCCATTGCCTCCATGAGAATGCGAATGGATGACTACCGACCACCGCGAGCTGAGAGGCTGTTACGGGACCCTAAAGAAGGTTTGGGATATTCAACTCGTTTTTTTTTTTTTTTTTTTTTTTTTTTTTTTTTTTCATGTTGTGTTTCTCCTTGTATATAACACTAGATTAACTTTAACCCTTGATACATTTTGTATGATGCAGGTTCAGGCTGTTCTTCAACTGATTAGTGTGAGATCTTTGAAGAATATGCTTAAATGTTTAGTAATATTTCTGTAGTCAAGGCTTATGTGCATGCTTTCAAATACTATTCTTTAAAGAAAAACTTTGTTTTAAATAACAAAGATTTATTGGAGAAAGATTGGTTCTCTTTTCCTTAGAGACCTCATGGCTAAGATATGACTGATTGCTTGTGATTGTGAATATATGCGTCTGGAGATGCTGTCTTAGCTACCTGCCTTTAAGAAATGTGTTATCTTGTTATTGCTTGAAAATTAAGATTTTATGGATTCATTTCCAAGTCTTACCATATTTTGACAATAAGCTTGCAAATTTGAAAATGTTAAGGGTTATTAATCTCGGGAAAATCAGATAACTGATGCAGGCATTTAGAAACATTGGAATGGCTTATTTTATGACAGTACGAGTTGTTAGCAATGTCTCACAAGTTACATCATGTAGTCTTGAACTAAGCACTTAGAGTAGTTACTTTCTCGGTCTGGTTGGTCGTGGTAGAATACCCTAGTTGGTTTTATTTTTTTATGTATGGACTGGTTACTAATATTGTCTTAAAAATAGATTATATAGTCTTAATAATGTCAAGGTAACATCCATAATACTATGAAGGTATCATATGGAGAGTGGGAAGTCACAAAAATTTCTCTTTGGAAAGGATAGTTACATATTGCCTTTGTTGTTCGTGGGCTGTCTTATTAACCAGTTGTGCAATTACCAACTAACAAGTGAGGTAAATAGTTTTTATGACCAACCAGTTGTGCAATAAACAATATATTTTTTATAAGTAATAAACCCAAGTTATTTAAAGTCAGAGAATAGCAAGAGTTTGACCTTAAGAGGAAGTCTTTTATATTTATTCCAAACATGTTTTAGTGCTGTTTTCATATCATGTAATGAAAGGGAAAGTTCCTCAAATTTTATTTTGTGAAATTTAACCGCTGGTATTTTAGTAAGGAAGATGGAGCGAGTATGAACTGATGTTTTGATATGATGATATGTACAATTTTGTGTTAGTTATAGATCATTGTTTTTTTTTTTTTTTTTTTTTTTTTTTTCCATTCCTGTGCATCCAAATGTCTAATGTGTTATGGGTATTCACAACACATCAGTATTTTATTGTGAGCATAAGTTTTGGTTTGTGCTGGATACATATTAGACTCCCATAAGTCACGATTAGTTGACCAGTGTTGATATAAAAGAGCTAAAGAACTTAATATCCTTATTTCTTTCACTGAGAAAAGATTTACTTTAAAATGCAATCCATAGCTCTCTCTCTCTCTCTCTCTCTCTCTCTCTCTCTCTCTCTCTCTCTCTCTCTCTCTCTCTCTCTCTCTCTCTCTCTCTCTCTCTCTCTCTCTCTCTCTCTCTCTCTCTCTCTCACATTTAGCATTTTATCATACACCTGTACATAATCATCTGTTATTGTCAGGGAAAAAATCTTGCACCACAGAACGAGGCCCCATAGAGCAGGTGGTGGTACGGGCACGGCGTGAAGCCTCCACCCGTACCAAGGACACTTTCTGGACCAAGAAGCTGCTGGATGCTGAAGCTACTCAACCAAACAGGTGAGACATTTACCACCAAGATCTTATTAACCATGTATTGAGCTGTTTGTTAAAAGAAATAGTCAGGATAGAGCTAAGAAATGTGGAATATTGTTTGTGAAAGATGCTGTAGTTGGATCTGTGGAAAATGTTGTATTGAAAATTGTTATATTTTCAAGCGGTATAATGGATCTTCAAATAGAAGTACATTTATTTTTTATGATTTCTGTAGAATCTTCAATTAGAAGTATACTTATTTTTTTATGATTTCTGTAAAGTTTCATGGTTATTAATGTAACCTTTTTCCTTTCTGTCATTGCAGGTGGGCACATTCTGGATTCAAGGAGCTTTACAGAGATGAACTAGGCTATAGTGACATGGGGGAAGGTAGTGGAGATGAGAAAGAAAGAGAGAACCGGGCTTCCTCCAGGCCAAGGGACCCTCGGGAGCCACCAGGTTTGGCTCCCCGCAAGGTGACCCCTCCAGCTCACCCCAGATCCCCCCAGGACCCTCGGCGGAGGTAGGCTCTGTGCAGCCTCTTGTAAGATGGTTGATAGGTGGGATGACTCTCATATTAATAGCTGTGTCCTTACACTGCTGTTACTACCACAGGAAAGAGTAGTACTTATTACTGCTTCCATGGGGATGCAGTATGCATTAAATCAACATGGCAAGTATGTTTTTTAATAGAAATACAAGTACTTGCTGTTCTTTCATGCTTCCAGCAGACTCTGTCAGAAATATAGAAGACAACCAACATACAGTTGCTGAACTGGCAATTATAGGACTGTCTAATGTGTTCTAATCTCACATAGACTTCTATGTGTTCTAATCTCACAGAGAAGTAAATTTGACCTGTCTTAATATACAGACTTTTTTTTTATTTATTTTTTTTTTTTTTTTTTTTTTTTTTTTTTTTTATTTATTTATTTTTTTTTTTTTTATGTGGAAAATCTTTTTAATGGTATTTGGAGATGTTAAGTCACAAATATCTTTGAGTGCTGGTGATGGTGAGTAATAATGCAGAAAGGGTGATTACTAAGTATGCTTCATCACAGGGGAGGCCAAATATTACAAGAATAAAAGAGAAGGCAGATGTATAAAGGATTCAAATTCAGAACCTAAAAAAAGTAGTAGCAAAAATAGAAATATAAAGAGCTTGAAGTGGAATCAGCATTAGAAGTAGGAGGAAAAATACTTAAAGAAAATGGGAGATGCAGAATCCACCAAATTCTTCTTGAAATGATGTAGTGGAAGGTAGAAGAAATTGTAAACAAGAATGTAAGTAAGTATTCGATGTAACAAAGAGAACACTTAGTATAGGAATGAAAAGCTTTGGAAAATAAAGCAGGTGGAGTGACATGATGGATACAAGAGGATCATGTTAGCTATTGAAATATTGTGATGGTGAATAAAACCAATGCCATGACAGAAACCGTAAACGCTGCAGTACCTTGGAATCAAGGATGGAATGAAGTAAAGCCTTAGAAGAAATAGCTAAGTGCAGAAAACATTACCAAGAGAGAGAAGACCCAGGGGACAATGGTTGGGACTCAAGACACACACACTCTCTCTCTCTCTCTCTCTCTCTCTCTCTCTCTCTCTCTCTCTCTCTCTCTCTCTCTCTCTCTCTCTCTCTCTCTCTCTCTCTCTGCCAGAATGATGATTCTTGGCTGGTGAGGCAACATTGTCATTCATGAAATATTTAAATCCAACTGCACAATGGTTGGTGCTGGTTAAATCAACTCTTGTTTGGTGTTTTGCATCTTTTATTGCACCTATTCTGGAAACAGTATCTTCAGTTAGCTCCTTACTGTCTCACTTATTATAGAATAGGATTGTGAAGAAGCACAACAATGCCTAGGAAAAAAAAAAAAAACCTGATGGGACATGGAAAGGGACAACATCTTGCTCAGCAGACCAGACAGTGATAGGTCTTGTGAAGCCCTACGGGTTGTATGGAAGTCTGTTGATACAGTTTGTGGTGGTCTTTCATTTTTATCTTATTTATTCATCCTTGAATGTGTGCATCTTTTGTATCAGAAACTCTTGACAGACAAAGACTATCATGCCAAGACTTTCCATAACTACTGTGGATGAAAGTATTGGTAGAAATTTTTGCTGGGGTGGCCTGAAAAAAAAAAAACAGCTGACATAAATTAACTGAAAAAGAGGCCTATGTCCAATGGCATTAGAATAGAATATGGTGATGGTGTTAGTGGGTGATTATTATTTGTGAGTAGAATGCTTGTAGTATTTCTCTTCTCAGGTGAGGTGTCACATACAGATTATCTTGCTCTTAGATTTAGACAGTACTGTGTCTGAAAAAGTGTCCAGTAAATTAATTTATTCTTGGTATTTACGACAACTATGAAATTTAGATGTTTTTTTATTTTGCTGAAACAATAATCTACAGTATATAAACATGTGTTCCTTTCCTAATAGGAAAAATGCTGACTTTATCATGAAAGTAAAATTTTCAACAGCAAAACCTTAATTTGGTATTTGAAAAATTTATGTGAACTTTACATTTATAAACAATAATCTTTGATACAAACTTTAAGTAAAGGGTTAGTTTGAAGAATTCATGGCTTCAAAATGAATTCAGCATCATAAATTGCTTTCATGTTAGTTTACTAAGATACAAAAAGAACTTGCAAAAAAGAGAAAAAGGAGGATGAAGGCCATTTCACACCGGAGACAAGACACCCAATGCATGTGATGCAAAGCTGCGTGGCTTAAAATTGCCTCAGTGTGTTTCCAATAGGAGTGTTCACACTGGATGCAAAACTTTAGGACACATGCCACCCAAACCGCGCACACTGATTCCAAGATCCCCGGTGAGACAATTTTTCTGCCTGTAGCATTGATGACTCGTGCACCTTAGACCTCTGCCTTTGTGCTTTTATCTCCAGAGGACCACATCTATTTTTTTTTACTGCACTGACCTGACTCCTCAACTCTCCCTCACTTATTCACTTTCCTTTACCGTGACTTGATGGATGTCCTATAGTTGGTGCCTTGTTTCTTAATATCTTGTTCATTGAATGATAGAGCTTGAGAGAACTGAGCTGGAGTCAGTCTGAAATACTATTCAAATTTCTCTCATCCATTTCCAGCTCTTGAATAAGATGATGACATTCACCACATTCGAGTTGTTTCATATTTGCTTCATATACCCAATTCTTTTTTCTCTTATTATTCAAGGCTAAAGATAACATTGATAACTCCTCTTCCTCCATCTCCTCCTCCTCCTCCATGTCAGGGGACCATAGAGTATTATCTTGCTTTGCTGCAAAAGGAACTGTCAAGTTAGCCAGCTTCCACTGCAGGGAATGTCTCGCCCAGCATCGTGTCTGGTGTGAACATATCCAGTAGCCAAAGTCAGCCCAACTCCTGTGTGAAACAACCTTAGATGTAGACTTTCAGAAATGTAGGAATAACCATATTTTTCACATCCTGACCAGTAATATCTGTGCTGATTGATTTTTTTTTTTTTTTTTTTTTTTTTTTTTTGCTCACATTTTTCTGTAATATCTGTTATGCTTGTTGCTTATTCATTGTTGACTCCCATAAGCCCTGTAGTATGGCATTTGAGGCATTGCATGGCAGAGGGGTGTAACCCGCAAGCTGCCTTTTTTTTTTTTTTTTTTTTTTTTTTCTCTCTCTCTCTCTCTCTCTCTCTCTCTCTCTCTCTCTCTCTCTCTCTCTCTCTCTCTCTCTCTCTCTCTCTCTCTCCTCTCCTCTCCTCTCTCCCCACTAGAGGGGTGTAGTATTCATGTGGAAGTAGTCGGCAGGCAAAACTAAACCCTGTGTTCCCATTTCCAAAGCATGAAAATACATGTTTCCCACACGCCAAACACAATGTTAAGTCTGTGCCACAGAGGCTTGCCTTTTAAATCTCATACACGTGGTACTCACACAACGTTCTTATTACTTTCTGCATTAGTAGGTGGATTATAGTGTCAACCATGAGCTCGAGTGATACCAGTGTGAAGCCTGATACTCCAACGTCCTGTAAGCATACCAAGAAGGTAGAACAATAGGCTGTCAAATCAAAATGTATATATATTTTTCATATAAAAAAAATTTTGTAAAAATTAGGATTTGGATAAAAATTGCTGAAACTTTTCAGTATGTTTAGCTTACAGACTAGTTTTCATAAACACACTCAAAGTTTACATAATCAACATATTTTGGGTTTGGCAAAAATGGGGGTTACAAACAAACACAAACAAACTTAAATATTCTTTAAAAAATAGATATTGACCAGCTGATTATAATGTATAATTCTAACGCATTACTTACATTTTATGTTAAGCTATCAAGACACCTAACCCTCCGTTATTGGGCACTTCTGTTATCACATTTAGGCGTTATTGCGCACTTATGAAAATGTGCAAAATTCAGTTTTAGCGTATCTGGAAAGTCATTATCGTGAACCGGTTGTAGTAGTAATACAAGTAGTATTACTACCCATATCCCAACCACACACTGACAAATATTTAGGTGGGGGAGGAGGGGGAGAAAGATGATGATCATGAGGAGGGGGAGGAGCCAGCAGCCAATCATCACTGTGTATTCACGTCACGTGATTTGAATTAGGGAGCTGATTGGTTCTGGTCACTGCTCACCAGCACCACCACCACCCCTCAATCTTGCACGTGGTATTCTGTTGTTCAAAGCTGGTTTTTTTAGGAAAATTTTTGGGTTGAGGCACCAATTTATTTATTTCCTATTTATTCTTCACTTCCGTTATCGCATTTTCCGCTATCACGCGGTTTTTTAGGCACCAATTTCGTGCAATACAGAGGATTAGGTGTACTTAACTTCAACACACAATATCTCAAAATGCGAATACCACATATATGCCCCTCTGGAATGTGACGCCTCATTTCAAAGTACAGTAAGTCCTCGTTATACGGTACTTCTTTATCTGGTAAATTCACAGTTACGGTATTTGGAAATTACTTCCCTCAATTCGATATACAGTAAGAAAAATTCACAGATATGGTATCTGCTCATGTCATGCCAAAACCTGCTGTTTTTCTTTTTGTGTTATTGCATCCAAACACTGAGCAATTGTTCGGCATGTTTAGTTGTTTACAGCACTGTGGAGAGTTTGATAAACACAAGCAATATGTAAACATCAAGAAACCTCAGGCGTCGGGCCAAAGTGCCCAAACGTCCCGCCAGAAGTCAGCTGTCAGTGAGCACTGAGCTGGGGTAGCGCAGGAAGTGTGACGTGGATGGCATCACAACAACAATCACTCTCTTCTCGTGTTTCCCATTGAACACAAGTGAAATCCTTACGTGTGTTTTTTTGTGGATATTATCACGATGCACAGTGACATACCCATAATGGCCCTAAAACGTTCTGCAGACACTACTGGAGTTGACAAGGCAAAGCAAAAGAGAAGTAGTCTGCCCACTCATCGGAAGATGAGTAAGGGCTGAAATGCCTACTGTCTCTTAGTCTCGGGAGGAAATGATCTGATAGAATACATGGCGAGTGAAAGGTAAATAAGAACATCTTCTGTTTATTTCTTTTGTGCAATACTTTGATTTTTTTTTTTTTATATGACTGTTTTAATGTATTTTTATTTCTGTAGGGGTGACTTTTGATGTGCTGGAATGTAGTCCCAATTTATTACATGTTATAATGGGTTCAGTATACAGTAATTTTGATTTGCGGTAAGGTTTTCAGGAACGCATATGTACCATATAACGAGGACTTACTGTACCATATTTGATGGCTCATAAGACATACCTTTTTCTCCAAAAGAAGTCTGAGGAAATAAATAACTCTGCATCCAATGAGGCCAAGGTTCAGTATTGAGACAGTGGTTGGTAGCAACAGAGGCTCAAAAATCATACCCTAGACATCTTCACAGATGTAAACAAAGTGCTGATAGGTACTACACCACAAGGTACCAATATGTAATAGGTCATACTTACTGGTAATTCACATAGAATGACACCAATTAAAAGGATTTCCCAAGTGACCAAGCACCACGCATTGTATGAACCAAAACAAATGCGATCAGTGTCATTGATCTTGATCTTGCTACAAGCAAGCTTCACTGCATTCTTTAGTGTGATGCCAATACTCCTTGAGGTAAGACATACTTTAATACAATTAGAATTGCACCTATCTTTTAACATTCCTACCTTGTATACATGGGAAAAAAAAAGATAAAGATTATGATCATTAGCCCTGTAGTTTCTGACTCTCTCACAGTTGACTCTCTCACAGTTACTGCCAGGTATATGTTTACATGTCACAAATCAGCAGGATTACTGTGTGTCCTACTAGCAAAAATCAAAGGATCTTTCCGGTTATACGAACTATCTACTTTTTATTTTTTTTTTTTTTGCATTTTTCCAATGTATTTCTTTACGTAGAATCCGAAAATAACATTGGTTTTTTGGAGAAATGGATAGATAAAAAGTTATTCAACTTTAAAGTTATTTATTTTCTATGCATTACTGAAGAAATGCAAACTTTGATTTTTCCTTTCTTTTATCAAATGTAAGACATACATTCTTTGATGTTTTCAATCTTTTATCAAATAAAGAACTCTTTTCCTTCAAAAGAATTACTTTACGTCAAAATTACTTATATCTAGCAATATTTGTTCAAAATATTGGTCCTTTTCTATACGTTTCCGCCACACAAACTCGAAGAGATAAGATTGTCGGTGAATCCTCCTTGGCGTTTTTTCTTCATTTTCAAGCTATGCCACATACTTTCAACCGCTTGAGTGTTTGCACCTGTTTTAGGGTCTACAAAATTCTCGGAGTGATTCACAGTGAAGTGTTTATAATTATATCCATCAAGTAGTGATATGCCGTCGTACGCTTTCCAAAGGTCGCTTATTATTGTTGTTCCAGGTCGAATGCTCCTTTTTATGCATTGTGTCAGTGTTTCAGCATTTCTTCTTGGAACAGCATACAAGAAACATTCTTTGGTTTCTCTGCATACTCCACCCATTCCTCTGGTAGCTCTCTTCCTCTGTTGTATTTTCTCTTGCTGAAATGAGTTTCATCAATTTCCACCGTTGTATCAGGTCCGCCAATGACCATTGGGGTTTTCAGCAATGTTTCAGCACATACCTGGAAAGGATAGGTTAGGTTAGGTTAGGTTAGCTTCGGTTAGTTTATTGATATTTACTTACCTCTCTGAGATAATTGTTGAAATCGACTGCTGTATCCTTGTTGATTTCAATCTCATCGTTGCAGTAATTAGAGCTTGTGTAGTCTTTTGCCCATGAATATATGAAAATAATGATTTTTTTCAAAGGTAATTTTGAGCCCTCCAGCCAAGTATTTTTACGAACTGTAACATTTTCCTGTCCACAACTTGATTTGTTGCAACGCCATTTAGCGCATCCATTCATTTCTTTTAGTTCCATTTCATGCTTTCTTTTGCATTTTTTGCTCTGTGGTATAATATTCTTCTCTTGAAGGAATTTTGCCGCATCAAGCTCTGTTTTAATATTCTCAAATAACCACTTTAGATTGTATTTAGTATTCATATTAACCTAAATAACGTGATTTTTGCCCTGAAAGAGAGGAAAAATGAAAGTTAGCATTTCTTCAGTATTACATAGGGAATAAATAACTTTAAAGTTGAATAACTTTTTACCTATTGGTTTCTCCAAAAAAAAATGTCATTTTCGGATTCTACGGAAAAAAATACATTGAAAAAATGTAAAAATACCCAAAAAATTGATAGTTCGTATAACCGGAAAGATCCAAATCAAAGTTTTTAAATGCAAAATATTGGGATCTAATAGTGATCTAAATGCATACGAGTCTACAAATATCAGGTGAAATCCTTCACTTCATATTCAGAGCTTAGATCTGCTCCTTTATATTATTCTAATATTATTTATTTATTTATTTATTTTATTTTATTTTATTTATTTATTTTTATTTATTTTATTTTATTTTATTTATTTATTTATTTTATTTTTTTTTTTCATTATTATTATTTTATTTATTTATTTGTTTATTTTATTTATTTTTTTATTTATTTATTATTTTATTTTTTTATTTTATTTTTTTTCATTTTAATGTCTGCAAAAAATGGGTGTGTCTTATGAACCCATGTGTCTTATGACCCATCAAATACGGTAACTCTAAAGCTGGAGTTATCGAAAAGCTTGAAGCAGTTGTATCACAAGGAACTGTGATATTTTTGGTATGGTTTGTGGTCATCTGTGTGTCTTTTCTAGTACCTTTTTATCTTAACTATCCTTGTTATCAAGCCAGAGTTGCCTGTTGTACCTCTGTATGCTGTGGTATAACTTGCTTCAGTGCCTAGTGCCTATGCCCTTCTGTCTTATGAATTTTCAACCATTAGGCTGAGATTTAATTATCACCATTATCTAGTTTATTTATGCTTTTTATCTCTCTTTTCTCACTCCTCCAAGGTAAAATTGTATTCTGACCTGGAATAGAAATGTTTTGCTATGAAATTGTACCATTCACTTCCAGCTGTGGCTCTTATCTTTCCTTTAGCAATATGGTAAACAAACCTTCAACTTTGCTATCATGATTTATAGGAGTTTGTGCAGCATCCTGCCACATTTCCAAACACCTTGGAGATACCTTGAATATTTTTGGTCTTTTCATATATATATATATATATATATATATATATATATATATATATATATATATATATATATATATATATATATATATATATATATATTCCTTTCTTATCCCTCACTCCCTTCAGGACCATCAACAAAGAGATCAGCCACACCAAAAAGAAATCCACCTCTATTAACACATTTTCACACATGAACACACTTTATACTGTTCTTTTACCATTTGTGAATATATTCTTCTCCTTGCTATTGGCATTGTCAGTTTCAACTATATGCACTTTCTTTGTAGAAACTCTTTACCTTACAGTGTGGCCAAATCATTTCTGTCTTCTTTTACCTTTTTCCCCACTCCACACTGACCTCTATTTGCATAGATTCTTTTAAAATGTCTCACATGCTGTCATTACTCTTCCCTCCCATCTTGTCATCAACCCTTTCTCAGAAATATAACTTAATTATAGTCCCTGCATTCTTGACTGCTAAATTGCATTCTATGTCCAAGTTTGTGATCCAATCAAGGAAATGCTATTCTTAAACCTCTCTTTACATTCATGGACTCATTTATTCTTTTGATAACCCTTATGAGTGATCATATTTTCAAATCCATGTTGCCATGTTAGTATGACACTTCTGAAATAGTTTGTTTCTTTCACCTGATATTTTCTCTCTCTCTCTCTCTCTCTCTCTCTCTCCTCAAAACCTGTACAAACCTTTCCTCTCCTGGTACACTTAGCCTATAAGGTTACATATTTTTATTCTCTTCTTATGAACTATATTCAATATAACATGTCACAATGAGCATGTTACCACTTTCACATAATGTCAAATTTTATATACATACAGTTAATTCCCTCTATACAATTCACCCTTATACAATATTTCAATTTTACTATCTCATTTTTACTACCATGCAATTGATTTACTTTGTTTTTATGTACTATTATTATTATTATTATTATTGTTATTATTATTATTATTATTGTTATTATCATTATCACCATCATCATCATCATCATCATCATCATTTATTTATTTATTTATTTATTTGTTATATTTCTCTTCATTATTTTGTATGTGAGATCAATTGTGGTGACAAAGTCACTCTTCATCTTAAATGATGATGATGATGATGATGATGATGGTCAGGGAGCATACAGAGGCCGTGGATGTTGTGCTATACTCAGTGCAGTGTAAAATGGTAATTTGAGTATTATTCCCAGTTTAACAGTGAGTGCCCCACTCTTGCCACATCACAGTTCATTGGCCCGTCCATAGTGAGTCTGCACGTGTGAAGGCATGTCAGCACTAACTGGCAAGTCAGGTCGAGATAGCAGCAAGGTCACACTCTCCCGCTCATGTGCCACATTTAGGATGGAAGGAAACTTACACAGAAAACATGCCTTTGTTTTTACTTCAGTGGTGACTGGGAATAAAAGTTGCAATGCTTTTGAAAATCATTTTGGAAATATACTAATTTATATAGAAATAGAGAGAAAGAGAGACTGAGTAAGTAGGTGGAGCAAGTTAAAGAAAGAAGCCAAGCCAGTGATCTATGGAGACATGACAATAATGAGGCAGACCTGGTGAAAACCAGAACCACACCCAAATGACCATTTTACACTGTGTTCATGGCTTGTAATAACGGCAACACTGCATATGGAATGGCTTCAGCATATTCAAGACTGCGTAAAGTAAACAGCACACGACAGACACCTAGAGTCAAGTTGTGATTGTCTTGCAAAGTGGACACCCTGCGACTGATTGAATAAAGCTGGGCCACATTCGCGAGTGACAGGGATGCCAGCAGTGATCTTGGATACAAAGTCATGAAGTGGCCTATATATATATAAATGATAATAGTAATAATGATAATAACAAGAATGATAATAGTAAAAAGGAAATTCAATTATACACACTATCATAATAATGTCTTATAGCCTGAGAGTGGATATTATTGCTAGGGTTATCCAGCCTCATGGGAGGGATGATCTTGACACCACAGTGAGAGTAATTACAAAAAATATTTTGATTCCTATTTTATTTTTATTCTTGTGTTTATTTTATTTATGTTAAGTGTTTTATTACTTTATGCAATAACTGTGTTTAGATGCAATATTTCACAGTTTGTATGGGTTTTGGAGGGCACATATATAAAGGTCTAGGAATACATTCAGGTTTTTCCCATTTAATCTTAAGCTCATTATATGATCATTCATTCTATGATTTTCAGAAACATAACCCAATTATTTTATCAGGAATTACCTGCATATAATGTAAAATACTTATTCACCATAGGAAGGAAGTAACAGTGGGTAAATACTGACTATATTGCACACAGTACTGCACATGCATACCTGCTCACATCTTAAGCCACCACCACACTGTGCCTCATGCTGCACTACATGCTACAGATTTAGGACAGGGTTGGTGGGTGTTGATGACACTATAGGGGACATTGCTCAGTACACTGCTGTTCTATGTACTAGCCATAGTAGCCAATAGAATTTGAATTGTTTAAGCTGTTATATGTATGAATGCAGCCACTGCCAGCACTTTGGTCAAAAGGTATTTTGGGGTATAGTGGAGAGCAACTTGTACAAAGTAAAAAGAAATTATAGTAATAAGGAAGCTTTTTAAGGAATGAATTTCCTGATGGAGTGTAAGAGGAAGCTTCTTTCAAATTGAAGAGAATGGTACAATTTTAAGAATGACATCAGAATACTTATGAATTCTTTATATAATTTGCATATAGGCTTACACTCCTGACTGTCTTGTTCTTGTATATATATGTATATATATATATATATATATATATATATATATATATATATATATATATATATATATATATATATATATATATATATATAAACTTGCCACAGGCTTGGATATTCTTTCAAGAGTTCAGTAAACAGATGAGTGTTCTTGCTAGTTCACTCAATGTTTTAGTCTGTCATGAGCAAGCTAGCAAACTACACCCTCCTCCCTTGTCAGAATCCAACTGACCTGCCTCACATCAGAGCAAATATCACCACAGAAACTGAATGTGAAATAGCAATAGGCTGAGGCAAAAAAGTGATGTGTACTGTACACATCCTGATCTGGATTACTGAGTGACTGTGTTCTGAAGATTACTTGTCAAAATACTCTTGGCTCACCACACACTTGGATACGTATTCTTTAATAATACTATACAGTAGTCTTTAATGTTTACTGATATTCAGTTTAACATTATTACTTAATTATAATGGGTTTATTTTGCAACTTCAAGTATGTATTAACATTTTGCTAACATCAACCTTATGCCAGGTACTGCACTCTTCTTGACTTCCAGAATTCTCTCTTTTTTTTTTTTTTTTTTTTTTTTCATCCCTCCATTATTATAAAAAAATAAATAAACAAATAGTCAAATTAAACTCCAGCAGGTAATTTGAGCGATTCAAGTAAGGCTAGTTCGGTAACCACTGCTTCATCCTAACACAACCACTTCTCTGTAAATCTCCTTCATTTCTTGTAACACCTGCTCTTGCATGTCATCCATCCTCTGACTATTACCATACTGGATATTGAAATTCTTCTGTGATTTTTCTCCTTTTTCCAGCTAAGTTACAGTTTTCTTTGCTTTTCCCCTCATTTTTACATTTTACATTTTTTGCTTGATTCTTCTCTGTCCCTCTACTACAAAATACACAAAAGAATGACACACACTTCATTTTAACACTCTCCACCTTTTACTTGTTTTGTGTTCGCATTAATTTGTCCTGTTTGAATTGTAGGGGAAGGCGATCTAGCGTTTTTTTTTAGCTTATGGCTTATGCTCCATCACTCTCACTAAATAACTTCTCATTGAATGTAATGCTTCAGTGTATTAAGAAATGCAACCAACTGATGTTATGCTACACAGTACACACTCATCACACTCTTCTAGACACTTAACTTGTACACTCATTCTCAAGCAAATTTGAGTTTATGGATGAGTTTGGGGGAAATAATCATGTATAGTTGAATCTCTCTCTCTCTCTCTCTCTCTCTCTCTCTCTCTCTCTCTCTCTCTCTCTCTCTCTCTCTCTCTCTCTCTCTCTCTCTCTCTCTCTCTCTCTCTCTCTCATTAAAAAAGTTGTCCAGTGTATCACAGTACAAACATTACTGACTCACTAATATGCATGAACCCTTTCTGAGACCCAGTGGTGCCCAGAGGGCTCCACCTCCAGGCTGGTGGTCTGTACATGGGTGCTTTTCATTCACACATATATAAAGAATGGGTTGGAATTGTTAAGAGTTACTGGTCAGCATTAATATTGTTACCAATTAATACTAGTAGAAGTGGGAGTAATAGTGATCAAGTTGGTAGTAGTAACTAGCGATAGTAATAGTAAGAGATAGTACATGTTATTTCTTCTGTCTTTAGGGAACAGAATGATTAGCCAAAGGAGGAGATCAGTCTTGATCAAGGCTAGTATTACTTTGACATAATTGGCAGTGTCTTGAGGGAAAAAAATGGATTTTAGAACATTTAAACATTTATTTGCAGGCTCTGTGTAGTAGTATATTAAAAGTACTGGTTGACTCTTGCATTAGAGAGTTGGACAGAGTAGGGGTGAGAGGAAGACGAAAGCCTTATGCAGCAAGGCCACAGGAGGTATTTCAAAGATAGAATTAAAGTCTTACCCACTGTGTCTCATCCAAATACATGAAAATGAAGGATATATATATATATATATATATATATATATATATATATATATATATATATATATATATATATATATATATATATATATATATATATATATATATATATATATATATATATATATATATATATATATATATATATATATATATATATATATAGCTATAAACTAGGGATAAACAGGTTTTGCTTTGTCTTTTAGTATTTAAAATCAAGCAATTTTGTTAAAGAACCGAATTGTGGTACAATAATCGAAGCACTTAGAGTTCAAAATTTTGTTTGAAATGGAGGCATTCAGTAACCAAGGTTCCTTTGTATAATGATTTTTAATTTCTTTGCATTTATGTTTCACTTTAAATTAATTAACAAGGACTGAAAGTACAGTGAAGCAAAAAGTACATGGAATGGTCAATCATTGTTAAGATGTGTCTATTTACTTCTTAAAGATATCATACATTCCAGCAGATGAGACAACCCCCAAGTTTCAGTCTGAATTTAAAGGTTTTAGGTGTTTTTTTTTTTTTTTTTTTTTTTTTTTTTTTTCACCATGTGGGCTTTTCACAGGAATTTATGGGCTAAAGAGGATACTTTTTGGGTATCCCCTATCTCAAAGCCCACCTGCTAGGAAACCGTTGCCCCGAGTGAGGAAGCCCAACCTTCACTCGGACCGTGGCCAGGATTCGAACCCGTGCGCTTGGAGACCCCTCGGATCCCAAAGCACGCATGGTTCCACTGTACCACTGCGGCCCAGGTTGTATAAGATGACACCCAAACTGCCAAAGCATTTGCAGTGAAGCTCTGGTCAGTGAACACCTGATAACCGAGACGATGATGTACTGTACATATCAGTACAATGAATGAGATACTTTGAATGTATTAGCAGTTCAATAAACCTTGCACCAATTGGGGGAAGGCCTATTCAAGTTACCAAAGGGATTCTTTTTCCCACATTTTGCTTGCTTATTACCACTAACAGTTGTAATGATATGTATAATGCATTAGTACGTAAATAACTATTACATACATGGCACTAGCACACACAAACACATTATGTGGTGAAATATTATTTTGAATTACAGGTGCCAATATTATAATGACTCAGTTTTTAGAGACAGTAGGGAGGAGGATGTAATTGATAACGTTGATGTGTAGCATATTTGTAGATTAGGACATCTATGTTGCCACACTAGCATAAAGCCCAGGCCCTGTAAAACTACAACTAGGTAAATACACACACACACACACACACCACGTAGTGTAGTGGTTAGCACGCTCGACTCACGAAGAGGTGCAAAGTAAGTGAAAACTGAATGAGACACTGCCACACGGCTTCTAAGTCAGCTGTGTAAACACTGATCTTGGCACCAGCAGTGCCTCGGCACACTCACCCATTTTGCATTTCAAACGGCTTAGACAACTCAGACGACTCCAATAAGGCAAGAGCTATCAGAGATATTTTAGCTTGTATATATAAACCAAGTGGTTTGAAACAAAAATGCTTACTGGTGATAGAACGTAAATTTTAAAAAATCTTGAAACTATCTGACTTGCTCAACATTGGTTTATTCAGGTCTGATTTAAGCGGGGTTTACTGTAATAAGATATGATAATCTTCAAGACACAAAATGGAACCTGAAATGATATTCCCATCAGATATTTTTGTACATCATGAAGAAGGATAGACAGACAAAGATGATGAATACATGGTACGATCAGTTTTGTGGTCTTGTACCGTGTGTGTATGTGTATTGAGCTGTCAGCAGTAAACTTCTGTATATACAACAGTCCCTCGGACTTGGAACATAATTCATTCCAAAAGTTCCATGTCCAAATTGTTCCACATCAGAAACTGTTTTCCTCATAGGAAACTATGTAAGTTACTTAAATCCATTCCAAAACCCTAGATTTTTACCTTAGTAAATAAGAATTGAACTATGTAAAATCAATATTATTTACCTTTTGGTGGCAAGCTACATGGCACACATGGTGTGGGAGGGCAAGGGAGGCATTAACTATGTACTAATATAGATGGTTATTTCTGGATGATCTTTGCATTTGAAGCTGTTCAGGTTGGGGCACCTGGCTAACACACCACTCCAGAATGTTTGAGGTTTAAGTTACAAACACTGTGTTCAACAGATTGTATTAATCCAGCCAGATATAGAATAACAAGGTTGGAGTGTACAAGAGCATAACAGCATAAAACACTACTACCAACTGAGAGTGAGAGACATAAAGGGTGTGGGCACAAGGCATATATATAAACACAATACAGTGCCATTGTAACAATAATAATAATAAAGACATGTGAGTGACCACCATCACAAGGCTACACTAGTAATGTAAGTAGACATAACCCTCCGTAATCGCGTGAAATTGGTGCCTAAAACACCTCGCGATAGCGGAAAATGCGATAACGGAAGTGAAGAATAAATAGAAAATAAATAAACTGGTGCCTCAACCCAAACATTTTCCTAAAGAAAACAGGTCTGAACAACAGAATACCATGTGTGAGACTGAGGGGTTGTGGTGGTGGTGGTGAGCAGAGTGACCAGAACCAATCAGCTCCCTTATCCAAATCACGTGACGTGAAAACACAGCGATGATTGGCTGCTGGCTCCTCCTCCTCATGATGATCATCTTTTTCTCCCTCTACATCTTCCTCCTCCTCCTCCCCCATCCAAACATTCGTCGTTGTGTGGTTGGGATGTGGATAGTACTACTACTTCTACTATGGATGCATGATAATGACTTTCCAGATGCGCTAAAACTGAATTTTGCAGATTTTCATAAGTGCGCGATAACGCGTAAGCACGATAACAGAAGGGCACGATAATGGAGGGTTAGGTGTAATTTTAACCTGTTTTCAAGACCTCAAATTTTTACCTAAATGCACAAGAATTGAATTATGTAAAATCAGTATCATTTATCTTTAGGTGGCAAGCTTCATGGCAAATGTCACTTAATCAGAATTTAAGAATATACTGGGTTGTGGCAGCACCAGCATTAGCATATTCAGTTAGTCCTTTGTGGACACCAACATTCTTCAGATGTTTCTCAGTAAATGAGTTTTATCTCTCAACAATATTGCAAGCTAAAAAGATTTATATTCTTCCCATTTCGCTTTAGGTTCCATACCCTGAAAACCTTTGTATAGTTCCTCCTTTAGGTTTGGGAAAAATGAGGAAAATTTTTCACTGCATCCTACTTTATCCATTCTTATACGATGCCAGCAGGTTCCTATTTTACTGTGTCTAACTCCCAGTAAGTCATAATAGAATTGTTTATATACAATAGTATTTTGTATAAAATTTTATTGTTGACTTTGTGTTTAGTGTATAGGAGGACATCTTCTTCTTCTTCTTCTTCTTCTTCTTCTTCTTCTTCTTCTTCTTCTTCTTCTTCTTCTTCTTCTTCTTCTTCTTCTTCTTCTTCTTCTTCTTCTTCTTCTTCTTCTTCTTCTTCTTCTTCTTCTTCTTCTTCTTCTTCTTCTTCTTCTTCTTCTTCTTCTTCTTCTTCTTCTTCTTCTTCTTCTTCTTCTTCTTCTTCTTCTTCTTCTTCTTCTTCTTCTTCTTCTTCTTCTTCTTCTTCTTCTTCTTCTTCTTCTTCTTCTTCTTCTTCTTCTTCTTCTTCTTCTTCTTCTTCTTCTTCTTCTTCTTCTTCTTCTTCTTCTTCTTCTTCTTCTTCTTCTTCTTCTTCTTCTTCTTCTTCTTCTTCTTCTTCTTCTTCTTCTTCTTCTTCTTCTTCTTCTTCTTCTTCTTCTTCTTCTTCTTCTTCTTCTTCTTCTTCTTCTTCTTCTTCTTCTTCTTCTTCTTCTTCTTCTTCTTCTTCTTCTTCTTCTTCTTCTTCTTCTTCTTCTTCTTCTTCTTCTTCTTCTTCTTCTTCTTCTTCTTCTTCTTCTTCTTCTTCTTCTTCTTCTTCTTCTTCTTCTTCTTCTTCTTCTTCTTCTTCTTCTTCTTCTTCTTCTTCTTCTTCTTCTTCTTCTTCTTCTTCTTCTTCTTCTTCTTCTTCTTCTTCTTCTTCTTCTTCTTCTTCTTCTTCTTCTTCTTCTTCTTCTTCTTCTTCTTCTTCTTCTTCTTCTTCTTCTTCTTCTTCGATAATTCAAGTGTTGTCTTATATACGTACTAAAATATGTATAAGGTATTAATTATGTTGTGAAATATTATCTTGAATTACAGGTGCCAATATTATAATGACTCAGTTTTTAGAGAGGCAGTAGGGAGGAGGATGTAATTGATAACGTTGATGTGTAGCATATTTGTAGATTAGGATATCTATGTTGGTATATTATTGCTGTTCTTAATCATTAATGTCATTCAGTCTCAGGATCTGTCTTTGTTTAAAAGGAAGACATGATCATTTTAAGTTGTCACTTTGTGCTTTTTCCTAACAATTCCTTTGAGCAAAAGTTTGTATCATAAGTCAGATTTGTTGTGCATCATTTCGGACTCCAATGTGTAAGTAGTGGATGGATGTGAGCATAATATACGAGTATATTTCCTAAAACAAAGAGTCATTATATGCTTAATTTGATAGAGTAATGCAATGTTTGTAGATATTTTTGAGTGAGGTTATCAGTATGAAATTTAAAAGACAAAGATTCATCATAGGTTATGTCAAGGAATTTAGTGTGAGTGATTCTGGAAGTGTTGCTGTTGTTGATGTAAAGTTCGAGGTGATGTTTTGATAAAGTAGGTTTTATCAATGTTAATGGTGAGTTAATGGTGCAAATGGACCATAGGTATAATTGATGATGTTCCTGTTGACTGTGTTGATTATTTTGAATATGAAACAACAAAGTGTAGTGTCATACATGCAAAAGATTCTTGTCAAATATGGCATTTACACACACACACACACACACACACACACACACACACACACACACACACACACACACACACACACACACACACACACAAGGGTGGCTCAATAGACTACCTTATTGAATTTCAAAGTGAACATCATTGAATATTAAGCATTTCCCCTTAACTACAGTTTGGTTATTTTTTTCTATTGTATAATCTTTGAACCAAGAATAAAAGGGACCACAAAATACCATCATGATAAAGTTAGGCCAAGAGAATTTGTGATTAAAAATATAAAATACTTTTGCAAAATAAGTGACTGCAGGGGAGGAATAATGGACAGCAGTCTGGGTTGGAATAATTATCAAATTAAAGTATGTATATTGTTCAAAAAGTGTGAAGTCTAAAACTAAATTATGTTGGAATATAAGTCATCTTTTTGAATAATTCATAGATAAAATTCTTTTTTCCATTTTCATTGGTGGTTTTACAGAAGTATGGTTTATTAAAATCATTAATTATTAGGTTTTGAAGGACAGCATTTGCTAAGATTTCAAGAGCAAGGTCTTCTCACTACATGTATTCATTCTATACATTTCCATTTAGGAAATGTATAGAATGAGCTTTAAAAATTCTTTGATTCACAAAAAGTCTAAATCAAAGTGTTCTAATTCAAAAGTTGTACATATGTACCATAAAAAAGTTTTCCAGCAAATTAAATTAAAGTGTATCATCACAAGATAGATTTCAAGATTAAGTATTTAGCAGGGAAGGTTGTAGCCCGGCATGTTGCCTCATTACAGATTCCAGTTATTCATCATGAATAATATAAAACATCTGCAAAGAATGCTTATAAACTTTTGAGATAAAAATTTAGTCTTATATATACCTCCAAGGATGAGACAGAAACTAGGCATCTACACACATGCATTCATAGGTACTTTCTCACATCCTTACCTAGACTCACTGCACCAGTAGCAATCCCTATAAACGTCTTGGAACTATTCTTGGACATATCTTATTTGTACAGATGTATTTGCAAAAAGTATTACTTTTTCCATAATATCTTCAACTTTTTAGTGTTAAGAGTGGTTTACAATTTATTGCAAGTCAAAGGGATTAGTTGTAGTGCATTCCATTTATTTCTTATAGAGAGCAGTTCACAAAACTATATTGATATCACTGATGTAGTCTTTGGGATGAGAGTGGCTGGCATTAGCAGAAAGTGCTTGTTTAAATGTTGGTTGGTAGTTGCCAGAGCTAGATATTATACATTAACCATAATGAGAGCATTTATTTATTAATCCTGCTATTGGAGTTAATTCTCATTAGTATTTTTATTTGCAGAAGTGTATAGTGTTTGTTTATTATTTTATCTGAAAAGTGTCTAAATGTTAAGTAAATTGATAATGCTTGCTGAACAATTTCAGTTATGTATGATTTTATCTTAATCATTCATTACTTATATTCATTGTTCCTTCCATTCCTTTTCATACTTTTATGTACCTGCAGGTCAAGGAGTAGGTCGCCACGCTCTCCCAGGAGGTCTCCCCGGCGCTCTCCTAGACGCTCCCCTCTCAGGTCAAACCCGAGAGTCTCTCCACGGTCTCCAAGGAGATCACCAAGGCGATCTCCAAAACAGGCTTTTAGGAGGAAGAACTCTCGGTCTCCTCGCTCTCATGTACACAAGAGGAAATATTCTAGTAGTTATTCAAGATCATCCTCCAGTACCAGTGGTTCCTCTTATTCTAGAAGCTATTCATCATACTCACGTTCCTCATCTGGCTCCTCATCTTCCTCATACACCAGCTCTTCTTCCAGTTCATCAGGGTCCAGAAGACGACGATCCTACTCCCCAGCACCCCGCAGACCTAGATCTTATTCAGGCTCTCCAAGGAGAAGGAGGTTAGGAAGAAGGCAGCCACCACCTCCCAATCAGTCATCCCAAGTAAGGATGAAAGAAATAACCCACCAGGAAACAACTAAAAAACTTGTCACAAAAACTGTCAGTAATGTTGTGATCAAATCAAGAAATGCTTCAAACAAAGTTGCTAAGATGAAGAACAAAATGAAGATTAAAGAAGGCGATGGTGTGGTACGAAGAAAAGCCAGGACCCCTGTCCCTGCCACAGTTAGTAACTACTATGATGAAAACAATGTTGTAGTGGTAGATGAATCTACTGAATACAGAGGGCCTGGCACACCCCCCCGTGCTCCTGAAGGCCGGCACCTGCTTGATCCTCATCACTATAAGGTTGTACCACCTGACCATCCTGATTACCACCGTCCTCCACCACCTCCCAGAGAGTCGCCAAGATCAGAGGGAGAAGACACTGATTCTGAGTCATCTTCTGATGATGATGATGGTCCTCGACGAATGACTCTGTCAGAAAGATTTGGAAAGCTTGCACAGCTGAGCTCCCAGCGACAAGAATATGAAGGTGTGCGGATGAAGATTGTACGAGAAGGTGGTCAAGATAAGAAGGTTTACCTTGAAACAGGTAGACTTCAGTCAAGGTCTCCCTCCCCAAGTGGCAGAAGCCGTGGCACCCATCCAGCTCATGAGCGGTGGCTGCAAGAACACCAGGCAGAGTACAGGGAGTATCAGGAACGTTATGGGGAAATAAGGCAATGGGATCCTCACCGTGATTTGCCACGAGAGCTGCCACAAAATTGGGATGATGTTCACGTGAGGTACCGCTACTATAAGGAGTCAGGGTACTTTGGGGACCGATCCATTACCCTAGATGACTACCTCAAGTGGGAGCAGTGGTGGTACCGCTATCGAGACTGGCTTGAAAAATATGGGGGCACTCAAGAACTGGAAGAGAGAGATTGGCAATATCGTGCTTCCAGCTATGAATATGAAACCCGCGGGACCACTTCTGGGCAGGGCAGGTGGGCACGGAGGGAGCCATCACGAGAAGCAGATGACAGGAAAAGAAGACGATATTAATGGCACTTTGCCTTTAATGTAGTTTATATTTGTTTTTGAGTCCTTTTATGATTATTATTGTCTTTTACCTTAAATTAACAATGATAATTATTAACTATTACATATATACAAAGAATGTTATGGGAAGCAGGTGCATTAAGCTTGAGCAATGTAGAAATTTACTTGAATTATTAATTGTATGTAGATTTGGCAGACACCCTTGGAAAAGATTCATTGTAACATATGTAGTGTAATTATAATTTCAAAATTTTTGCTTTGGTTTCAGAATGAATGAAACAAAACTTAATTTTATCCTCTTTTCTGTCAATGTACAGTGTACATTCATTTGTTTTTAGGTAATATAAATGTTTTATTTTAGAAAGATGAAGGATAGAAATTATTGCTATATGTATTTGATATTTTATCTCAACCATAGTTAATTCAATTTCATTTCCACAAAGCATTTGTATTTCATCTTCATTGGTTAAATAGATTTCACAAAATAAAGTTGAACAAAGTATAACATGATTATAGGTATTGAAATACCTTACATGAGGTCTTCAGGTAAATTTTTTGCTAAATTTACACCGTACAAGTTGTGAATTTGTATCAAATTCATTGTATTTTATAAAGTTAAGGTAAATTATCCAGTATTTTAAACACCAAATTTGAGTTTTGTTTTGTTAATCTTGTTAGAAAGTGTAATAGCACACTAAAAGTGTTTATTATTAACATGGATAATGCAAAAGACATGTTAGTTGACCAGAAGGTATGCCACACTAATTTAACAGCCTCCTGACAATAGAAGATGGACAGAACATTGTAGAGTTCATGTTTTTGTTGATGACAAACTTCGGACAGTCATAGCAGACTTGCTAAGCAAAGAGTTAGTTATAATGAATGAATTCTTTTTATATTGTTCATATGTTTTAATTACCTTCTTATAAGTGTACATGACTGTCCACAAGTCTAGTTTTAAATAGCCTGTGGAATTTTTAGTAAGCTTAGTGGGTTAGTATCTAGTGCTCATCTTAGAGGCTGGACTGGACAGGGTGGAGACAGTAAATAGGATACCTACACATGGAGCTGCCCATGTGAATAAATAAATAAAAGCATTATGAAATAAAACAAAATTAAGCTCATGTCTTGCTCATAACAAAATATTTAAAGTAATTCAAGGAAAATGAAGCATTTCCAATTACGTTCAAAACACCAATATAAACATAATGCATTTCCAGGTGTTATTTCATTACTGCGTGCCATGACTGACATGTGATGCGAGGTGACGATGACTTGATTATACACAACAAACTACCACTGGAGGAAGTAAGCTGACATTCAATTGTGATTGCTGTACACACACACACACCAAAAAAAAAAAATAAATAAATGAATAAAATAATGTATAACAAAACAAGATATAGATACAGAGGAAGTGGTGCTGATTAGAGGTATTGTGATAACTGCATCATTGTATTTTATAAAAGGGAAGATATCACAATCAGCTCCAGTTTTCTGTTATTCAGATGTCATTGCAGGATGCAATGATGAAAAAATAGATTAAAGTTATAACGATGATGATGGTAATAATAATAATGGTTATAGTAATAATAATAATAATAACAATAATGATAATATCCTCAAAAATAGACTAACAAGTAAATTAATACATTTAGATATCTTTCAGTGCATAAAATATCATATACTAGTTATTCATGATCAGCAAATGGGAGAGAGAAAAATAGAAATTGTTCCATTAGACGCCACAAGTCCCTGCAACAGTCAGCGTTTGTCAACCTTTTTACCCTTGCGCAACCCTTAAGATAAATTATGTCTCAAGGAACCCCTGCGCAAAAACAAAAATTGTATACCATATATTTCTCATTTTATTTTCATCGTATTTCACGAGACAAATATCATAGTATAAATTTTGGAATAATTGGTTTAAGGAAAAATAATATATTATAATATTCCAATAACCAATAATTAATTGTGCGTGTTTAGTTATATTACGTATATGAATTTTAATTAAAAGTAAAAAAAAAAAAATGCATTAGCCTATCTCACTTGTTCTTACGGAACCCTTAGGGACCTTTAGCGGAACTCTAGGGCTTCGGGGAACCCCGGTTGAGAAACCCTGGCTTCGGTCATATGGCACCACTCATGGTACAATATTGTACCATGGCACCAATACGCTTAACGGTAGAACGCTACATATCCTACCGGCCAATTAGGTTTGGCAAGGATTCGAACCCAGGCGGAGGCCCGAACACGAACCAACTACGCCAGCCTGCCCAAAGAGAGAGAGAGAGAGAGAGAGTGTGTATTTATTTACCTAGTTGTATTTACCTAGTTGTAATTTTACAGGGCCTGGGCTTTATGTTCGTGTGGCCCCGTCTCCATATCTACACTTATCCAATTTTTCTTTAAAACTATGTACACTCTTTGCTGACACCATTTCCTCACTCAAACTGTTTCAAGTCTCAACACATCTTTGCGGGAAACTAAATTTTTTAACATCTCTCAGACATCTTCCCTTCCTCAGTTTCTTACTATGCGATCTTGTGCTTCTAATGTCATATTCTTCTCTCAGGAGTAGTTTCTCATTATCCACTTGATCCATTCCGTTAATCAATTTATAAACTTGTATCAAATCCCTTCTCTCTCTCTCTTCTCTGTTCCAGGGTTGGTAGATCCATAGCCTTTAGTCTCTCCTAATATGGCATCCCTTTATATTCTGGAACCATTCTTGTAGCCATTTTTGTAGTCTCTCCAATTTTCTTATGTGTTTCTTTTATGGGGGTCCACACAACTCCTGCATATTCCAATCTAGGTCTTATTTTAGTACTTATCAATTTCTTCATCATTTCTTTGTCCATATAGTGAAATGCTAATCCAATATTCCTTAGCAAATTATACGTCTCTCTGAAAATTCTATCAATATGGCTTACCGGTTGATTGTTTTCTTCCATTGTCACTCCCAAGTCCTTTTCCTTTTTTACTTTTTCTAGTTCTACTCCATCTCCCATCTTATAGATTCCCACTGGTCGTCTTTCACTTTTTCCCATTTCCATGACATGGCTTTTGTCCACATTGAATTCCATCTCCCATTTTTACTCCATTTCCAGATCTTGTTTAAGTCTTCCTGTAGTATTTCACAATCCTCTTTTTGTTTAATGACTCTGCACAGTTTCGCATCGTCCGCAAACAGATTTATGTAGCTGTTCACTTCCTCTGGCATGTCATTTATATATACGAGAAAAAGTATTGGCGCCAATACTGACCCCTGTGGCACTCCGCTGTCTACTGTTCTCCACTTGGACTTCATATCTTTAACTATCGTCCTTATTTCTCTCCCCTTCAAGTAATTTTCCATCCATCTCAATGTGCTTCCTTTTAAGCCACCCTTCTCCTCTAACTTCCATAGTAATCTTTCATGTGGCACTTTATCAAACGCCTTTTTAAATCTAAATAAATACAGTCAATCCATCCCTCTCTCTCTTGTACTTTATCAACTATTCTAGAGTAGAAACTCAATAAATTTGTTACACATGACCGACCTTTTCTAAAACCAAATTGGCTATTTGATAATAATTTGTTGTCTTCAAGAAACTCAATCCATTGCTTCTTTATTACTTTTTCACACATCTTGCATATTACACTAGTTAGTGATACCGGTCTGTAATTTAAAGGTTCTTCCTTCCTTCCGCTCTTATATATGGGAACCACCTCAGCTCTTTTCCACTCCACTGGCACTGTTCCATTTTCTATTGAGCATTTTATGATGTATATAGGACTTGCTAGTTTTTCCCTACATTCTTTCAGTAATCTGCCTGAGACTTCATCTGGTCCCATTGCCTTTTCCTCATCCAGTTCCGTCAACAACTTTTTTATTTCAAGCTTGGTTACTTTAATCTCTTTCATATGGACAGTCTCTCTATTATCCTGTGGTCTTTCAAATTTGGATTCCTTAGTAAAGACCTCCTGAAATGTACTATTTAACAGTTCTGCCATACTTATTAAATAGTAAATTTCAGGTGTGTGTGTGTGTGTGTGTGTTCCTTTCCTGCCACCTACCAACTCCGTGGCGTATTGTATGGTACTCGTAGTGCAGCGATGCTTATATCACCATGCGGACTTTGGACTGTGAACTTAATTACTGCCAACCAACAGTGTGAGACTATTCTGTAGGACTCATAAAGAACCGATACACTGCGCTTCAAGGGGGGTGTTTAATTGCTGAGAGGGGCACATGGTAATCCCTACACAAAAATCAAGTAACGGAAGGCCTAAGAAGAGATTATATCACTCCTCATGAACGCGATGATTTGGCAACTGTGGTGTCCTTGATCAGCTGATTGACGTAAACACAGCGCGGCTTTGCACACTGAGGGAGAGGGAGGGACTGAGTGACTGACCCAAAGAAAGAGAGATACAGAAGGGACAATGCGTGTGCTTCGCTTTCTAGGGAAACTCTCGGTTCCATCATCAATTCATCTAAGGTTAATAAGAAACATAAGTACATCAGTGCCTAGAAATGGGAGCCTCTTCACCCAGGAACACAGGGAACTGCAGAGCTCCTTGACAAAGGTACGAGGAAGGTCGTGTATGGTTCGGCTAGCAAAATCCGCCAGATCAATATCAGTGTGTGGATTACTCCTTTTCGAGCATCTTAATATGATTGGCAGTTTAGGAAAAAAGGAAGTTGAGTTTCGAAACACATGGGTTAAAATCCTGGCCACAGTCTGAGGTTAGGAATGGCATCCACTTGGGTTAACAGTTTCCATATACCAAAGCCAAATTTCTTTTTCAGGAGGCACTGTCCTAGCCCTAATACTGTGGTTCCTATCATGTGGTACAAGTACCACTAGTGGTACACGAAGGCCTGCCGGGTGGTGAACACTTTTCAGTTCATACACAATTTTTAATGAAATTAGATTAATTCATTTCTCAGAAAGAAATGTTATTGCCCTACACAAGATCATCTGGTGGAGAAGAAACTGATGCATCTCTCACATTAGATTGAGTAGTATTCCTTGTTATTAGTTCATTTTTGTGTTCAATTTGTGAGTAAATTGATATATGCTGAAATTGAGTTTTTCTGGAAGCAGGTGGTACACAGGGACTGTACAGGGCTTCCAAGTGGTACTCGCTCAAAAAAAGTTTGGGAACCACTGCCTGACTGGAATAGGGGACTTTTTTTTTTTTTTTTTTTTTTTACATAGGGAAGAGGGCCAGCCAAGGGCAGAATAAAAGAAAGATTAAAAGAAAAGGCCCACTTGAATATAAACTGGATGTAAAAACTGAATAAAAGGGGAAAAAGCTTAGGAAGTAATATCTGGATGCAGATGGTTTCAATATATATATATATATATATATATATATATATATATATATATATATATATATATATATATATATATATATATATATATAAAAAAAATATATAATAAATAAATAAATATATATATATATATATATATATATATATATATATATATATATATATATATATATATATATATATATATATATATATATATATATATATATATATATATATATATATATATATATATATATATATATTTATTTATTTATTTATTTATTTATTTATTTATTTTTTATTTATTTATTTATATATATATATATATATATATATATATATATATATATATATATTTTTTTTTTTTTTTTTTCATTTAACAGTTTTATCCATAGAACTGAGTGTATCAGGAATCTACTCTTCTAAGTTGCTGTCATCATATGCATAATTGCATTATTGCTTAAACAACATCCTGAGTCTACACTTTGTATTGATGCATCAGCATGCACAGCATTATGACTGCAAGGTACAAAATTAGTAATTGTTATGCAGCATTGCTTGTATAAAGCACATTTCATATGTAACATTATATTTATTGTTTCTTGCAGTTAATTGACACAGAGATCAATCCCTATGTGGACCAGTGGGAGGAGGAGGGACAGTATCCTGCACATGAGGTCTTCAAAAAGCTTGGGCAGGCTGGATTCCTTGGAATTACCAAACCAGAAAGTAAGAAAGCATTATGTAATCATTGCAGTTAAATTTAAAGAGTGTGTTGTCATATTTTTATATATGTTAAAAAAGAAAATTCAGATCATTATCATCATTACAATTCATTATCATCTTAAGTAAAAATGATGTCTTAATCATCATTATCATCATCTTCAATGTGAACTTTTATGAGCATGCTGCAGGACAAAGGCCTCCTAACTTTCTTCATCTATTTCTGCTAACTGCTCATCTGTTCTAGTATGTCTTTTTAGTTTAATTATTCACTGTGAAATATCCATATTCACTTTTCATGCAAGATACACACTGTTGTCTTCTAGTAATTTTTTTGTTATTCTTATATATATATATATATATATATATATATATATATATATATATATATATATATATATATATATATATATATATATATATATGTATATATACAGTAAGTCCTTGTTATACGGTAGTTCTTTATGCGGTAAATTCACAGTTACGGTATTTGGAAATTACCACCCTCGATTCGTTATACAGTAAGAAAAATTCACAGATACAGTATCCACTCATGTCATCCAAGAGGGCCCAGCGCGGGGGAGCAGGGGTGATCACGTCATCCGCGCCACACCTCCCCGCCACTCACAGTACTGACTTTAACTTGACCACCCTTGGAGCCTGTTATCTCTTCCCCTCCCTCCTTTTTTTACTGCATTACATATTACTTACATGCATTACTGTACTAATTAGATGAATAAATGGAACATTAAAGGGTCTATTGTAAGCAAAAATATATTCATAATAATCATGGCAAACATTTAAAGCCTACTACCAGCAGCGAACCATGCAGCAACTGATAAAGGGCACAGATGGGCCTGGCAAGCCCACTATCAGAGAATGGTGGAAGTTGTATAACATCAAGCCCGCCATAGATAATATCAAGTCACCTTGGGACGAAGTGAAGATGTCTACCATGAACTTGGCGTGGAATAAAGTATGGCCAGAATGCGCGCATGACTTCGCTGAAGACGACATCAGTGCGATCAGAAATGACATAGTAAATCTGTGCCAGAGGGCTGGCTTCAATGAAGTTGATGATGATGATGTTCAAGATCTTTTGGAAAGCCATGCTGAATCTCTCAAATGATGAACTTATAGAGCTAGACAAGGCATCACAGGAGAAAGAAAAAGAGGGAGACGAGGAAGAAGAACCTGTGCGTGGCCTGGACATCAAAACTCTTAGAGAATGTCTCGGTAGTATCGAAAAAGCTCTGGAAACTCTAAAGGAACATGACCCAAATACTGCCAGGAGTAGCAAAGTGGCTCATGATGTAGAGAAAAGTGTCAAGATTTATCAAGAAATCTATGATGAAAAAACAAGAAAAACCAAACAGTTCTCCATGTCCATGATTGTGCCACAGCTGGCCCTTCCAAATCTGTTTCCGACAGTGCAGACGACGACGTCTTATCCTCGTCTGCCCACTCAGCGGAAGATGAGTAATGCTGGACTCACACATACACGATTGTGGTGCCCCGACAGGCACGATTGGAATCGGGGCTAAAAAGTGCACGATTGCTCCCGAAAATACAGGACAGGGCCGAGAGCCGGGAAAGACACGATTATCGGGCATATCGGGGGAGCGATCAGGGTGGTGTCGCACCCAACATGGCACTGCCACCCCGACATGAAATGATGATACGCTCGTTTCGGCACGACAGGGGCGATGAACCCCCGACGAACCCCCGACAACACCCTCATTTGCAAATTGCATCGCCATACAGCCCGTCAGGGGCGTATCATCTTTGCATTCGGGGTGAAAGAAGCGATGGTACTGGTGTGTCGGAGCAACAACCTCGATGCATGCCACGACATATATATAGGCAGCCCACCACAACACCAGGTAAACACTCCAGCACCAGCCCTCAACAGTGCCACATCACCAGTGACTCAACACCATCACAAGCATGGACAGTTCCACGAAGGAAATAATTATGCTGGGGGTATGTGGTATGAGATACCACTTACTGAGGGCTCTTGTCGTCCTTGACCGTGTCGCCGCTCCCCGGCAGAGCGGGTGGCACATCGCCTGTGATGGTTGGCGGGAGCGCCAGTGCTGCCCTCTACATACGTCATCACAGTTTCCGCCGCCCCTGCTGCCCCTCACGGCCCACAAAGGGGCAATGGTGCAACGATAGCCCCGTACCTTTCGCCCCTGTTGCCCATTTCGCCCCAATATTCCCTGATAGCTACGCTGTTTGACAGTTGTCAGCCAGTCGGCTTAAAATTTTGAGCAGTTTCAAAATTTTTGCCCCGATGCCCGGACATCCCCCGCAACCCCCGCATGCACCGTATGTTGCCCGACGACCCCTGAAACACCCCGATCATGCACGATTGATGCCCCAATAGTGTTTTTTCGTCCCCGATGCCAAATTTCAGCCATCATGCCTGTCGTGGCACCACAATCGTGTATGTGTGAGTGGAGCATAAGGGCTGAAATTCCTACTGCCCCTTAGCCTCGGGAGGGACATCATCTGATAGAATGCATGGCGAGTGAAAAGTAAATAAAAACATTTTGTTTATTTCTTTTGTGCAGTACTTTACGTTTTTTTTTTTTTTTTTTTTTTTATATATGACTTTTCATGTATTTTCATTTCTGTAGGAGTGACGACGTGCTGGAACGCATTCCCTATTATTACATGTTATAAGGGGTTCGGTATACGGTAATTTCAATTTACAGTAAAGTTTTCAGGAACGCATATGTACCGTATAACGAGGACTTACTGTGTGTATATATATAGTATATATATATATATATATATATATATATATATATATATATATATATATATATATATATATATATATATATATATATATATATATATATATATATATATATATATATATATATATATATATATATATATATATATATATATATATATATATATATATATATATATATATATATATATATATATATATATATATATATATATATATATATATATATATATATATATATATATATATATATATATATATATATATATATATATATATATATATATATATATACACACACACACACACACACACACACACACACACACACACACACACACACACACACACGTAGTGTAGTGGTTAGCACGCTCGACTCACACTCGAGAGGGTCCTGGTTTGAATCCCGGAGGCGGTGAGGCAAATGGGCAAGCCTCTTAATGTGTGGCCCCTGTTCACCTAGCAGTAAATAGGTACAGGATGTAACTCGAGGGGTTGTGGCCTCGCTTTCCCGGTGTGTGGAGTGTGTTATGTGGTCTCAGTCCTACCTGAAGATCGGTCTATGAGCTCTGAGCTCGCTCCGTAATGGGGAAGACTGGCTGGGTGACCAGCAGGCGACCGAGGTGAATTACACACACACACACACACACACACACTAGAGAGAGAGAGAGAGAGAGAGAGAGAGAGAATATTAGCTATATATGTGCACATACATAAGTACAATATTTTTTAGATATTCTTTAAATATTACTGAAAATACATTTATGATTCCTTTACCATTTACTGCCTTTTAAATATGAATGTGTTAGTTTCATTCACTGTGATGTCTAAGGTGTCTTGTATTTCAGAGTATGGAGGCCTTGGATTGGATTATTCATTTGCTGTGGCAGCACATGAAACACTGGGCAATATCAACTGTGGTGCCATCCCTATGTCTATAGGAGTACAGACAGACATGTCAACACCTGCCCTAGCACGGTGAGGACGTTCCTTCTTTCTATGACTAGTGTTGCACAAATAGTCAAAGAATACACAAGTTTTCACACTGTTTCAATCAGCATATTCTTTGTCACTGAACCTGTGTAGGAAGGTCTTGGTGGTGTCACATTATGCAAGCCCTACATCTATGAATCTTGGATATATATATATATATATATATATATATATATATATATATATATATATATATATATATATATATATATATATATATATATATTTTATAAGTAGAGAAAACAATAGTAATATTGAACAAATTAAAAGAAGAAGGATAGATAGTGAAAGGGTTGAAATATGTAAAAATTCAATGTAACAAAAGCACTAGTTTCTAGTATATAATATATATATATATATATATATATATATATATATATATATATATATATATATATATATATATATATATATATATATGTAGATACATAGATAGATAGATAGATTAATTTTTTATTTATTTTTTTTATTAATTTATTTTTTTCCAGGTTTGGAAGTGACTATGTTAAGGAACAGTTTCTTGCACCAAGCATAGCAGGAGATTATGTGTCCTGCCTAGGGGTTAGTGAGCCAGGATCTGGATCAGATGTGGCCACCATTAAGACCACAGCTAGGTGGGATGGAGATGACCTGATCATTAATGGCCAAAAAATGTGGATTACCAATGGCTTTCAAGCTGACTGGATATGCCTCCTTGCCAACACATCGCAGGCTGCACCACACCTCAGCAAGTCCCTCATATGTGTGCCCATGGACTCACCAGGTAAGTGTGTGGCAATGCAGGGAACTGACAAAGGCATACAATACATGGTTAGTGATATATTGGTCTAGTAAAGTCATAAATGATGCAGATTGAGAATTCCAAGAGATGATTCTCTCTCTCTCTCTCTCTCTCTCTCTCTCTCTCTCTCTCTCTCTCTCTCTCTCTCTCTCTCTCTCTCTCTCTCTCGGGGCTTTTACATATATGTATTGTATATATTATTTACATTTTATTTTTACCATTTTTTATATAATTATCATATTTTTCAGGAATCCATTTAGCAAAACGCATCAATAAGATTGGAATGCTGTCTTCAGATACAGCTCAGATTTTCTTTGAGGATGTAAGAGTCCCTGCCAAGAACTTGATTGGTGAGGAAGGAAAGGGTTTTACTTACCAGATGATGCAGGTAAATATTTCATTCATAAGGGATTTTCTTCTAATCATCCTTGAGATTATTTCCTGTTTAACCAAGCACAAACAAATACTTATGAACCTTCCACTTTACTTTACCTGATAGTTTCAAGAGGAGCGTCTGGCCGCTGCTGGATTGCTTCTTCGTCCCATGGAGAAGTGTGTCGAGGCCACAATAGAGTACACCAAGAACCGTCAGGCTTTTGGCAAGTCGATCCTTGACAACCAGTATGTTCATTATCGCCTTGCTGAATTACAAACAGAAATTGAAGCTCTCAGAGCCCTGACCTACAGAGCAACAGGTATGTATATTATGCAGATTTTTCTCATGGTGACTGATTAAACAATACAGTGTGTAGAATCCATTGTCATGAAACTCTTTTTCTTATTATAATGTAAGAATATGAATACAGGAGTGGCAACTCATGTCTTTATACTTATAATGCATGAATAATGTGTACACACACATACAAAAAAACTAAAATAAAAAAATAAAAAATAAATAAATAATAAAAAAATGGCCTGGAAAAGTCTTAAGTGGAGTTTCACAGTGGTTGGTATTAGCACCAATAACATTTGCCATATATTTGAACGATATACCAGAAAATGTAGACAGTTACATCAGTCTGTTTGCAGATTATGCTAAATTAATGAGGATGGTGAATAGAAAAGAAGATTGTGAGGCGCTACAACAAGACTTGGAGAAAATAGTGGAATGGTCACTTACATGGGAAATGGAATTTATTACAAAAAAGTGCAGCACATTAGAATTTTGAATGAGCAAAAGAAGGCTGAAAGGCTGAAGGCAGTTTAATCAATGGAGAATGAAGAAATTAAGAAGTCAGAAGAAAAAGACCTAGGAGTAACCATTGTGGATAACTTGTCACCAGAAAGGCACATAAATAGGATTACAGGAAATACCTATGAACTTTTGAGGAATATAAAGATAGCATTCATTTACATTGACAAAGATATGACAAAAAAAATCAATGACTCTAATACACCCAAAATTAGAATATGCAGTTTAGTCACCAAACAAAAAGAAACACATAAGGAAATGAGAAAATACAGAGGGCAGCAACAAAGCTTCCCCAAAATTTAAGTGAACGGTCTTATAAAGAAAGGCTACAAATATTAGTTCTTACAATCTTAGAACAGAGAACGGAAAGAGGAGATCTAATAGCAGTGTACAGAGTGATGAATGGACTGTAAAAATTAGATAGAGAAGACTTACTAATCTGGGACAATAGCAACACAAGAGGACATGGAAAGAAATTAAGAAAAGACAACTGCAGGGGAGATATCAAGAAGTTCAGCTTTCCACAAAGATATGTAGAAGTTTGGAACAGTTTAGATAAGAGAGTCATTGAAGCAAAGAAATGTTGGATTTGCATAGATATGGAGGCGGGACAGCATGAGCATAGCTCTTTTCATGCATGTTACAACTACGTAAATACAACTAAGTAAACACACACACACACACACACACACACACACACACACACACACACACACACACACACACACACACACACACACACACACACACACACACACACACACACACACGGAAATTGAAGTCATTTAGAGATACTCAAGATATTCATAAAGTAACAGGTGTTCTGTCATAAACAATCAAAGAATTAAATGTTGGGTGAATGTTGGTGCTCCTCTTCCCAGAGCTGTACAAAGAAGGGGAGGATGTTACAAAGCTGGTGTCCATGTGCAAGTTGAAGGGAGGGCGGCTGGTGCGTGAAGTCTCAGACTCCTGCCTTCAATTTTGGGGTGGCATGGGATTCACTAAAGAGGTACAGTTTATTTTTTTCCTACAGGTATTCGTTTCATATTTGGGTCTCATGCAGTGTATGCTGCAAAATTAATGAAAAAGACAATTCATATATTGTAATAAATCACCATAATCTTAGTTGATATTCATAAAATTTGTGATATGTGGCTTATGCTTTGCAGTCCATAATTCACATCCTGTCATTTCAACAGGTCATTGTGAGCAGGTTCTATAGAGACATGCGGCTGGTATCAATTGGCGGTGGAGCAGATGAGGTTATGCTGAGTATTATATGCAAGTACTTGGGGATCCTTCCCAAGCTGGGCAAAAAGAAGCATTAAGCTGCCAACAGCAGTAACAGGTCAGGGTTGCTGCACATGAGAGAAAAATCAGGAAGAATTGCTCAATATTCAAGTTTTAAAGTCTAGAAAATTAGAAATTTTACTTATTCAGCCTAGTTATGCTCCATCTAGAAATTTTATGATTTAAAAATATATGAGGAAAATTAATTATTGTGAGAGCTAACCAAAATGACACTTCTAGTTTTGTTATAGGAAATAGACAACCAGATGTGTGATTGTTTAGGATCCTTTTTATGTGAGAAGGTAGAGTCCCCTGCTGTGCTGTAGGATAGTGCTGCCAGCTGAAATAAATGAGCTGGAGGCAAAGAGAACAAGTCATCTTCTATGATTAGAGTTGAAGATTGTGAATTGTTCAGATAGTGTCCAGAAGTCAAAGGTTGTCATTGAAATATTAAAAAAGTTAGCTATCTAAAACTTTTTTAGCAGCAGTACTGCAATACACAATGAGTGATTAAGATGGAATTAGTATAATGGAAAGAAGTGAGTACAAACTTTTTTGTCAGGTACACTTTGCAAGATCAACTTTAGATTGTCCTCAAACAATGGTGCTGTACAAATGATACAATGCAATATTGAGTAACAGATTTGAATATTATTAAGTTAAACTGAATTGATAATATTTATAGTTATTTTGTTGGTATGTAAAGTCCTTTTTATCTCTCTACTATGGGATTTCCAGCTTTTATGTTTTCCCATGGTGATTTATAAGTGAGATTAGTTATTCACAAAGATTATATTTTACACAATATCCTTTACAGTATTATCAATATCCCTTAAATTTTGAAGAGTTACTTGAAAACAAGTCTTACTCTTTTATGGTGCATAACAATGCATATCTGTTTTACATATAATCATCATTATCATCATCATTGTCATTATCATGTTGTCACCACTTATTGCCAGCCCATTTGATACCTTACTGGCCTGCTGCAGATTCCCAATATTGAAAAGAAATCAGTGTCACTCAAAATAAAATGGCTATTTTCTTGAAAATAGTAAATTTAGAATTTTCCATGGAAAAAAATATATTAGTAATATTTCAAAGCTATAGTCATATTTTGAATACTTCTGGTGTTTGTACCTTTAAATTTTGCCATGTGCTATGTGGTAATTCATAATGCAATCTCTGTTTCAACATCCTAGATTTTTCAATATGGCAATCTTTAAGGTGTCAAGATTTATGTATTAACATACTAGCTTATGAACTTAAGGTTCCTTAGGTCTTGTACAATAAATTCTTTGCTTGTCCACACCATACACAGTGTAGAAACCTCATTTTTACCACAATTTCTTTTGAAAGATAATGAAGCAATGAAAGAAAAATAAAGGAGGCAAAAGGAGAAAGAAACAGAAAGGATGAACTTATTATGATGCCTTTTGTTGTGAGGGTCTGTAATGACAATGATGGTCCATAGGGAAGTTTACTATACAAGATCTTATATAGAAAAATTCAAAAGTAATTTCACTTAAGTGTGGAGGTACTGCCTCCCCCCCAAAAAAAAACATGTAAAATGTAACAAAAAGATAGTTATACTTTACTGGATCTATTGTAGCAATGAGCCACAATGCAGGATATGTCCACAACACTGACCACAGGCTATCACTATAGTGTAAACAACTATCTTACATGCCTACATAAGTGAGTGTATCTTGAGGACTGCCTGATGAACACACCCACAATAAAGAAATGAGGAACAAGTGCCTTCAGAGTGCCTAGTCACTAATGTCTCTAGCAGATTCCTGAGTGGAGTCCCAAAGCCTGTTTTCTCAAAACTAACTTTCCATCTTTATTATGAAATACTGCAAAAAGTTAGTAAGATTTTTTCCTAACATGAAAGAGAATTAGTTGAAAACCCCTATTTCCCTTAACCACTAAATACTATGAATTTATAACTAAGTAGATTCTCTCTCTCTCTCTCTCTCTCTCTCTCTCTCTCTCTCTCTCTCTCTCTCTGATATTCACACTGCTCTTTTTTTTTTTACCATCATTATCATGATTATTTTATTTGTTTTTTTCCTTATACTATAAATCACTGTATCAACTTGTTGGTATAAAGGAAAATTTACCAATATGATGTACTGTAGTACTTGCAAAAGGTTGTCCACTAAGGTAACCATGTATCTTTATTTTTGTGAGTACATTTTATTTGATCTCACATACATATTCACTGAGACATTAGTTACTTATCTATCACCCCTATCTGGCAGTTACACAGCCTCATATCTGTTAGTCTTATCTGTCTGCTTATATAAATATCTGTATCTGTATCTACACACTACAGATTTACTTGCCATTATGACCCAGTCTCTGTTTAAGTGTTTGAACAGGAAAACTTACTTGCATAGGTAGAAAAGCACTTTGTATTTATGATTCTGTTGAGTCATAACCACACTGGTATGGACTGAATTTTTACTGAATGTTGTATGTAAGTGTCTATATACTGTCATCCATTGGTCTTTCCTCAATCCTAGTCATAAAAATTATATAAGTAAGCAAGCAAACTATAACCTGCAGCAAACTTGTTTTAGAAATCTTTAATGTTTCACTGGCTGTTATGATTCCACAATGTTCTCAGCATTGTATTTCCATGTTCCTTTCACTATTTTATTTTATTTTTGATGACTTAACTGTCAACATGTTAAAATATGTAATTTACATTTATTGAGATATTTTCACCCATCTCACAAAAGTCACATGTATTGATAGCTTTTAGAATGCCCGCATTACTTTAGTACAGTATCCCCTGTTCATGTGTACATATGTGTGTGTGTGTGTGTGTGTGTGTGTGTGTGTGTGTAATTTTCACATCACCTCGGTTGTCTGCTGGTCACCCAGCATGCCCTCCCTATTACGGAGCGAGCTCAGACCTCATAGACAAATCTTCAAGTAGGACTGAGACCACAACACACTTCACACACCGGGAAAGCGAGGCCACAACCCCTCGAATTACATCCCGTACCTATTTTACTGCTAGGTGAACAGGGGCTACACATTAAGAGGCTTGCCCATTTGCCTTACCCCTTCCCGGGACTCGAACCGGGACCCTCTTGGTTGTGAGCCGAGCGTGCTGACCACTACATTACGCGGTGTGTGTGTGTTTACTTAGTTGCATTTACTTAGTTTTATGTTACATGTTTCGAGCAGGACTCATGTGACCTGTTTCCATATCTACATTTATCTAACTTTTCCTTAAATTTCTGCTCACTTTCTGCTGTTACAATCTCCTCAGTTAATCCATTCCAGGTGTCCACCATCCTATGTGGAAAACTTAACTTTTTTTATGTTTCTCAGACACTGACTTTTGTGATCTTGGAATGTCCTCTTGTTCGTCTATCTCTATCCTTCGTCAGTGTTACCAGGTCTTGTCTGTGTATGAGAGAGAGAGAGAGAGAGAGAGAGAGAGAGAGAGAGAGAGAGAGAGAGAGAGAATTCCACATATGTATGTATGTACAGTACACTATTGTGATGTTAATTAATCAACATCTTTGCGAGGTATTTCTTTTAGCAGCAACAGTTTCTCGTCATTCTGTTGTTCCTCCTTTTCCTTGTTTTTCATATCCTCAAGCTGTTCATACATTTTCGTCTGATCCTCGTGACTAAAATCATAGTTGCGGGCGAGTGGCAGGATGAACCAAAGAGCGGCGGCCAGGTATAAAGTACCAGCCAACACACTCAAGCTCACTGGATAGCTGCCTGTAACGTCACGTATCCAACCTGAGGGAAAGAGAAAAGGGCGTATCAAAGTATACTTAATCACTTCAAACTGCGAGTGTGAGCGCTTACAATGTGTTCTTTTGTGTTTTGCAAATTTCGCTAGAATTTACAGATAGTACTACTGGTAGTATAGGTATCGTCATGATAGACACCCCACCCACTCATCCTTCTGTGACGTCAATGTGACATTCAACTATGAATTATGAGTAATCACCCATCCAACCAGCATTTTTGTCCTTTTGCCTCACTCACTCAAGCTATGCGAGCTTACCAATTAGAGGTCCAAAGAGGAGGATGGTTGAAGCCTTGAACAAACCATTAATACTGAGCATTGGTGTTAGTAGAGACAGTCCCAGCACCTCCACCACCACCAGGCAGTAGGACGTGAAGAACATGCCAACACCCATGCCCTGTATCGCCATCATTGCCAGTTTGATGTATAGATTGTCTCCCCACGCGAACACTGGTACAGAGGGAGGCGAGCCTTCGTTATTATATTTATTAAGACATTTCAACCATATAGGGAAGGAAACATTTTATTGATTGTGATGATAATAGTAATAGTAATAGCAGTAGAGGTTGTAGCAGTTGTTGTTGTCATACTAGTAGTAGTAATAGTAGTAGTAGTAGTAGTAGTAGTAGTAGTAGTAGTAGTAGTAGTAGTAGTAGTAGTAGGAGCAGTAGTAGTAGTAGCAGCTGTTGTTGTCATACTGGTAGTAGCAGTAGTTGTTATTGCAGCTGCTGTTATTGTAGTTGGTGATGGTGATGTTATTAGTAGTAGGCTTAATTATGTTAAAACTCAAGCAGCGTGGATTGGAAAAAAGAATATCAAGTATTACTGAGTGTAATAACAGGCTGTAAAACAGATAGACAGATAAACCTGCAACCCTCACCGATTACTGCCGTGCCGCATACAGCCAAGCTGCTCATGACTCCGATTTGGTGCTTCACACCAAAGCGGATGAACAGGATGGGATAGGTGAAGCGGGTGACCAGGAGAGAAAAGCCAACCACGGACATGGTCAAACTTGACTCTTCTGTGCTGTAACCCTGAGCCTCCATTGCGAAGGGCACCAGATATAAAAAGTTACTGAATGCCATCATGCCTATGGAAAGAATTATGTTGATTAGAATCGCTCGCATGGACTTGAAGAGCCAAAGGTTTCCTCTCGCGGTCTTCAGCATCCTTCCAAAAGAATTAAACACTCGTGAACAGGTCCCACCACCCTCCTCCACCTTTTGGGCAACAGTCTTGGATGGACGAATGTTGCTGTGCCACTCGACTGGGTGGAAGACCATAGCGGCGACGCAGGTATTGGCCATGAGGGCGGCAGTGACAAGTGTGGCGCCTCTGAAGGTGTATTGTTCGATGAGTACCGCCAGGAGGGGAGGCAAATGATGAGGCTGAAGGATGAGCCGCAGGAGGTGAGGCTGCAGGCAAGTGTCATTCGTCGCGTGAAGTAGTGCGGCACGATGGTGTGTGTCACCGTCATGATGACATCCACGGGGATACCTGCAAGACACGGAAAGTTAAACACGCGCTTCCGGTATCTAAAGACAGCTCTGTTCCTTCATACAACACTGCATGCATCTAGCTATGCATACATTCTTTATGCAAAATTTAAAGTAAAATGTTGGCAACTGTATCATCCCAGTAGTCCCCTTCTGAATAATTCAACTTGTTTGGGGACCGCCACCTCAGTGGGACTTTTTTTTTTTCTATTACATTTTTTGTTGCTCTTGGCCGGTTTCTCTCTCTCTCTCTCTCTCTCTCTCTCTCTCTCTCTCTCTCTCTCTCTCTCTCTCTCTCATATATATATATATATATATATATATATATATATATATATATATATATATATATATATATATATATATATATATATATATACTCACAGCATGCTCTCCTGCTTGTGTTATTTCTTTGACTGCCAATGAAATTACGAAATCTTGTAAACTAAGATTATTTTAGTGAGCGAAATATAACTAAGTCACTGAAAGATTCGTACAACTTGATCACTCAGTTTGCAATATTAATTGGTGTCCTTCAAAGTTTTGCTTCTTGGCCTGAAGATAATCTCGGATTTTAAGAGAGGTCATCGTAGACAAAGTGTCACTTGAATATGTCCAGTAATAATTCATTGCCGTGTACAGATGTTACAACGACAAAGTGATAAGGCGTCGTCATAAAACATGTGGGCTAGGTTTAGATACGCGTACTATTTGTTAACTTTGATGAAAACTTGAACCTTAATTAATTTCAGTTTCGCTGATAAATAAACGAAAGTTCCAACATAAAAAAAAAAAAACGTCATATTGACCTCATTGTTATGGCCCAAACTCAAGTCCTGATCAACCAGTGTATCATTTCTCACACACAGCAGCTCCCGCACTTACTAGACAACACAGAGTAAGTGAAGAACAAGTCAACGGCGGAGGTGGCGGCGGCAGAGAGGGACATGCCCACCGCCATCATGACCCCCATTGCTAACGACAGATTCCGCCACCCAAACTCTTCCACCAAGGGGTCCACCAAGTAACAGCAGAGGGCGGATAACACCATGCCCAGGTTCTGTATCCAGGCGGTGACGACAGAGGATGTCTGAAGCCCAGTCAGGAATCCAGAGAACAGGATGCCGAAGATTGCAGGCACGGAGCCAATGATGATCTGGAAAGAAAGAGTTTTATTCGTCATTGTTCGTCCCACCAGTCTATTATTGATGGAAATGTATTCATATTAACTTCAAAGTCCAAGTTCCTGGTACTAGGAACAGTGGTAGTAGCAGTAGCAGCAGCAGCAGTAATAGTGGCAGTAGTAGTAGTAGTAGTAGTAGTAGTAGTAGTAGTAGTAGTAGTAGTAGTGGTAGTAGTAGTAATAGTGATAGTAGTAAGTACCTAGTAGTAACAGTTAGTAGCAGCAGTAGTAGGAGTAGCAGTAGTAGTAGTAGTAGTAGTAGTAGTAGTAGTAGTAGTAGTAGTTGTTGTTGTTGTTGTTGTTGTTGTTGTTGTTGTTGTTGTTGTTGTTGTTGTTGTTGTTGTTGTTGTTGTTGTTGTAATACTATTGTTGTTGTTGCTTTTGTTATTGTAATAATGACAGTAGCGGTCGTGGTGATGGTGACGGTGCAAGAGACTAGACGAGAGTGCAGGTTCGATTAATAAAGTAAGAAAAGACGTGATATTTGGCTCAAGGAGAGAAGTTGAAATTAATACGTACCTTTAATTTCAATCAATTCATTTATTATCTTTATCATAATTTCAGTAAAATCGTCTAGGACTGTCATAGCGAAATCAAGTGCCTTTGCTAATACCAGTCATACAGATATAATTCAACATAAATAAGTAAATGAAAGGTAAGAATGTAAAATCGTGTGTCTTGTTGGACCTCCCACTCATTACAGCTAATTATCTTGTTCTAATTACTTGAGGTGTTGAGTCACGTGAGTATGCATCAACATTTGGGCTCGAACCTTGAGGCATGTGTGGTGTGGGCTTCGAATTCCTCCTGCACACGGAACTCAGTGGAGACATGTAGCCTAGTCAGAGTGGCAGTGATTAAATCTTTCAGTGATAAATTGTTCTTGGGTCAAAAGCTAATGTAATCGATGTTTTAGTATTTATTAGTTTTGTGTGACTAGATTATTGTTTTTGAGCCTTGTGATTTTGAGGTTTCGTGATTCTTAATAATGTTACTGAGACTGATGGAAAGTTTCAATCATAGCGTGTTTATTAATTTCCCTTTCTTCCTTTACTACGAACTCAGACAGATCACATTGTTCAACTGTCTGGGTAACGCCTCTCCGTGATTTACCATGAAAGTAATCTTGCACGTATAGTTGATTACCTAGAAGTGGAACCAGACTGACATGGTATTTTGGGCGTTGGTTGCACCTGTCCCGCATTATATTGTCATACACTCTACACTGACATTACGATCTCTCTCTCTCTCTCTCTCTCTCTCTCTCTCTCTCTCTCTCTCTTGCTTTGATTTATCTATAATTATATTTCATATGCAACTGCATGGCTCAGTGAATGGTTCTCAGTTTGGAGATGGAAGAACGACGCTGTATATCTTCCACTCCACTTGGCAACTTGTACAGGTCGCAAAGCTCTGCCCCCCACCATGTCCTGACACGTGAATACCTCTAGGTTGCTCCCAGCTAGCCATGTCAGGTCGGGTTACTCCGGGGTAAAGGTGACAACACAGAAAAAAAAAAGCCAACGTCCAAAGCACTGCTGCTTCTATTATACATAGTGAGATATCTTAAGGTAGCATCTCGCTCGTTACTTCATTTAATTTCTTCTGATACCCAGCCATTGCGAGTAATAAACAAAGTCATAGTCTACCTTGATATACACGGCACTAAAGTGACTTTATTGTTTTCAGTCAATAACACATATTCACCTTCATCAGTGAGAGACGAGCAAATCTTCATTTTCGAGGACCATATTCTGAAACACCCTTGCGCCACACCTCCACCATATTCAAAAGGCTGTAATTGAATTTTCACAGGTTTTTATGCTGGTTTTTACTGTTCTAGTATATGATTAGCAAGTTCTTAAGTTGCCAACAGAAGAAACTTTTGGAAACCTGGCTTGGAAAAATGATCATGAGAGAGCGAAGTGTTTCTAAGTATGGGAAATGAATCAGAACCAAGGGTCGAAACTTTCCGAGCCGTTCCTTGGAAGCAGCCTCGCCCAGTGTAAGGAAGGACGCAATGAGGTGAGGAAGGCGCTTGGCTGACTCAGTGAAGCAGGTAAGTTGAGTATTTGGGGCCATAAACTCACGTAATCCATTACTTTGCAGCTCATCTAGCAGTAATCTAAGGGTTCTGTTACGGTAGGCTATTGTTTTAGTAGAGGACCGACTGTCTGTCTGATAGATTCGTCACCCTCCGTGGTGGGGGTTGACGCGGGCTCATTGGTGACCAGCATTATAGGACCGAGGCGTTCTTCCCTTTTAGTAGTCTTTTTTTTTTTTTTTTTTTTTTATGGTTATGAATAATCTTGATTTTTTTTCTTTAATTTTTTTTCTTGATTTTTTTTAATTTTTTTTCTTTTCAAGTTTTCGCTGCAAATCAGCAGTTTTCGTGATATAAGGAATTCTTGTTAGGCGACTTTTTTTTTTTTTTTTTTTTTTTTTTTTGCTGCGGGGGGATGGGGTGTGTGATGGGAAAGGAGGTAAAAAGAAATAGCCTATTTGCAAAGTGTTTTGGGCTCAAACTTGTCTATAACGAAAAAAAAAAAGTTGTACACGAAATGCAGTTTGGTAAACATTTACCTAGAATTTTGCAAGAACGAAAACAGTTGATACAAAGTTCCATGAGTATCATCAGAAAAAATACCAACTGTCGTGATAGTTTGTAAATTTACCCACTTATTTATTACACTTCATCATGGCAACCCCGGACTTCTATTGCTGAGTTGAGGTGAGGTCTGTGCGCCATTCATCATGTGCCAATCTAACCTCACTCTGAAAGTAACAGGATTGGCCGATCTTCATGTAAGGCGTCAGTAATTCTGCGAAGTGCACCATTTATAGTTTTCATCTTGTTTTTCCCTCACACCTTTGTTTAGGTGAATTTCAGCCAGGGGTGTGGAGTCGGAGTCGGTCGGAGTCGGTAAAAATATGAGCGACTCCGACTCCTTTACGTGATAAATTTTCGAGTAAAGATTCCACTTCATGCAGATTGGAGATTCCTACAAATTGGGAGAAATTGACTTTGTGGAGGATGTGTCCAATCAAGCATTACATATAAAGATAATTTTTATTAATTTATGATAATTATATAATCGTCAAGTACACTTTTATTATGGATTGACTCGAAAATATGTAAGTCTTCATTCTCTTAACTTTCGTCTTTTTTGGGTGTGGCAACTAGCGGGCTTTTTGTTTAATCTTTTCCCTTGGCCACCACCCCTCATGTAAGAAAAATAGACTTTATCGTTGCACTGTAAAAAAAAAAAAAAAAGTCGGAGTCGGAGTCGCAACCTTCAAATTTCCTGGACTTGGAGTCGGACTCGGAGTCGGAGTCGCAACATTTAAATTTACTGGACTCGGAGTCGGACTTTTGAAAATCCGACTGCACACCCCAGAATTCAGCTGTTACATTAGAAAACCAAAAAGTCAGTCAGTAGTGAGAGCGCCACTTGAAGGAATTAAGATACATGTTAGATTCAACTCTTGGCTCCACATAACGCCTTCATGAATCTATTATACATTTCAGACCCTCTAAAGCATCGTTTTTTTTTCGCAAATATCTAAACAAATGTTTAGAACATCATATTAAATTTTGGTACTGCTTATTTGACATTAGTCCCTAATTTATGCTACTAGTCTTGTGTGCTTCATTAAGGACTTAACTCTTATCTTTGAAAACGAAGCTGGAAAGAATCAAATTGACATTTACGTGACATATAGTTGTAATGTGTAAAGGTGATACGAGGTAGAAGGAAGGCAAGGAGGTGGGGAGGGAGGGGAAGGAAAGATAATCTGTAGAATCATATCCAGGAGCACAAGTCATCGCAGCAGAGGAGCGCTACATACGGACGTACAGTTCATGATTTTGCCCGGATAAATATGGTATTGTCAGCAGGAGAGCAAAGTGGAAAATGCTAAAACTATGCCATTAAAAATAGTACGCAACATTCACGTGTACTAACCCAGAGCATGAAGCAGGCGAAGACCACCACCCATCCCCACCCTCCGTCAGGACCTTTTTCCTCCATGCAGCTCTCCACATCGTCAACCTGTGTGCCGTCCGTAGTCCTGTAGTCTTTGCCTTTACCGCATGTTTTCATTAGCGAACAGTGACTACCGTCATTGGACCCAGCTTGTGGTAATCGAGATCCCATTTGCACCTAGAGAGAGAGAGAGAGAGAGAGAGAGAATTATGACTCACGATCTCACAAATACGATCCACTGTTTCCGTTATCATGGTGAACCAACAGTGTAACACTGCATATTTTTTTCACTTAAAAAAACATTCCAGAATCACGTGTAGCTTTCTCATCGTCTCCAACCGGCTAACCTCCAAGTTAATTCGTATTGTCTTTCGTTTATGTAGCGCTCCTTTATTGAGACTTCGATATTGATCTGATTAAGACTTGTCGACAGCTTTTTTTACTCTCTCTCTCTCTCTCTCTCTCTCTCTCTCTCTCTCTCTCTCTCTCTCTCTCTCTCTCTATATATATATATATATATATATATATATATATATATATATATATATATATATATATATATATATATATATATATATATATATCACATATTTATTCACCACTCATCGAGGATTATTTCCTCCCGTCGATAAAGTTTCCTTCCTGCTGAATCTCTGCCCAAAGATTTCTGATCAAAAGACCGTTAGGTTTAGGAAGGGCACACACACTTGTGGTTCCTGTTGTACTGTTGAGTGAGCTGTGTGGCCGCTATGGCGGCAGTCGTCCAGTGCACTAAACAAAATCACAGACATTGTAATCGCTCTGGCGTGATACTACTCGGAGCCTATAGGAGCACCTTCATCACTTGCATACCTAGTAACGATATCTACTTTTCCGCAATGTAATTCTATAATCACCACAAAGAAAAGAGAAACGTTTAGTGACGTGTTCGGAGCCGGGTGAGTGGCGCGTCGCTGCGGGAAGTAGCTACTGCCGTGGTCTTGTGGACGTATAAGTAATTATTCAAATTGCGAGTAATTTGCACTAATGATTTTAAAATGTCATTATACTATAAACGATTATATATAGTGTGTGTGTGTGTGTGTGTGTGTGTGTGTGTGTGTGTGTGTGTGTGTGTCTGTCTGTCTGTCTGTCTGTCTGTCTGTCTGTCTGTCTGTCTGTCTGTCTGTTTGTTTGTTTGTTTGTTTGTTTGTTTGTTTGTTTAACTGCTGATTAGAAAAACGACTAGTGCATACCATCGTACTCTACAACATTGGGAAAATTATTTTTGTACACCCTATTTGATTGTAAGGAAATGTTTCTGAGTTTCCAAGGTAAATGTATATATATATATATATATATATATATATATATATATATATATATATATATATATATATATATATATATATATATATATATATATATATATATATATATATATATATATATATATATATATATATATATATATAGATATAGATATAGATATAGATATAGATATAGATACAGACAGACAGACAGACAGACAGACAGACAGACAGACATACACATACATACATACACATACATACATACATACATACATACACACACATACATACACATACATACATACACATACATACACACATACATACATACATACATACATACATACATATATATATATATATATATATATATATATATATATATATATATATATATATATATATATATATATATATATATATATATATATATATATATATATATATATATATATATATATATATATATATATATATATATATATATATATATATATATATATATATATATATATATATATATATATATATATATATATATATATATATATATATATATATATATATATATATATATATATATATATATATATATATATATATATATATATATATATATATATATATATATATATATATATATATATATATATATATATATATATATATATATATATATATATATATATATATATATATATATATATATATATATATATATATATATATATATATATATATATATATATATATATATATATATATATATATATATATATATATATATATATATATATATATATATATATATATATATATATATATATATATATATATATATATATATATATACATATATATATATATATACATACATACATACATACATACATACATATATATATATATATATATATATATATATATATATATATATATATATATATATATATATATATATATATATATTGTTATTCCTCAGCAAATGTGAGTATATTTGGAATCGAGTGGCAGAGATTAAAAAAAGAAAAGAAAACGTTGATGTACTAGTAACACAAGGGCTATATAATGGTTTTCAGGACGATTTTGGTCTGGTCACACATACAATGCTGGGTTTCTACTGATAAATATATTTTATGAAAGTGAATAGACAAACATCCCTTGACAAGGGCACTTCCTAAAGAAATCCTAGACCCTATTCTAGGGTAATAACGTAAACCAATAGCCTGTTGATTTAAAACGTTAGGAGTATGATTTTTGTTCACCTTACCGAGTTTTGACAAATTCCGTCGCAGATATTTGTTTATTTGTGGCATAAAGTGATTACTCTTAGTTCCTGGGCGCTATTGTTGTTTCGAGTTGTTTTGAATCTCAGGTGTTCCGAAAAGTGTTTGTTCAGAAAAGTGTTTATTCAGTCGTTATTCTGGAACCTTGACTGGAAGTGCGTGGTTAGTTCTTCACAGTCAATGAAAAATTAGGGGAAAATATCAACCAGTTAAACGGCTTTCTATCTGTAAGTGAAGGCTGACTGTTCGCTATGACGCAGTTCTCGATCACGCTTTCTCTAATTCCGTATTTTGGAAGTATACTAGCATTAAAAACAGACATTTTTTTCATAATTACACGGTGTTTTTCCAAGTATTGTGAAGTATCCCAAATTTGAGTTGGAGTGCCATTTTCACAAAGAACACAGTCCCCCACTGTTTTACATGGTATGTGAATTTCGTGCTTGCATCAGATGCAGCCATGGCAGTTTTAACAGGTTGGATTAGGCTAGGTTAGGATAGTTTAGGTAATATAAGATTAGTATCCCTGAGATTGGTCCCGGATAGGGCATTACGTACTAACACCCTGAGGGACGGTTAGATTGGTAACCCTAGGGGGTGAGAATGTTGAGGCTACATTCCCCAGCTAGGATTTCTAGATATGGGAGCCGATATTTGTTAAGTTTCCTTAATAATTCATACATGTCTAGGGATTTTTTACTATAGATATCTTCGAAAAAATCTCTAGCCGTAATTATGATATTTAGACTGTTTATCACCAAATTTCACAACTTCGTCTCCCTAGCCCGAAAAAAGCGTTCCCACATGTTTCCAAGCTTCCTGGGGGATAGGGGGATCATGGTGATTATGGTGCAATGATAAAAATTTATCACCATCTCTCCCTAAAGGCAGAATATGCGCTGTGCCCATCGCTTCATCTTCCTTGGTGGGCCAACACATTTTGCCCGCGGGAACACATTTTCGCATACGCGTTCCGGTGTTTCGTGGTTTTTTTTTTTTTTTCAGCTTCTGGAAGGAGAGAAAATAGACCTGTAATCTGACTGAGCCTCATTATACACTTGGGATGGAGGAGAGCTGAATGTGGGATGTGAAAGGAGAGGGGAAGCTAAAAAATCTCGCTTACCGCCCTAGATTGGTTACGGCGGTCCATCTTTTTGTGGATATTTAATTGTAAACACACTAGCGTCTGTTTCCAGCTCTCAAAATATCTTAGCATTGTGTCCTAACGAGCAAAGGTAACACACACACACACACACACACACACACGGCCCGATACCTCAGTGGTTAGAGCGCTGGCTTCACAAGCCAGAGGACCGGGGTTCGATTCCCCGGCCGGGTGGAGATATTTGGGTGTGTCTCCTTTCACGTGTAGCCCCTGTTCCCCTAGCAGTGAGTAGGTACGGGATGTAAATCGAGGAGTTGTGACCTTGTTGTCCCGGTGTGTGGTGTGTGCCTGGTCTCAGGCCTATCCGAAGATCGGAAATAATGAGCTCTGAGCTCGCTCCGTAGGGTAACGTCTGGCTGTCTCGTCAGAGACTGCAGCAGATCAAACAGTGAATCACACACACACGGCTGGGTGACCAGCAGGCGACCGAGGTGAACACACACACACACACACACACACACACACACACACACACACACACACACACACACACACACACACACACACACACACACACACATGCACACACACACACACACACTACACCATCGTAGAAATTCAGGTGACATAAGCTGTACTGCTTTACCTCCGTCATACACACATCAATGTTGCTTTCCGACAACGGCATGTGAGCAACATATGGTGATTATGCATTTCATAATACTAGAGAGAGAGAGAGAGAGAGAGAGAGAGAGAGAGAGAGACTAACTAACTGACTGACTATCACTGCTATTTTCATTAGTGGAATGGCTGGTTGGTTGAGTGAATTAAGGCGGTGAGAAGGCAGGCGGCGTGGGTGAGAGGGCGGAAACCGTCACAACGCAATGGAGTAATCCCTGTTCCACCCACTCCTCTATAGTATTTAATATTCCTGCATTAATTTGCGTAATAGGTACTGATATATCGTATCTCTTTGTCAACTGTGTGTGTGTGTGTGTGTGTGTGTGTGTGTGTGTGTGTGTGGGAGAATTCCATAGATTATCTGTAATGAGCCATATGTTCGTAACTTTCCTGTGCAAGTGGTCAGTAATAGGTTAGATGATGTAACAGCAGTAATGTTAGAAAAATCTGAAAGATGGAGTTTTATAGTGGTGATACTAGTGTTGGTGGTGCTAACGAAGTGTGGCAGTCTAAAGGCTCCAGAGACTGGACTGAGGTTCTTCCAGGTGGATGGATGGGAAGGAGTCGGATTGAGTGAGCGGCGGCACATAGGGCAGCAGACTGAGTAGGGCGTGATGGGTGCATATAACCAGTTCCCTAAGAGTGGGACGATGGCAGGAGACGGAGGCCATGGCGAGGCGGGAACAGCGCTTCATATGCTTCCTGGTGACTAAGAGGAGAGGCAAGAGGCACTGTATCAGGTACCCCACAGCATACACCTCCGTCTCCTCCGAGCAGGGTCTCTCGCCCATGATGAGAGCAGGGTCGTAGAATGGTTTGAGGGGCTTCTTTAGGTTCCTGCGTCTCATGAAACCCCAAGGAAAGCAGCCGTAAGGCCGCATCAGCCCTAGGTCCAGCAGGGTAACCTCCACCCGCCCCCCCGGTCCTACCTCTACCACCACATTGTTCAATTTGATATCGTTGTGACACAGACGCAGGCAATGCACGTTATGAAGGATTGTGCAGAGACGGTAAATAGCTCCCACGATCAACGCCTCGGAGGGCTGCGTGAGGCCTCTTCCCCAGCTGGCCATGGTGGAGGCGTGCCCACCATGCTGCGTCATGAAAAAGCCAAGCGGCTGGACGCTAACCGCCAACACTCGAGGCAGACCACTAACCTCTTGAAGCCGCTCCAGGTTATCACATTCACGGAGGAGAGCCTTGAGACAACCGTGCTTCTCTGTCAGCACCTTGAAGCAGACAGGGTAAGGCACGTCCAGCAGACGGACTTCATACACAGCGGAATAGGCACCCATACCCAAGAGGTTGCGCTCTTCCAACTGGGAGCTTATAATGTTCCCCACCGTCGCTAGATAGCCCCGCCTGCGTACCTCAGCACAGTTTCTTTTTCCTTCTGCTGCCTCTGTCATGTGTCGCAGCGTGCAGGCTTGAATCGACAAGTTCATTCCTCTGGAGAGTTTGTTCACATGCCAGTGTATCAACACCAAACATAGCAGCAACCCTACAGATAGCAGCCACATGACCGGAACCAGCAGCATTGTTTCCATGGCCAGCAGCCATGACAGCAGAAGGAACATCAGTGATCCCACCACCACCAGCAGAACCACAGTTACCACCGGCACAGTGTATGACAAAAGCATGTAACGATTGTTGGCTTTTGATGTTATCTAAATGTATAACTATGTGCGGCAAACAACAGATATAATAACTACTATAGCACACACACATACGCAATCACACGCACATCATCACACACACACACACACACACACACACACACACACACACACACACACCGTAGTGTAGTGGTTAGCACGATCGGCTCACAACCGAAAAGGCCCGGGTTCGAGTCCTGGGCGCGGTGAGGTAAATGGGTAAGCCCCTGTTCACCTAGCAGCAAGTAGGTACGGGATGTAACTCGAGGGATTGTGGCTTCGTTTTCCCTGTCTGTGGAGTGTGTTGTGGTCTCAGTACTACCCGAAGATCGATCTATGACAGCGTTTCCCAACCTTTTCCGAGCATGCACCCCTATTATGTTCAAGCAGTCCAACACTCCTAACTCATATCTTGTTATTAGAAGAATAAAGAAAGTGAAGTGTGTGCATCACTTCCCAGCACCCCTGTAATTGATTTCAGCAAAAAGCCTCGAATTTTTCCAACATGAACGAACGAGGGAAAAGTGTTCAAAAGTTCTGACATACAATATAAAGATACGATTGAAACATTGAAGTGAAGAGTCTTGGAACTAGAACAAAGACAAGATTATCGAGAAGACTGTAACAGTAGAAATAATATCCGAATCACTGGAATTCAAGAAAAACTGTGTGAAAAATATAGGAGGAAACAGGGAACACTGTCTCGAAGCTTCTAGAAGAAAAGCTTCAGCTACTACCGATCGTATCGGTCACGCTGTGCCCAACGAGTATAGATACCTAGCTATTTATACTCGTTGGCTGTGCCGCTGGTTCGACAACCGAATTATTCACGAATACTGCGGTTTCCCCTGCTGCTGCCGATGATGGTAGTGGTGCTGCTGCTGTTAGTGATAGTGCTGGTGACGACGAGAGAGGCGCGGCTTTGGACTTAGCTGGCACTGCCCTAAAGCCCCAGCGTATATCCTGAGCCAAGGATGTCACCGCCACACAACAGCGTCATGGATAGGGGTGGGCACGATATGATTCCGGAATCGATTCCGTCGATTCCGCCGCAGACAGCATGGTATCGATTCCACTGAATGGTATCGATACCTTGGCCTGTCGATTCCACTAGCTTAATTTGTGATACGAAACTGTGATAAAGTATTGGCTAGGGTACATTATATGTATTTTAATATATATATATATATATATATATATATATATATATATATATATATATATATATATATATATATATATATCAAAATGAATCTATTTTTTTCTTTGAAAGGATATAGTGAAATAAAGGAATATTTAGTTATGAATATAACAATTTTGCCATAATCTTAGGATGTATTATGTATTTTTGCCATTCTTGTGATTATATTATTGTTTGGCATTTTTAATAGGAATCTCCCTTTCATTTTGTGATACGGAACTGTGGTAAAGTATTGGCTGTGATTATACACTGAAATATATTTTGTAATTTTATTTTGTATATAAAGTATTTTCATAATAAATATCAAATACTTCAACCTCAATAATATTGTTTATTTGTTCCTCTTCCATGTGTGTGTGTGTGTGTGTGTGTAGAAAAATAATATTCTGGGATCGCTTCACACACTGCCACAATACCAAAGCAAATCGTGATTGCAAGGAGGCGATACCAGTGTCGTGGACGTGAAGGGCATGAAGTGATACCAGAATCAGTTGGCGCCCCAGGTCGCGCGCTGGAAACAGAGCGGTGGGATCGATTCCGGAATCGCGCAGGGTATGAAGCGATACCAGAATCGGCTGGCTCCCTGGCCCTGGTATCGATTCCGGAATCGATACCAGCGATTCCAACAGACTTTGGAATCGGAATCGGCGATACTCAAAACAGCGATTCTTGCCCACCCCTAGTCATGGATCTAATCGCAAGTGTAATTATAGGTAATTATCTCTTCTGTCCAATCACTTTATTAATGTATTTTATTTTAACGTTAAATAGAGGTAAATGGCTTTACATTTCTGTGATGAACTGCCTTTTGTTTCTGTTAATGGTATTGCATTCTGGACATCCCAAGATCCTTAATGATATTAACAAATTTTGTGATTTAGAATTTGATCAGTTTGACAAGGATGATTATAAATACAACAATGACTCGGATATATATTATTATTATTTTTTTTTTTACTGGAATTTATCAGGATTTCCTTTCTCTCTCTCTCTCTCTCTCTCTCTCTCTCTCTCCGGTAAACAAGTGCAGTTTATCATCCTCAACTTCAACATATGATCTGTTCTTAGAAAATTCAATGTTTTAATGTAATTTATTGTATGTCAACCAAAATTAATTTCATTGGAGTTATACGAGTAGAAGTCTGACTGGACTCACACCTCACATCGTAATATGAAATCCCTGGTTATGTTATGTATACTAATTGTAGAAATGTTTATGGTGGAGGAGTGGTTTTATTTGTTAATACTGATTATGACTGATGGTACGTAACTTTGATTACCGAAAAATTTATTGAATGTCAAGTTAACAATAAAAAAAAAAAATACTGCTGTGCCTATGTATACTGCCTAACAGTAATTTTGATAGTTTTCTGGAAAAAAATACTGACATGTTATCATTATTGATATTATATGACAAAAATATCAAGATGTTTTTATTTTGGGCGATTTTAATGGAAATTTACTGAAAGACAACGACGTAGATACTATTATAGTGACTTTGTGAATCTAATGTTTTCCTTTTCACTTTATCCCGTAATAAGTAAGCCAACAAGAATCGCCAACACTACCGCAACACATTGATCACATTATGGACCACTCATCTGAAAGACAGTGTTGCTAATTATATCATTGTTATTGATATAATGGATCATTTTCGGCCCAGTCTTATTATGAATTACATAATATCAAACCTGATTCTAAATTCATAAAGAAAAGATTAATTACACCAACTCCTTTACAACTTTTTTCCAATGATCTTGCAACAATTAACTGGAATAATATACTAATATCTGAATGTACCATTAATGCTTATAATCTATTTTATAATATCTTTTATGAAGAAGAAAAACTGTATGTTGTGGAAATTTTCATTGATTTATCTAAAGCTTTTGACACCTTAGGGCAAGCTATGTAATGTTATTGAGTAAATTAGAAAATATTGGTATTAGGGGTACATTGTTAGAATTATTCAAGAGTTATTTGACCAACAGAAGTCTATCAATGTGTTTACTGTAACCAAAAGTACATAAATGTAAATGTGTGCCACAGTGACCTATTCTAGCTCCTGTACTTGTTTCTAGTATATATCAATGATATTTGTTAATTCAAACTAAATTTGAGTATGTTCCTAAAAGCTATATGCTGATCATACAACCCTTTTCATAAACAATACTTAATTACGTAAATTCCTTACATTGGAACATCACATCAAAACTGCGTAAACAACATCAAATTACTGATACAATTTAATGAATCAAAGCCTAATGTCTCAAAAACTAAAAACATTCTCTTTCAGAATAATCAATTAAAAATGTAATTCCCCCTGTATTATTAGGTAGATGAAGTTTTGACATAAGTTAATAATATTGATGGGACCAAGCACCGAACCTTGGGGAACTCCACTGGTTACCTTCCTCCACTCTGACTTCACTCCCTTCCCTATTGTCCTCATTTCTCTACCTGTTAAATAATTTCTCATCCACTCCGTCAGATTTCCCCTTATTCCTCCGATACTACTTAACTTCCACATCAATCTGTTATGTGGTACTTTATCAAATGCTTTTTTTTAGGTCTAGGTATACACAATCAACCTATCCATCCCTCTCTTGTAAAATATCGACCACTCTTGAGTAGAAACATAGCAAATTTGATACACACGATTTCCCTTTTCTAAAGCCAAACTGTTTTTCACTTAGTATTTCTTTTTCCAGGAACTCACACCACTTGCTTTTGATCACTTCTTCACATATCTTACACATAATGCTGGTCAATGAAACAGGTCTATAATTCAATGGTTCCATGCGACATCCACTTTTGTAAATTGGTACTACATTTGCCCTTTTCCATTCTACTGGCACCTGTCCCGTGTTGATAGATGTTCTTGTTAAATCTAAAATTGGATCTAGCAACTGCTCTTGACATTCTTTTAACATTCTTCCAGACACACCATCTGGTCCCATTGCCTTGTTAACATCTAATTGACTCAAAACTTTTACAATGTCACTCTTTGTTACTATAATTTCTTGCATCCATCTTGTCACAGGTAACATCCGTCGATTGAATTGTGTTTCTTCTGTGAATACTTTGCAGAAATTCTCATTCAGTTTTTCAACAATGACACTTGTATCTTCATACATATAATCTCCAACCTTTAATTTATCAAGTTTCTTTTTTCTGTAATTTACCATTAATGAATTTATAAAACATTTTGGGATCACTTTCACAATTTTCCACTATTCTCTGTTCATATTCTTGTTGTGCCCTTTTCACTTGAACATATTTATTTCTTGCATTCCTATATGCGTCTCTCTCCACTTCATTATTTCCCTTGTATTATCCCCATGCCTTTTCCTTCTCCCTTTTTGCCTTGTCACAGGTGTGTGTGTGTGTGTGTGTGTGTGTGTGTGTGTGTGTGTGTGTGTGTGTGTGTGTGTGTGTAATTCACTGTTTGATCTGCTACAGTCTCTGACGAGACAGCCAGACATTACCCTACGGAACGAGCTCAGAGCTCATTGTTTCCGATCTTCGGATAGGCCTGAGACCAGGCACACGCCACACACCGGGACAACAAGGTCACAACTCCTCGATTTACATCCCGTACCTACTCACTGCTAGGTGAACAGGGCTACGTGAAAGGAGACACACCCAAATATCTCCACCCGGCCGGGGAATCGAACCCCAGTCATCTGGCTTGTGAAGCCAGCGCTCTAACCACTGAGCTACTGGGCCGTGTGTGTGTGTGTGTGTGTGTGTGTGTGTGTGTGCACACATTGACAGTACACAACTGTACAAAAGAAAAAAAAAGTTTCACAATTTAAAGTACTGTATGCTTTGTTGCATGTTTCCGTTTATTATTTATTTATTTTTATTTTTTTTGTATGCAAGCTAATCTTATTACAATGCAGTGATTTAAAATGACAAACTAGCAGGTCAATAAGTTAAATATGATTTAGAATAATATTTTCTGCTCTCACTGCACATATTTGAGTGTCAACTTGACAGACTGAGCCTGGTATGTGTATTCATTGTAAACCTCTCTTGATACTTTAATAAAGGCAATAAAACTTTATTTACACACACACACACACACACGCACACACATTTACACACCGCATAGTGTAGTGGTTAGCACGCTCGACTCGCAATCAAGACAGCCCGGGTTCGAGTCCCAGGAAGTGGCAAGGCAGATGGGCAAGCCTCTTAATGTGTTGCCCCTGTTCACCTAGCAGTAAATAGGTACGGTATGTAACTCGAGGGGTTGTGGCCTCGCTTTCCTGGTGTGTGGAGTGTGTTGTGGTCTCAGTCCTACCCAAAGATCAGTCTATGAGCTCTGAGCTCACTCCATAATGGGGAAGACTGGCTGGGTGACCAGTAGACGACCGTGGTGAATTATACACACACACACACACACACACACACACACACACACACACACACACACACACACACACACACACCAAATATCCACACACCAAAGTTATCACTCCAAAATACGTATACTTCCACACAATAGCAAGAAGGTTTAGTGATCAGCCTAGCACTTGCTATAGTCTTTATTTCCCTGTAATCACACTAAAACCAATGAAAAATATATTCAGTTTTTCACAGTATAATTTATTGCAACCAAGTGCACAACTAAGACCAAATTTATCTGTAATATCAATAAATAATCGGAAATTATTTGAGGCCGTAAGATCACTTTCAGGTACCTGGTCTACGAGCAACACAATCCACAGATTCAACTAAATATTTTGATATGTTGAAGTTCAAAGAACACTTTTTGGTAATCAACAAATATATCTGTATCATTAGCATACTACAAATAGAATTCTTGTGATATTTAATATTCTTATTAAACACATGAAATTATTATAAAATCACAATGTATGTATATATGTTTTCCCAATTGACTTTTTACCCTACACACATGAGACATGCATTGCAAACATTAGTACTTGGCCATGTTACTTTCATGAATTGGAGTGAATTGTTTCCTGGATGTGACTAGGGTGCACAACAGAAAGTGATGCAATGTGTACAGTCTCTCATCTACACTGTTCAGGTGACTAAATGGAAATGAATGGGTGAATTGAATAAAATGTGAGGAAAGGGTTGTTGGCTGACCTATGACTGGCACTGGTCACCCTCCTCTGTCTCCACATGTTAGGTGTGACACTGAACCAGCTGATTGTGGCAGCTCTCCTTGTGTATAATGTGAATGAGGGAGAAAAAAAAGTATACAGCATTACAGTGTAGGTTCAGAGAGGCAAGCTCAGCAATTGTTGCTACACATGCTTCCAGTTTTATCTGCATTTATTTGTATGTTGTCATCTACATTTTAGTGTGTTAGCAACTTGTTAAGAAATATTTTCATTTTTACTTATAGCACAGCTTAAACTTTCTATCTCCTTCACAGGCTTGCAGGCAAGGAGATTATGGCTGTAACACTTGCTACTTCACTACTGAACACCAAGAAGAAAATGGTCTTGGTAAGAGTTATCACAGGGATAGCAAGGTGCAGTGTACTGTGGAGCCCATTTCACTCTAAATCTATCATTTACTTTGCAGGTCTTTCCTCCAGCACACACACACAAAGAAAAAAGAAAATGAGTAATTAACAGATAAAAAAATATTTTATCAATTGAGAATACATAGTACTAAAGTGAGATAACATGTTCACAGTACTGTATATATTCATGTATATGTACAATTGTGTTCAGCTGTAGTTAAAGGAGTTGACGTGATAATAGAATTAGAGAAAAGATTGAAATTGCAGGTAACCTTGGTGATACAGAATTCTCTTTGCTATTATTAACATATCTATTTTTTTGTAATTTTTTGGTTGTAGTATCATTCATTCAGTAGTATTTATGAAAATGTGTGCATGAATTAATAGCAGTCATACCAATATTCTGCAGTAACCCAAGTACAGACCATGTCTTGTAACAAAATACAGGCTTAACTTCAGAGGTTCAAATGTCATGCAAGCCTCAAGACAACAGCATTCGCTGCATTATTCAGCTTTGTTTCTGCATGTTTTGTTAGGTCAATTTCTCATTTTGTAGATTTGCATCATGATATAAACACTTCTATGATGGTCTAGGAGCTCATAAATCCAGGCATAGTGAAATACTTCAGAAGAAAAGCTGAATGATGCTGTGAAAGTAGTTACATTTAACCTTGGCAGATCTTATAGGAAACCTCTTACTAGCCACACCAATATATATATATATATATATATATATATATATATATATATATATATATATATATATATATATATATATATATATATATATATATATATAATATGGTGTATGAGATTTTAATATGTTTGGTATCCAATTCATACACGAGTATATACAGTAAAAATAAATTTCTGGAGTGTTGTCAGTATCTTCAGAATTTAAGAGAACAAAGAAATCAAGGCATTGGGAGTTGGTGACAAAGAAGCATCCTCCCTCTAGGTCCATATGGACACCTTCATTACAGCCACATCCACTTTTTTACCAGCAAGTTATATCAGTCCAGTAAGACAAATGAAATTAATTAGAAGTAAAAAATTAATTGTTTATTTGGAAATATTAATTCACATTCTTATTGTCTTTGCACCACCCTCTTAAATAGTATTCAAATACAACTTTATCTAAAGTCAGCTTAACTTGTGGCAGCTTATGTAGGTCCTCCCACGGAGGCAAGCAAAGCATTTGCTTCTGCTTTGTGATTAATTGAAAGCCACTGCCAGTAACAGCAGTCATAGAGCAAGTCCTGTGACAGGTTGATAATCTGTATTCTATATCTCTCTACTGGTCTACTGGTTAGTGTTACTCTAACCTAGCTACTTGAGACATGCTCTGTCCCATTTTCTAAATTTTACCTACAATTTCATCAGTTTATAACCTGCATGAGTCACCTATTTTAGTAACTGGCCTTTTTGTTCTCCTTTCCGCACTGATTCACTCACTCTAGTCATTTCATTCTTGCCTAGTACCAGAACATGGCAGATCATCCTGCTAAAAGGATTTATCTGATTCATATTCAAAGTTGTTTAAGATCATTTTCACCATGGTTACCCTAAAGGCAGCCAGTTTCTCTTCCTCACACCAGTGGCAACACAGCATTGCATCTATGACACTATTATAATTATGGGAAAGTCTTCATAAAAAATTTCACGGATAGCACTCAATTCAGATTTTGTATGCTTAAACCAATGCTGATAATTAGTTTATGTAAAAATATATTGAAATTACAGTAAATTTATAAAATATTACTACAAATTTTGTCAAAAAAAAATTTCACTCCTTAGAACTATATGATTACAAGAAATTTTAAACAATTTTCCATAACTTTGAAAAATTTTCTTAAATTTTGGTATAAACACTTTAATATGCATATCAAAACCTGATGAGTAAAATAATATGGCAGTTTCAAAGTGAAGCTGACCCACAAGTGACATAGTATGTACATACAATCAGTCCAGCACTTGTGCTACTTATATATAGGACGGTTTCAGCAAATATTATATCACTGCTATTTTCTTGTACCTTAAAGCATTAAAATCTGAATGATAAATATTAAACAGTATAACCTCCAACCCTGACAGACCTTGCTAGCCACATCCTGAGTGAGATGCAGCACTGTAACTATTTCACCAGACTGCAGTAAGCAACAATGTGAGGAAGAAGTGGGAGTGTGGAGAGAACCTTTGCTGTATGGGATGAGGATGCCGGGGGGAGGGAGAGGGTTGCCAGACCAGGTGTCACTGCCTACCACACAAACATGCTCACATACGCATTCTTACTATAAGTGTAAAATAGAAAATAAAAATTCATCTGTTGCACTCCTACTAGTTCTATGTATAAAATCTAAAATCTTGTTATTATAATACAGAAATAATGAGGACATTAGATTATATACACACACAGGTATGTATCTTTGCATTTTAATAAATTTATGAAAAATTACCACATTACCACTGCTCACAACTCAAGCTGATTAACAGTCAATGGTGTCCTTCAGTTCTTCATTTGGGCTTGTGTCCTTAGTTACATTTGCATTCCTAAGATATCACAAGGTTAAGAGGGGTATTAACTGAGACTTGCAGCAATAACAATGAGCACCAGTTACAACCAGAATAAATAAGTCATAACATCTACAAAAAAGTATATAAAGAAAAGTTTCAAAGGATATACTAGTAATTTATGTTCCCATAACATATTAATACTGTATTGTCAATGAAAACTTCCCCCCCTTAAGAAAAAAAGTCACAATTATGGAAAAAAAATGTATTATTCAACATTCAAACTATCTTCACCAGCACCAGATGCAAACCTGTTTATCAGAAGAATTCACAAGTCAAGAGTGTCTGCCACCACTCTGCACTCCTGCCGCCTGCCTTGCCTGCCTGCAAATGCCTCCGCTTCACAGAGGAGAAAGCACCACAAGGCAAGCTTTGCATGTGCTTCTTTTCATGTCTCGAGTTTTATCTTTGTGGCAAAAACTACACTGGAGTCACAAACACCAAGTTCATTTTCATATCTACAGAGCACTGTCACTGCAGTCTCACTTCAGACATCACACTACACTAAAACAGAAGTCAAGTTGTAACCACTAAAGAAGAAACTGGTGCTAGACAACACCAGTTTCATCCATGAGTGGTAATGATGCTGCATCCATGCTCCCCTTTCTCTTGTGGCCCCTTTCAAAGTTCAGCTCTAAACTGCTCCCTGTAAAAAATAAATAATATATTACTTTAAAGTGAAACCATTACAATACTTCACTAACTACTTGATAGTTTATTTTTTCACTAAAAATGAAATTATAGGACATAATTAGGAGGAAGCGTGCTCTCTCTCTCTCTCTCTCTCTCTCTCTCTCTCTCTCTCTCTCTCTCTCAGGCATTGTTACTTGCTATTTCTGCATGATTTTTTTTTTTTTTTTTTTTTAATTGCTGAACTGTTCTTTGCAGGATGTCTTCCATGAACTAATAAAAAAAGTCTGCAACTAGTTTTCCTCACTTCTGTTTCTGAGGAGACAAACTTTGGATGTGTGTATTATTCATTATTTCTTGCTGCTTTGTGTATCATGTCAATCCAGCTCTTCCAAAGGGATGTTGCTGCAGCTGTTCAACAAACTACCTTAGAAACATCATCTCAAGTTCCTTCATACTGCTTCTCCTTCAGGTAATATTTGCTAACATTAAAGACAAAGATAGCTTGGCTGTGTAGGTGACAGCAAGTTGAAGTTGCCATTGTATCGGCATCAACACAGCAAGTGAATGGAAGAAACATACGACTCATCCCAAGTCACATGTTACAAAATAAGTAAGCCATGTTTCATTGTTGTTGTACAAGTACTTTACACATATTGTTTGTTTTTCTTTGTTGTACTAGATTATTTACTTTAAAATTACCTACCAATGATGTTTTTTTTTTTACATGTATAACAGCAATCACATATCACTGGTTTTGGAAGTATGATACTGCTGTAGGCAGGGGAATATAACCACACTGACCTCACACAACACTTGGTTTTAGTGTGGTAGCACATAAGCATTGTGCTTATGAAATAGAATTGATGGTGCATATCATCACCCTGCCCCTACCCCTCCTCTACCATGTCAGATCCTGAGCAGACATTCCTAGTTTTTCCATGACTGTGTGATTCACATGGATCTACTGAAATAATCCACACTTGCCTTAAATGACAAAGTAAACATTCTATTCATATCACATGACTTTCCTATAAACACATCTTGTCCTTTCTAGCATACCTGATTGTTTTCTGGATTTTATAGAGCCCTCAGGAATGAAGGCAGCAACCATGAGGGCACAGATCACCAGTAGTGCCCCAAACACAAATGGAGGCCCAGGCACCAGGTTTGGGCTGCTGACAACATGTGGTGTTGACCCATTGCCAACAGCAGAACCATTTGGCTGAGGGTAAGAAAAGCATTTAAGTACTGGACACAACAGAAATGTGTGATTAATCTAAATGTTAATTTAAAGCAAATTAAGAAAAAGATCAAATAACAAAATACTGTTACATTTTTAAAGTATCATTAAATTAGCAAAAATTCTAGTAAAACATGGTTATTTATTTTCATACATAATTAACCTCAGTCCATCCTCATCTTGAAAGGATACCATGAGGATTAAGGAAAACATCATCTTGTGCTTAATGGAATCTTTGAATAAAATTAAACTGATACTGTGCTGCAAAAGGAGAAATTTGTAAATTTTGTTGTAGAAGTAAAGGCTTGAGTTACATCCATTGAGTGTTGTAAGATGTAAAGGGAGTATTGGTCAAGATGGTTATAGTTTTTCCAATAGGCTACAAGAGTAACTTGTGAGAAGTGTGGTTTTAAGAGAAAAGCTATGTGGACAAGGGCTTGTACTCTATAAAAAGAAGAGTGAATGAAAGAATTGTACAGTAATGACTAAACAATTCTGAGATGGTGAAGAGACAGCAACACCACAGCACCAAGTTCATCTTGGCAAGGCCTTGAAAATGACTCCTTGCACTTCTGATAACACTATCGTGTTCATGAGAGTTTTTCCTATATGATGCAATAATATATTTCAGCATTCAATGAACATCCTTTGAAAATAACGAACAAAGCAAAACAGGATATAAACATTTTTATGAAATCGTCGCAGTTCAACTCGTCATAATACCATTATCTTTTTTCTTTTGTTAATTTTCTACAATACATCTTGATTGTACAGTCACTGCTGAGTCTTATGGTGTTAACCAAATCTGGCTATCCCTTATATGAAGTGAGTTATAGCATATAAAATAAAAACATTTCTCACTGGACATACGAGATAGCCTCTCCGTGGGTGCTAGTGAGAGAGGGGTGCAGCCAATCAGCGCCCAGCTTTTAAACCCGCCTCGGCACCAGGAATATAGGTTAAGTGAACAAGGTATACCAACCTTACAAGATAGAAGAAAACGAGGAGACCTAATAACGAGGAGACCTAATAACAATGTATAAAATAGTAAATGCCATTAAAAAAAATAGACAAGGAAGACCTGATGCTGGTGACAGAAGCAGTTTAAGGACAAGAGGACATCTAAAGAAGATTTAAATGAGACAGTGTGTGAAGGATATTGGAAAAAACAGTTTTCCACATAGAACATAATGTGCATAACTTTAAAGAAACATTGATAAATGAAGATAGGACACTATGAGGGTCCACTCAAACCCTGTACATTACAACCCACACACACACACACACACACACGCACACACACGGTAGCTCAGTGGTTAGAGCGCTGGCTTCACAAGCCAGAGGACCGGGGTTCGATTCCCCAGCCGGGTGGAGATATTTGGGTGTCTCCTTTCACGTGTAGCCCCTGTTCACCTAGCAGTGAGTAGGTACAGGATGTAAATTGAGGAGTTGTGACCTTGTTGTCCCGGTGTGTGGTGTGTGCCTGGTCTCAGGCCTATCCGAAGATTGGAAATAATGAGCTCTTGAGCTTGTTCCGTAGTCCTGCAATAACTCTTGAGTAAAAGCTTAATAAGTTTGATATACATGACTTCCCTGTCCTGAACCCAAATTGTCTGTTCAATATGACTTGCTCCTCTTCTAGAAATTTAACCCATTTTCTTTGATAATTATTTCACACAACTTCCCCAAAACACTTGGAAGTGACACTGGTCTGTAGTTTAGTGATTCAGTTGCCTTTCCTCCTTTAAATATTGGAATTACGTTGGCTTTCTTCCATTCTAGTGGAACTTTAAAGCCCTTCATTTATTGAACTTGTAATTATTTCCCAAATTGGATCCAGTAGTTGCTCTTTACATTCTTTTAACACCCAGCCTGATACACCATTCTGATATCCAACTTTATTGGTAACCAATAATCTTCCAATATCCTCTTTGTGCACTGCAATGTCCTATTAGGTTTGTGAAATCATCATCTGAAGTGAACACTGTTTTGAAGCTCTCATTCATTATTTCACACATTTCCTAATCTTTTTTGGTATGTCTTCCCTTCTTTAATTGTTTTTTCAATTGTTTCCTTGTTCTTTGTTTTGCCATTTATATAAACTTGTAGAAAAGTTTGGGTTCATCTTTGCTTTTATTCATCACATCTTTCTCAAAGTTTCTTTCTTCCTCTCTCTTACTCTAATATATTAATTTCTGGCATCCTTGCACTGCCATCTGTTATAGTAATTTCTCTGTTTTATTAGTTTCTTCCACACTTTATCTTTTGCCAACGTAATTCCAATATTTAAAGGAGGAAAGGCAACTGAATCACTAAACTACAGACCAGTGTCACTTCCAAGTGTTTTGGGGAAGTTGTGTGAAATAATTATCAAAGAAAATGGGTTAAATTTCTAGAAGAGGAGCAAGTCATATTGAACAGACAATTTGGGTTCAGGACAGGGAAGTCATGTATATCAAACTTATTAAGCTTTTACTCAAGAGTTATTGCAGGACTTGAAAACAGAGATGGATGGGTGGACACAGTATACCTGGATATTAAAAAGGCTTTTTTGATAAAGTCCCTCATGGAAGACTACTTTGGAAACTAGAGAACATCGGACTGCAAGGAACTTTGCTAGAATGGACAGGAGATTTTTTTGAAGGACAGGGAGATGAGAACTGTGATCAGAGATACATACTCATCTTGGGGTAAAGTAACTAGCGGAGTCCCACAAGGGTCAGTGTTAGCCTTCCATTATGTTTCAGATTTATGTAAACAACATTCACATTGGGGTAAACAGTTACATAAATTTATTTGCTGATGATGCAAAGCTGCTGAGAGGACTGTCTGCTGTTGCAGGGAGATATAAACAAGATCTATGCGTGGAGCAGGAAGTGGAAATTAGAGTTTAATGCCAAGAAATGTCACATAATGGAACTAGGAAAGAGTAAAAGAAGACAGTATGGAACTATTTGATGGGAGAGGAACAAATGAAGACTAAAGAGGAAAAAGATCTGGGAGTGATCATACAGGAAAATCTGACCCCCGAAAAACACATAAGCAAGATATTTGGATTATCATATAAAATGTTGACTAATATAAGAGTGGCATTTCAATACATGGACAAAGATATGATGAAAAAAATCATCACCAGCATGATACGTCCAAGGCTGGAATATGCAGCAGTGGTATGGTCTCCGAGCTCTAAAAAGGATATAAGAAAATTGGAAAGGATACAGAAGATTGCCAAAAAGATGGTGCCGGAATTAAAGGACCTGACATATGAAGAATGACTGAAGGAAATGGGACTGCCAACCTTACAAGATAGAAGAGAATGTGGGGGACCTAATAAGAATGTACAAGATAGTCAATGGCATTGAAAAGAGAGACAAAGAAGACCTGGTGCTGTTGACAGAAGAAGATGGAAGGGCAAGAGGACATGAACAGAAGATCAGGATGAGGCAGTGTGTGATGGATATTGGAAAATACAGTTTTTCACACAGAACGATGGAAAGTGGAATGCACTGGATAATGAAATTGTTACAGCACATAATGTGCATAACTTTAAGGAAAAATTAGATAAATGGAGACATGGAGACAGGACACTATGAGCCCTGCTCGAACCCTGTACAATACAACTAGGTAAAAAACAACTAGGTAAAACACACACCCTTTTTTTGCCACACATCCCTTCACACCACCCAAGCTTTGTTTTCCACGCAGGGTAAGTGCTTCTTTGCTTATCAATATAGCGAGGTACCACTGTATATTATTTATCATTGTTATTTGTATAAAAGTTACTTTAATTTTGCTAAAAATAACATGCTAATTGATTTTTATATTGGTGTTTTTGGGTGTGCAACAGATTAATTGGTTTTCCATTATTTTAAATGGGGAAATTTATTTCAAGATTCAAGTTTTTCATACGAGCTATGTTATGGAACAAATTAAATACATAACCCAAGACATGACTGTATAGGTATGTTTGCACAGATACAGTAGATAAGATAGTTATTCTTTCTTTTCAAATAAGTTAAATGTTATCCAATAGAAGTTGCATAATCAATGCTGGATTATGCTTCAAAACCAAGGAAATAGATTATAGAATGACTGAGTGAATGATAAAAGATGTGTTCTTAAGTAGCCACTGTTTTCAGTGGCTGTTTCAAAGGAGAGACTGAGATTGGTGTTAGAAGAATCTTGAGAACCACATATCTTACTCTGTGAGAGCTATCATCCCCTTGCTCTTGGCTGAGGTCCACATGGAAAAGATAAAAGATGAAGCCAAAGACTGCAGGACCAAGGCCTGAGCATAATCCTCTCATGCCCGTAATGATGCCCTGAACCACACCTGTGCATGAAGATCAGTAAGCAATTTTTATTAATACAAAATTATGAATCAAAGTTTGCAGAAAGTAATTACTTCAAAAATATCAGAATGCATTCCAAATCAATTAAATTCATAAAATACAAATTATCTTCAATTACAAAGATACCACTAAACACTATATACCCTGCTTGTCAGCATCAGTATGAGTGCTGACATAGGCACTAATGGCAGGGTAGGTAATGGAAGATACTGAAGCCAGCAGACCTGCAGCCCACATCATCCAAATCTTTGAGCCAAACCCATACCACATGAGTTGCAGTAACTCAAATGTCAGCCCCACCTGTAGCAAAAAAAGTTCCAATAAGCATATAGTAATTCATAAGCCACATTATTGGCTTATTAATTTCATTTGATAAAATTTTTAGTAGGTGTTTGAATAGATACATACAAATATTTGTATACATTTACACTATCCTGAAATTTATTGTGCACATGAGCTATTAACATAAAACTTCATTTTGTATGATTGTTGTCAACAACAGATTATAGTGCCTGCCAACTAATGCAATGCTGTAAATTAGTTAAAATCTCCCTAACACAGGCCAGCCTGAGCAGAGACGTGTAACATGACTGGCAATTGAGAGGAGGAGATAGGATGGAGTGTAGGGAACACATTAGTTATCTTCCAGCCAAACTAGTGAGAGGGTATTTGAGTTTTTGCTCCCTGCTGTCCCTCTCCCTCTGCACCCAGCTGCGTGTGTATTTTGTGGCCTAATGACAATGTGGGCGAGAGAAGGGACTTGAGCAAAGAGAAAATTTCATCCATAATAAGACTGTACAAAGTAGAGAAACCTACAAAAGATACAGAATGAATTGTTTGTGTGAGTGAAGGAACTGTGCAGTGATGGACCAAACACATAGCATCTGCATAAAAGCTTTATTTATTGGTAGAAGCTTGACTTAAGAGAAAAGAAATGGACTGATAACAAGGATAAGGGAAGACAAAAAAAAAAATAGAGGAGACAAATGTCATATTATGCATAGAAAAGAAAGACTGGATTATTGGTAAGCTCCTTTTTGGCAATAGTAACATCAAAGCAAAAACTGCCATACAGTTTTTGGAGAAGAAAAGTACAAAAAAACTGATATTGAGAAAATCATATCAAACTGCTTAAAAGAAGCTGTAAACAAAAACCTTATCAAGGAGGTGGCATTGTGGTTTGGCTTAGATGACTTGGTGCTAGTTAGCTTAATTCATAAATAATTAATATTTTGTTCCTCTACTGAATGCAGAATTTCATATATTTCTCACAATAACGCTAAATAATATTACTTTCCTTATGTGTTGTGAGGCTAAAAATAGAGATGAATCCTTATTGTGAGGATAAAACAGAGATGAATTCTTACCATAATAACATGTTTGTTGGACAGTTTCTTCATTAGGAGACTAAGAAGAGCAGTCTGGGCCACAACAGACAAAATCCCCACAACTGCTATGAAAGTTGCCACCATTTCTGCTGAGAAGTCCATAACCTGCCACGAGAAAAGGAGTAGGAGAGTTACATTAGTCTTCTGTCATATCAAAATACAAACTGCACTTTAACACTATCTTTATTCAGTAGGAATGCCAGCCTGTTTCATAAATATACTTGACCCTCATTTTTCCGGACTAAATTGTGGTGGCATCAGTCCTGAAAAGTCTGAATAACACAAATGGAGCCTTTGTTTGCCAAATATGGTCATTTGCCTCCTTAGACTTTTGAGGACATGCAAAATTTTTCCATTTTGGTTTCCAACCAACTAAACCAAAACAAACTTAGGTTGGTTTTACCAACCTAACAGTAATAGCTGAGCACAAGAAAAAAAATTCATAGACATGAAGTAAAGTTAGTATACCATCACAACATGCAACGATGGCTGTGTCCGCACTGCCCTGTACAAAAGTTTGTGCTGATTGTGTAATCGCCATAGCCACCCATCGCTTACCCTGAAATTTTCTATATCAATCTTCTGTGCCAGCTTCCTAGCTGCTGCAAGGATTTCAATGCCATGGACATTGATCCCAACAGATTGCAGCTGCACATACAGCTTCATGACTGCAGCATCTAATGCAGCATCTTTTCCACTTCTTACAGTTTTCATTGGCACACGTTTACTACTTTTACTTGATGCATCCACACAGTACTTGCAGAATATTCAACCAGCTTATATTTTGATTTTCTAATGTCCAACACAGTTTGGTTGGCCACACCATACTCCAGCTCCTTTTTCTAATTTTCTTATTATTCTTATAATTCCAGCTTTTAACACACAGCTAGGGTCACTCAATCATACTTAACATCTTTGGGAGACATAATTAAGTGTTCTAAGGTATCGTTTACTGAATCCAAACAAAACAAGATGTTCACTAGTGTCAGCTGGATTTGTTTACAACTACCTACTGTCATCTATTGGGGCATATCTGGAAGTGTGCAAGGTGCATGTTGTTTGAATTCATTTGGTGGCCTTCCAGACTCAAATTATTATCTGGACACTGTCCGGATAAACTAAACTGAAATCTGAATAAACGAGGATCAAGTGTACATCCAATGATTTACAATGTCTTTTTTATATTGATTATGGCCACATGACTTGTTTGGGAGGGCAACTGGCTACCTAGGCTATTTAGAGATACACCAACGTGATGACTTACCAGTCTGAGGTAGACAAAAAAGCAGGAATACTGGCCAGCCTCGGGTAGATAGGATAAGAAGACTGACACACTGATCAGCAGCACATTGCGGTCTTTACCCACTTTCCATAGTGCCTGAAAAAAAAAATACTCAGTTTAATAATTAATAAATTTTTAATTTAAAATCAAATAAATGTGGTGATGCCTCAGCACAAAGATTTTCTTCCCAGTTAATTTTCACATGGTCAATTAATTGATAGCATCACATCGCTCAATAGTACCTGTTTCTGTTAAACTTTGTTAAATCTTACTTTCTGTTGAATACAAGCATTTTCTGTAAAAAAAGAAATTTTGACCTATTTTGTTTCTATTTTCTAGTTTTCTAAAAGCAACTTGTCATGTTGAAAAGTCATCCCTATCCCTGCTCCACTATCCAGGCAGCCTAAATTTAATGGAAGATAAATGTAGTATGCATTTTACACGAATAATTCAGCACCATAATGATGCACATGCATGACAACTGACAGCACAGCTCACACCCACCATCAGCATTCACTACTACTGGTTAACCTTTGCTTTGACTTTGTAACATTTTCTGATTCAGCTTATGAATCAACTACTGTAAAATCAATGTATGCAATTATGCACTTGTTGAATATAACAAAAATGTTACCATATTCCTCAGGGGAATATACAACTTCGCAAACTTTTTTCACATGAGCTCAGGGGAATATACAACTTCGCAAACTTTTTTCACATGAGAAAAGTTATACTCACTGAGAAGGGGTCAGCCTGCTCCCATGAGATATGGGCACTCCAGGAGGAAGAGAGCCTCAGCTTCTCTGGTAATGATTCTGGCACTGCCACTAGGATGAAGAAGACATCCAGTATTGCTATGGCTGTGGCCAGGCCCACCACCAGGTCATCACTGTGCACCTGTAACACACAATCATTGTAATCACTATAATATCAACAATTCATAAATTTAAAGATATATACGTGTTTCCTGCAATACATTGTAACACCTGCCAAGTCTTCTGAACATGAAAACCTAAACATTGTTTCAGTGAAAATGAATTCAGATATTATTAAGTGAACAAAATTACACTAAAATTAGGAACTTTGGGATGCAGTAGAAGAGTTCATGAGAGAGAGAGAGAGAGAGAGAGAGAGAGAGAGAGAGAGAGAGAGAGAGAGAGAGAGAGAGAGAGAGAGAGAGAGAGAGAGAGAGAGAGAGAGAGAGAGAGAAACAACAGAAATACAGCTCCATACTTTTCCCAAGTAAGCCCCCAATGCAGGGGAAGTGACCAAGCTAGCAGCAAAGGTGGCAGAAACCAGCCCATAGGCACTGCTGCGCTCTGATTCATCTGTGACATCAGCCACATATGCAAACACAATGCTGAAGGTGACGGCAAACACGCCAGACATGCTGATCAGGGCAAAGTACCACCTGGAAATTAAATAAAGATTCAGTCTTTTGTACATGAAAGCCTACAAAAAATGTAATGGGAAGACTATATAAACATAATTAACACTCAATTCTGCATACCTTAAGGGAAAAAAAATCAATATGTACCACTGGCAAAGAATTTCAATCTAGATCTGTGAATTAGAAGCACAATGAAGTATATATTCCGCATCCCAAAAATAAAATAAACCTCTACAGTGATTTTGCTTTATCTTTCTCCCCTTTTATCTAAAGTTCATACCTCACAAAAAACTTTACTTAAAACACACTTAATTCTGCTTCAATCTATTCCTCTATAAATGAATATTTTGTATACTACTTTAAATCCTGTAATTTAAGCCTTCCATGTCTTAAAACTACATCCTACATAATCTTTTTTGTGCTTTTCTCAAAAAGAAACTACACATTTCCTTATAATGTAGTTGTGAAAATCCTGTCTCCATAAGCAACAGGATGAGGTACATGATTGATACAGAAGAACCAGAAGCACTGGGAACAAAGACTTCTTTTCAAATGGCATGGGTTAACACTTCATAAGACTACCACTAAGTCCATGTAGGAAATAGGGAGCTTACCTCAGTAATGATTTACGTAACAAGCATTTCTAGTTTCCAAAGAAATTAAGGGCAAATACAATGAGAAATAAAATTTACATTTTTACAAGCTAGTGAATAAGAAATTAAACATACATACTGACATCACAAGACTCAATGTAATCAATGAATAATACAGCCTTACATGCTACGAATTATCACTGGCAATGAAGGAAAGAATTATCATCACTACAATACAAAGTGTAAATTTGCAGGACAAGTGACTCAACAAATGTTGCTTTTCATAAAGAGAAAGAGAGAACCAGTGAAGGAATACCTAAAGCAAGCAGAGGACAAGAGCAGCTGAGGGAAAGCTTGGTACCCTCCCCTTTAAATACAGATGATACGAAATTGAATAGCCAAGTAATTTTCCATTCCGCGTGGATTGTAGCAGAGTGACTCACCAGGTGTTGATCTTCATGAAGGGGATGGGAAGGCATGTGAAGAACACGGTGATAAACAGGAAGAACTTTCGACCCCACAGGTCCGAGAGCGCACCGATGAGGGGAGCACTCAGGAACGACAGCAAACCCTGACAAGGAATACCACAGTCAATATTGCTGCCACATGTGAGTGAAGATGGACAAAGGAAAACAATATACATGTGTAGTAATTATGGGAAGGCATGTAGTGGTGGTGGTGGTGGTAAGAGAGAGAGAGAGAGAGAGAGAGAGAGAGAGAGAGAGAGAGAGAGAGAGAGAGAGAGAGAGAGAGAGAGAGAGAGAGAGAGAGAGAGAGAGAGAGAGAGAGAGAGAGAGAGAGAGAGAGAGAGATGGGAGATGGGAGCACGAGTTCATCAATAAACAAAATATCAATAAATAAAATAATAAAAAATCATATTACCACAATCCAGAGCATTCTCATTCACTAAAGGTAACATACTATTAATAATGAAGTAATAAAGCAAGTCAAAGAGAAAGCAAAACCTCCTCTCAGAAATAAACACAAAAGAGTGATCAATTTCCTTAGGTTCAGCAGTAGTGTCCATTATTAGGATATCACCAATATGCTATCAGCCGCTGCAAATATCCATTGTTCCCTCCAACAAAAGGATATTTTTACCCGTGTTCTGTTGCTTGCACACCACACCTGCTTTACCTAACCTAACCCCACAGCCCACACACTCTTCAGTCCTGTCAACAAGTCTCTTCTCTTACTAAACATAAGTCCACTTTGATTTTTTAGTTAGTCCTCGTCTGCAATGCCTGATCATGCTGGTATTTCTTTATCATTATTGCAATGATTATTACACATACTGCCACAACTAGCTACTAATGTCAGGAAATCTTGAATGTATGACTTGTTAATGCCATTCTTAAATTTAATTCTGAATAATTATCTTGATCTCATACTATATGAACACTAAAATTTGTGGATTACTAAAGAAACCTAAGTACTAAATGAGTGTCAAACAGTGTTGTGTCCCTGTGGCTGCCTAGATTTTTTTTTATTATTTATTCATTTTTTGTTATAAAAAAAAATCTTTATTTAGTTTTTAACTGAATTCAATTAAGCAATAAAATGTATTCATTTTTTGTTTTTGATGTGACAAGAAACACTTTCTAATAGCTAAAAGGAACGAGATTTTCAGCAAAAAAAAAAAATAAATAAATAAATAAATAAAAAAAACGTACGGTATACATTATGCGTAATACGTTAGTCAGGTCTCTATGATGAAGTGGAGCCTAAAAACACCTATAGGTACTTCAAAGGAGACTAAAGAGTCGCTGGTCCTACGCCGTGAGGGATGAACCAGGTGAACCCTGGATCGACTTGGGTTCGCTTCCATGACGCCAACCATTTGAAAGGTACCTCTGAATACTATACTTTCCACAACTAAGCATAAAAACAAATTATAAATTCTGAAAAAAAAAAAAAAAAAAAAAATCAAAAGCTTCCAACATTATAATATACAATGAAAGCCTTATGTTACACTTGAAAAACACTAATACTAATCACCACCAACACCACCACGTATCACATGAATTCTACACTTTCGTAACATGGATACAGCGCACTTTGCTTAGCCTCTCCCTGGCGCTCATCCCTCCTGCCACCATCTCCAACCGGGGCGTGAAGTCTAATCCCGCCTTATCACCGCCATCGCTCACTCACCAATCCACCAATCTGCTACACATGGATGGAGGGCACGGCGAACATCATGACTGACACATCGCCCACACATCACTCCATCACGGCTTTCCTACAGTGATGTGGTAATTCCCGGGCGCAGCGACCTGATAACCCCAGCTCACCCTATTCCTTGTTCCACCTTAATTTGTTCGGCTCTTTTCTTACGTTCTCCATATTTTACTTTACCTTCTTACTTTCCATTTCTCTCTTCCTCTTTCATGCTTCTAACTCCTCTTTTCTTTCTCACTGTATTCCTTGTTCCATCTTAATTTACTTGACTTTTATTACGTTCTCCATATTTTACTTTACCTTACTTTCCCTTTCTCTCTTCCTCTTTCATATATCTCTAACTCCTCTTTTCTTTCTCACTCTATTCCTTGTTCCACCTTATCTTATTTGGCTCCTTTGCTTATGTTTTCTATCTTTTACTTCCCTTACCTCTTCTTCTGTTTATTGTGTCTCTCCAACTCTTTTCTTTCTCTTCTCCGTGTACTCCTTTCCCTTCTCACTACATTCATTGTTTTCTTGATTTGTTTGGCTCCTTTTCATATGGTTTCTATCTTTTAGTTTACCTCACTTTCCCTTTTCCTTCCTCTTTCTTATGTCTCCAACTCCTTTACTTTCTCTTCTTCGTATCACTCCTTTTCTTTCTTACTCTATTCTTTGTTATCGTAATTTATTTGGGTTCTTTCTAATGTTTTCTTCACATCCTTCACTTTATCACAATGCTTCTCCACTCTCTTCCTTCTATTTCTTATGTATCTCTAACTCCTCTTTTCTTTCTCTTCTCCCTTTCTGAAGTCTCCCTCACTCATATTTTCTTTGTCTCGTCCGTGTCCTCCTTTTTCTTTCTCCCTCACATTACCATCCCTCTCACCACCTTTCTTCTTCTACCCACTTCACTTTCCTCCTCTTTATTGTATCACGACCACTCCTCTTTTCCTTTCCTCCTCCTCTATTCTCTTTATCACGTATCCACCACTCCCTTTTCCTTCCATCTCTTCCACCCTTTTTTATACACCCCAAACATTCCCCCTCTCCCTTTCCTTCCCTCTTCCATTTTTATACCCCGAGCAACTCCCAACTCCCCTCTCCCCTTCATTCCTTCCTTCCTTTCTTTCTCCCCTCCCTCTTACGTCAACACTGCGCCGCCGGAGAGGGAGGGATGGGAAGTTGGCGGGGGGGAGGACGGAGGAAGGGGGCGGGGCAGTTTCCCTCACCTTCACCACCACCTCTGCCCATTAAAGCTGCTGTTCTCGAGCGATCAAAACGGGCCAGCAACATAGTGTAAGCTGTGTTCCTTTACCTTCCGCTGGCCTCCCCTGGGATGGCTATGGTGGCAGAGCAGAGGAGGGAGAAATGTGTATGTGGGGGGGACGCAGAGAGGGTAATAGAGGAAAGAGACCATAAACACACACTAACACACCAGGAGAAGGACAAATACACAAGGCACACGTACTTTCCCCGGGCACAGTGAAGGAAATGCCAGTGCCAAAAGGGAGGTGGTTGGTTGGAAGGGACGAGTGAGCAAAAACAAACAAACAATAAAAAAAAAAAGGCATGAAGGTAGGAAGGGCGTGTAGGGAGAAGGTGGAGGTAGGGAAGTATGAAGGGAGGAGTTTTAATAGGGGTGAAGGGCGAAAAATTAGGGAGAATCGTGGGGAAAACGAGTAATATAAAGGATTAAGTTAGTCGAAAAATTAGTTAGGGGAAGAAACTAGTTAGAAATGGATGAGAGAGAGAGAGAGAGAGAGAGAGAGAGAGAGAGAGAGAGAGAGAGAGAGAGAGAGAGAGAGAGAGAGAGAGAGAGAGAGAGAGAGAGAGAGAGAGAGAGAGAGAGAGAGAGAGAAACGAAAGATATATAGAGTGGAAAAATATATATAATGTAAAAACAGAAGGAATTAAGAAGATGGAGAAGAAAGAAAAAAATAGAAAGTCATACTAAAGACAGGAGAGAAGAAAATGAGGAACGATAGACAGACGTAGATAGAGAAAAGTTAAAGAAAGAAAGGCAGAAAGGAAAGAAGGAAGAACGTAAGAAGATATGAAGAAGCGTAGCAATAAAGATGAGGAAAGAAAGATGAGAGAAAAATAAGTATATAAAAGAATAGAAAAGAGATGTGATATGAAAGAGAAGGGAAGAAGGAAAGAAGAGAGAGGAATGTGTTAAATAAAGATGATATTAAAGAAGGAAGAAAGAATAAAAGGAAGATCAAAATAAGAGAAGGGAAGGGAAAGACAATGTACGGTAAAATAAAGAAAAAAGAAAGGAAGGAAAGATATGAAGTAAAGCAAAAGAAGGTAGGAAAAGGCAAAGGAAGGAAGAATGGAAAACAAAATAAAGAAAAAAAAAAAGGCAAAGGAAACAAAAGGAAAGGAAATGAAAAGTAAAGATAAAAGATAGTAAGGTAAGGTTATATAAGAACTGAAGAAAGAAAGAAAGAAAGAAAGAAAGAAAGAAAGAAAGAAAGAAAGGGAAGGAAGGAAGGAAGGAAAGGAAAGGAAAGGAAAGGAAAGGAAAGGAAATTAAATGAAAGGGAAGGGAAGGGAAGGGAAGGGAAGGAAAGAGAAGGAAGAAAAAGGAAGGGAAGAGAAGGGAAGAGAAAATAATAGAAAAAAAAGAAAAGAAGATAGGCATTGGAAGGAAGGAAAGCCAAAAAGGAGGGAAGGGAGAGAAGGAAGGGTGACGCGCTGAAGAAAGAAAGAAAGAAAGAAAGAAAAGAAAGAAAGAAAGAAAGGAAGGAAGGAAGGAAGGAAGGAAGGAAGGGTGCAGGAGGAGTGGCGTGGCGTGGCGTGGTGTGGTGTGGTGTGGCGTGGCGCTGCAACTCACCTTGATGCCCACGATGAGACCATTCATGAGGAAGGTGTGGTCCGGGAAAGAATCGTTCAGGACCTGCAACACAACAAACACACATACAATACACGCTGCGGCATTTCATTACCAGAGAGAGAGAGAGAGAGAGAGAGAGAGAGAGAGAGAGAGAGAGAGAGAGAGATTCATTTATATACACTTTGCTTATACTTCAAAAAATGTCATCAACCCTTTTCTTTACAGCTGGCATTCAAAACTACCAATTTCTTTGAAGCTTTACATGTACTTGCATTATCATCTATAGTATATACTCCAAGACTGATACTTATTCATGTATTTATTGATGCCTTTATTTCATTTATCATGATTTTTATTTATTTTTTTATTTTCTCGTTTTAGAATAATGGCTGGCTAGCTAGCTAGCTGGCTGGCTGGCTGGCTGGCTGGCTGGCTGGCTGGCTGGCTGGCTGGCTGGCTGGCTGGCTGGCTGGCTAGCTAGCTGGCTGGCTGGCTGGCTGGCTGACTGACTGACTGACTGACTGGCTGGCTGGCTGGCTGACTGACTGACTGACTGACTGACTGACTGACTGACTGACTGACTGACTGACTGACTGACTGACTGACTGACTGACTGACTGACTGACTGGCTGGCTGGCTGGCTGGCTGGTTGACTGGATGATTGACTGGATGATTTTCTGGCTAACTGACTGACTGACTGATTCATTTGACGCTATTATAACACCTAACATTTCACTACAGGAATCAATCGGAACCTTTGAAGAAACGTGGAGTAATATATATATATATATATATATATATATAGAGAGAGAGAGAGAGAGAGAGAGAGAGAGAGAGAGAGAGAGAGAGAGAGAGAGAGAGAGAGAGAGAGAGAGAGAGAGAGAGAGAGAGAGAGAGAGAGAGAGAGAGAGAGAGAGAGAGAGAGAGAGAGAGAGAGAGAGAGAGAGAGCTAAAGTAGCTGGTGGTCTAAAAATGTAGCCACATAGGGAAGGCGTAATACGTCTTATTAATATTCTTGTGGTGCACTCTGGAGCTCCCTGCCTGCTTGACTGCATGACTTGAACTCATTTAAGAGGGAAGTTTCAAGACATTTATCCCATTCTTCTGACTAACTCTCTCGACCCTGTACGGGAACTGGCATCTCAGTGGGCCTTTTTGGTTGATCTTTTTTGTTGTCCTTGGCCAGTTTTCCCCTCTTACATAAACAAACAAATAAATAAATAAATAAAAATAAATAATAATAATAATAATAATAATAAAAAAATAATAATAATAATTGCCTTTATAATCACTGCTAACATTCACTCAGTAACACCGAGTCCATTTGATCCTCTTCTGACAAACTTATATTCAATCTACAAAAATAAATAAATAAACAAATAAATAAATAAATAAACACTATAGTAATATCCCTGACTGATCTAGAAGCTTCAAGTCACCATTTACAATTATCAAACCACAAATATCACTACACAAAAGGCAAGAGCATCCAAAACAACGGTAATGCCCCTAGCCCACTCCACCTCAAGGCTTAGTTAGCAGTATTAGCAAGGCAGTGTTAATGTCCACCTTAAGTCAGGCAGTGTTACGCCTAACAATCTTATCAGGGTGTGACAGCTGAGGGGTGAGGCTGGGGTGGAGTGGAGGGAAGGTGACATAACACACATCCGCTCCTGCTGTACATACTCTCCCTCACGTACTCCCTAGCTATACATGACTTGTAAGGGGCTCGAGTGAATACATGGATTTCTCTCTCTCTCTCTCTCTCTCTCTCTCTCTCTCTCTCTCTCTCTCTCTCTCTCTCTTAAATTATTTTTTACTGTTTCCTTGTTTTCGGATATTCTTATGTTCAAACTTATCTTTTTTTTTCTTTTTCTTTTTCTTTTTACTTTTTCAAGCTTGCTTTCTTATGATCAATGTTCACACGTCTTATTTTTTTATGTTCAGTGTTCAAATTCCTCTTGTTTTCCTTTTTCCTTTCCTTTATCGACTGCCATCACAAACTATTTCTACTACACAACTGTCCTTTACGTAATGTGCATGTCTATTTATCACCATATTTTTATTTTCAGTTTGGTCAGTCCATTCTTCTATTTTCTGATTCCTCTACCTATTGTTATCCTCATCTACTTCCATCACACAACTGTCATCATCTCTATTTACCCATCTACTATCTCAGTCTCGTCAGTCCATTCCTCTATTCTCTCTACTATCTGATTCCTCTATCTATTACTATCCTCATCTACTTTCATTACACAACTATCATCATATCTACTTACCTATCAATTTTCTCAGTCTCGTTAACATGTTCCTCCATTCACGCCTTTCATAAATCCACCAATCTACTCAACTCGTCTCCTACACAACAAACTATTCACCTTCCTGAGCGCCTATCCATTTCCCCAATTAAAAGTACCTAACGTGATCAGAGAGGTAAGGAGCCGCAAGAATTATGTCACGTTTAACTAATACTGAACAAACGTAGCGCCACACATGTTCGTACCCTTCAAACACTCCAGCGTCGTGTGGGAGTATAGATATTCTGTACCATGAGACGTTTTCATATTTATTCAGGTTACTACTAAATGATTTTGTACAGCTTTAGAATCTCATGTAAGGATTACATATAGGATTAGATTAGATATTCTGGACCATTAACCTTCTGACCTCCATAAACCTTTCCTCATTTAAATAAAAATCGTCTAATCACACTCAAAACTCATGGTAAAAATGCGTCCCACTACTGAAGAGGTTAAACGCTTTATCTATTCTCCTGATGACTATTTTCAGAGGCTACAGAAATGAGTGCTTAGGTTTTGTCACGGTTAATTTACGTATTGGTAGTCCAGATTACATGTTAGATTGCTATTACAGTCATGAAAACGCCTCTTTCAAAGCATATGATCCACTGCAATGAGTTAAGAGGTCAAAAGTTTAAGAATAAGGGTATTGGTGCGATATTCAAGATGGTTTCATGGTTCTAGTGGTGATTTATCAGTTATTATAGAATTCAAGGTGGTGTTCATGGTTCTAATGATAGTTTAACAAATACTGCATTATCAGTGACAGAATACTAATATGAGAACCCTATCAACCTCCGTGGCCTTTGAATATGGTTCCTAAGAGTCATGTTTAGTATACCTAATGACTGCTAATGACTAAGGGTTCTTCCACAAATATTCCCATTCACAGGATTTCTTTCAACAGTCTCAGCCTCCTTCCTTTAAACATTACACAGACTATGTGTTGAGAACTTACTCTTACATTTTTTCTTCGTATAGATGCTCACCGTTGTGAAGAAAAGTATAAGAAAAAATAAGGGAAGCTACAAGAAGCCATCAGGTCCTCACGTATGTATAAATAAAAAAATAAATAAAAAAAAATATGGCATAAATTAGATGCTTATAAAGATTTGGCGTTCATAGTGTTGTGAAGAAGAGCTAAAAGAAAATAAGTGAAGCTGGAAGAAGTCAACAGGTCTATATGAATGTATGAAAAAAAAATAAATTGCCTATATAAAGAAAAGATTCTAGAGAAGTGTGGCGCCATGGGTCTGATTGTTGGCAGTAAGTTGAAACACTCATAGGAACACTCACGGTGATCATGGGGGAGGTGAGGAGCCCCCAGGCGAAGAACTCGAGGAAGATGACCACCAGTGCATGATACACACTCGCCTCCCCGATGCCGGAGCTCTGAAACACAAAGGACACCACCGTTTATACTGGGAACAAGATCAGGAACAAGAATAAGAAGACAATTACCACCATTAACAGTGCCAATTAAAGACGTGTGTGTGTGTGTGTGTGTGTGTGTGTGTGTGTGTGTGTGTGTGTGTGTGTGTGTGTGTGTGTGTGTGTGTGTGTGTGTGTGTGTGTGTGTGTGTGTGTGTAGTTTCAACGATCTGTGTAGGAGAATCGTTCCTCCTTTTGCGTGCTGTGTTGCGAAGGATAAAGGACAAGGACATGTGTGTGTGTGTGTGTGTGTGTGTGTGTGTGTGTGTGTGTGTGTGTGTGTGTGTGTGTGTGTGTGTGTGTGTGTGTGTAGTTTCAACGATCTGTGTAGGAGAATCGTTCCTCCTATTGCGTGCTGTGTTGCGAAGGATAAAGGACAAGGACATGTGTGTGTGTGTGTGTGTGTGTGTGTGTGTGTGTGTGTGTGTGTGTGTGTGTGTGTGTGTGTGTGTGTGTGTGTGTTTGTTGCGAGGAGTGTCAGAAGGTAGCGTGTTGTCATCCATAGTCCCTCCCACCCCCCCTCCTTCCCCCTTAAAAATAAAACAATAAGAGATACAATATGCCGCACAACACACTACAACATCCACGACACACTGCAGTAGGTGACCATCTCGTGTCCCTCTGTGTATTCTGGGCTGGCAAAGAATTTTCTGACCAAAGGGTATAGGGAGGAGGAGGACGAGGAGGAGGAGGAGGAGGAGTAATAACAGAAGGAGGGTAGAGGGAAAAGGAGAGGTGGGGGGAGAGTGGGAGTAAAACGGGGGTACGGGGGAACAAGACACATCAATACCATACCATTCCAGTGCCATTACCATTACCTTCATTCCTTCCACTCCTTCCTTCCTTCCTTCCTTCCTTCTTACCTCCTCCTGCACCACCACCACCACCTCAAATAGACACTGCAGGTACAAGTGGTGGTGGTGGTGGTGGTGCCGGTGGGAGACAACGAACTCACTAGCACCATAATAAATCAATGGCATATGTATTTTCCTGGACCTGTGACTTAAAATAGTTCCACGGTCTCAAACACTCTGACGTCTTGTCTCAACTACCCCCAACAGACTCTAGTGGAAACGAGCGATTTTATTTATTTATTTTTTCTCATGATTGTAGTAGTCTAATGAGAATTCTTTGAGGTGAAAAGGAGATATAAAAAGCTGACAAATCATCCCTGTGGTCTCTGAGAATACACCACGTTTCAAAATAGACCCTCACGACTTCAAAACAAGATAAGAACAGAAGGTAAAAAAAATCTCTCCCTCTCTCTCAGGTTAGTGATAGCACGAAGGCCAATGACCACACTTGCCGCCGCCGCCGCTGCTCATCAACACCTCTCTAAAGACTCTGACGTCACCTCGCTATCACGGGCCGTTACTGGACAGGACTGGTTACGTCACGCACCAAACTCACCACACTCGACTCTTACCCTTCCTACTCATGGCGCCAGCTCAGGAGGAGGAGGAGGAGGAGGAGGAGGAGGAGGAGGAGGAGGAGGAGGAGGAGGAGGAGGAGGAGGAGGAGGAGGAGGAGGAGCAGGAGCAGGAGGAAGATAGCCATGAAGGTATAATCTAAAATGTACGACAGGAACCAGATTTCTGAGGCTTGTCACGGTTGGAGGAGGAGGAGGAGGAGGAGGAGGAGGAGGAGGAGGAGGAGGAGGAGGAGGAGGAGGAGGAGGAGGAGGATTAAAAACAGACAGAAAACAGGCTTGTGTGGTAGCTGGGTTTTCCTTCTCACGGTTCCATTTATCCCCTCCTGTGTAACGTCAACTGAGCTCATACCAGTGCTTCCCTTGTGTGTGTGTGTGTGTGTGTGTGTGTGTGTGTGTGTGTGTGTGTGTGTGTGTGTGTGTGTGTGTGTGTGTGTGTGTGTGTGTGTGTAGAAAGGGAGTGGCACTGTCCCTCTATACCCTGAGTTGGCACCGCTACCCAAAACACAGCGGATCTTTCAGGTGATGGTGCGGGAGGCGTGGGAGGCTACACACACACACACACACACACACACACACACACACACACACACACACACACACACACACACACACACACACAGCCACGTAGCAACCCACAGTCTGCCAAGTGTATCCACCTACTACAGCGCCACCTGCCGCACCACCAACAGCTAGGCAGTATCCGGGTCCGCCTCTTTCACCGACACATTCCTAAGCCTTTCTAATTTTGCTGCCTGGGGAGAAAAAATGCGAGTAAATCCGAATGTCCGAAGAAGGGAAAGAAATGAGTTTTAAAAGGAGAAACTGAGAGGGAAAGGAAGGGTGCCATGGAAACAAATATTACGGTACATCTCACGAGGTACATATGCGTTTACCTCTAACCCCTTCAATACTAGGGCATATTTTTACCTTGACTTGTGTACGATTAGACCATTTTATTGACATTAGGAAGGGTTTACGGAGGTCAGAAGATCAATGGTCACAGCCTCCACTATTCTAATCCCCCCACATGAGTTTCTGAAGCTGTATAAAACCACCAAATAGTAAGCAGAATGAATATGGATAAGCGTCGTGGTACTCAGAGGGTTAAGGAATACACCAAACCAAATATCATGTTATAAATAGATAGATAGATAGATAGATAGATCGATAGATAGATAGATAGACAGATAGGTACACACTATACACAGGAGGAAAACAAATCACGTAATCTCCTATCGCTCTCATCACTAAAGGAGGAAGGAAAGCAGCATGAAAACACCCGCCCAGAGGCTTTATACACGCACTCCCCTTGGCTCACCCCGCAGCTGTACAATCACTGGTAACCCTTAGGAGGCTACAACACCACCAACACCAACACCACCACCACCACCTTCACCACTGCCTTCATCGGAACTCCTAGCATACGAGTGGAGAGGGTCTGACTGTACGGATTAAGTCATGCCTCCTCCTTCTTCTTCTTCTTCTTCTTATTATTATTATTATTATTATTCTTCTTCTTCCTCTTCCTCCTCCTCCTCCTCCTCTTCTTCCCCACCCAGCCCATGCCATGTGTTATTGAGTTCCTCGCGGAATATTGACACATCGTGACTGAAATCGAGCGTTGGAAAATTAAAATACCGCATGTCTCTCGTGAACGAAAGAAAGAAAAAAGAAAAAAGAATCTGAAATATGACATCCAAGTTTTTTCTCTTTTCTTTTTTTTTCTCTCTCGCGTGTTACTTCTCACTATGACTGGCTTTACATTTTCTGCCTTCATCACGAGGGTAAACTTAGTTCCTCAAATATTTTCTCCTGAAGGTTAAGGAAAAATAGACACGGTGCTTTGATCCGCGACCCGTAAGGAAGAGGAAGAGAAAGAGGAAGAGGAGGAGTGAGGAGTGAGGAAGTTGACGGAGACGAGAAAGTTGATGTGGGTTGTATACAAGAAAGGCCGTCATTCAATTATAGAAGCTAGTACGTAAAGAGACGCTGGTTAGGTGAGGTTAGAAGGAAGTTGAGAAGCAAAGGAGGAGGAAGTTGAGAAGACAAGGAGTAAGTTGACAAGGCGAGGAAAGTTAACATGGGCTGAATACAAGGAAGACCGTCATTGAATTATAGAAGCTAGTACGTAAATAGGCGCTGGTTAGGTTAGGTTAGGTTAAGTTAGGAAGATGAAGTTGAGAAGACAAGGAGGAAGTCAAGACGAGAAAAGTTAACATGGGCTGAATACAAGGAAGACTGTCACTGAATTATACGAGACAGTACGTAAAGAAGTGCTGGTTAGGTGCTAGTTAGGTTAGGTTAGGTAGCAGAAAGTTGGGAAGACGAGGAGGAGAAAGATGACAAGACGAAGAGAAAGTTAACATGGACTGAATATAAGAGCGACCGTCACTTAATTATACGAGGCAGTACGTAAATACATGTTGATTAGGTTAGGTTAGGTTAGGTTAGATAAAGTTGAGAAGACGAGGAGGAGGAAGATGACAAGACGAAGAAAGTTAACATGGGCTGAATACAAGAGAGAGCGTCACTGAATCATACAAAACACCAGTACGCAAATGGATGTTGGTTACGAAAGGTTAGGCTAGGTAGAAGAAAGTTGAGAAGACGAGGAGGAGGAAGATGACAAGACGAGGAAAGTTAGTATAGGTTGAATACAAGAGAGACTGTCACTGAATCGTACAAAACACCAGTAAGCAAATGGATGTTGGTTACGATAGGTTAGGTTAGATTAGATAAAGTTGAGAAGACGAGGAGGAGGAAGATGATAAGACGAGGAAAGTTAGTACAGGCTGAATACAAGAGAGACTGTCACTGAGATATACAAGACACCAGTACGTAAAGAGATGCTAGTTAGGTCACTTAGGCGCTAGGTAGGTAGGTAGGTAGGTTAGGTAGGAGAAGTAAGTTAACGAGACGTGGAAAGCTGACGTGGGCTGTATACAAGAGAGAGACCATCACTGAATTATACAAGACACCAGTTAGTAAATAGACGTTGGGTAAGTTAAGTGGGAGAAGGAAGTTAACAGGAGGTGGAAGGTTGACGTGGCAGTAAAAATGAGACAGTTACAGAATTACAAGACGCTAGTATGTATAGAGGTGCTGGTTATGTGCTGGTTGGGTTCTGGTTAAGGCCGGTTCTCGCCCCCATATGGAGGGCTACGTGTCTGAAATAGAAGTACCTTATAATATACGTGTGGGCTGGAGGGTTAAGGCGGCAGGATATTCACCCCGGGAAGGAGGAAAAGTGCTCTCTCTCTCTCTCTCTCTCTCTCTCTCTCTCTCTCTCTCTCTCTCTCTCTCTCTCTCTCTCTGGCACGTCGATTCCTTTGAACACTTAGCAGTGTCTTTGATATCTTCCCTCCGACTCAGAATATATTAATGCTTATATTTCTGCAATTTTCTCTTTTCCTTTTCCTCCTCCTCCTCCTCCTCCTCCTACTACTACTACTACTATTACTACTACTCCTTCCCTCCTTCCCCTCCTCCTCCCCCTCTCCCTCATCCTTCACTTATTATGTACACCAGCGAGGATGAAACTCTAATTATTTTTTTTCCCGTCAAGACTTCGCACATCTCTACGTATGCTTAAATCATTTGGGTTCTTTACTTACAAGGCCTTTAATATCTCTCCTTCATCTCAGAAATATAAATGAACATCACTGAAGGTACTACACATCATGATTTTTTTCTCTCTTTTTTTCTTTTACTTTCTCTCTTTCTGCCCGTTACTTTGTGAATATCCGCGTATGTTTACACTATTTCTATCTCTCTACTCACGTTTTTCTCTCTTTTCTCTTTCCCTTTACCTCAGGATGAATTAATAATTAGGCTTATGTAGTTTTTTTTTTTTTTTTGTACACTAGCGAGATTATTAGCTTTTTTTTTGCAAAGTGATCTTGTAAATGTCTAAGCATATTTCGACCATTTTGACTATTTGATTGTTTTGTACGTGCCAACACACACACACACACACACACACACACACAGAGAGAGAGAGAGAGAGAGAGAGAGAGAGAGAGAGAGAGAGAGAGAGAGAGAGAGAGAGAGAGAGAGAGAGAGAGAGAGAGAGAGAGAGAGAGAGAGAGAGAGAGAGAGAGAGAGAGTAACTCATCACGGCCTTAAGAGACAACAAAATGGCTTACACTTACATGGCCGAAGAGACGTTTGGTATCATTACTTCACCTAACACTGCATTGATACATGTGTTCTATTGACTTCAAGAGGCTTGGATGCACTGCAGCTAAGGTTAAGGTTAAATCAATATTATGTACCTCGCCTTCCCTAAACAGACTACACCACTGGTCCTGCTTGTGGTTACTTTAGACACAATTACATTCAAGTGCTTGGACTGATTTCAACACAGATAGCAGGGACTTGTGTAGCTAAAATTACATCAATATTATATACCTCGCCTTCCCTAAACAGACAACGCCACTGGTTCTGCTTGTGGTTACTTCACACACAATTACATTCAAGTGTTTGGACTGATTTCAACACTGATAGCAGAGACTTGTGCTATCTTTATATGAAGTTATTGTGGCTACTTCACCTCGGAGTCCGTAATATACAAGTGTTTGGTCTGATTCAAACACAGATAGCAACACGAGGACTTGGCCTATCTTTACATGAACGCATTTCACCTTGAACAGAACCAGTATCTAGGGACTTCTACTGTTTTAAACCTTTGACTCCTGTTTGGTGCATCTTTCCTTAACCCTTCAGTACTGGGACAAATTATTAACTTGAGATTTGTGTACGATTAGACCATTTTAGTGATATTAAGGTTTTATGGGGTCAGAAGATTAATGGCCGCAGTCTTCACTATTCAAGTCCCCCACATGATTTTATGAACTTGTATAAAATCATCAAATAGTAAGCAGAATGAATATAGAAACGCGTCATGGTACTGAAGGGGTTAATTACAAATCACTGCGATATCAACTCATTTCACCTTGGACAGAACCAGTATTTAGGTGCTTCCACTGTTTCAACCCCTCTGAATCCTGTTTGGTGCATCTTTCCTTAATTACAAATCATTGAGAAATCTTTATTTATTCTTCGAATCTACAGCCACCTTCACCCTTCAAACTGTGTATGAATTGTAAAATATTCTCTAAAACCCTCTATCTCCTTTAGAGACTGCATGCATTACTTCTGGTGTTGGTAATTGCCCCGTAGTGCAGCGAGAGGACTTGGCGATGGCACTTCATCAAGTAGTAGAATGTATATTAATGGCTTTTAGCAGCTTTCAACACGGAATACTGAAGTCCCAGGGCTGAGGTGAGACTGAATCTGTGCCCTGTGACTGCTTTCAATGTGTGGATAGCAACATGAACCTTTAGTGGGACAGTGAGGTGCATCACTGAGCAAGTGCGAGTGTTTCGATTCCCCCTGCACGCCCAGTAACATGTGTGTTTAGTGTACTTGCACTTAACCCCTTCACTGATTAAAGTTTTTTGTCCGAATCCAATAACAATTATTTTTTTAAGATACTATTTGTTTATCTATTATTATTTAGTTAGGTGGATTTTATGTAATCATTTCACTGCTTGATAATTCTTATTTTGTATCTATACATTCCATTTTTATTCTTTTACATTTCCTCCAATTGTTTTCCGGCATAGACAAGACATTTACTATTTCTTTCTAATCTCCACGCAAACTTTTCAAACAACGACCATAACCACTAAAGACATAAAGAATCAAGGAATAACTCAACGTATCGACATCTTTCAATACACTAACATGTCTGATAAACTTGCTCCCACTCTTAACAACACTCAGGTTTCGTCAGCAGCACACACTAAGGTCCTTGGGTATGTCCCGTCCCACGATCTGTATAACTAGTTATAACTGCTTACACGAGTAAACATTCACTACACGTGTTGTATTATATTTCATCGTGTGTCTGTATAAATTAATACCTGTGCTAACGTGAGCTGCCAGACAACACGTTCTTTAATTTCCACCACTCCTCCTCCCTGAGTTCCTCGTGCTCCTCCCCATCTTCCTCCTCCAGGTGTACCAGAATATGTCTTGAGGTTCGCGACAAGTGTACTACAATGAGCCTAAGAGGGCAAGGTGCTGGGGAACGACACAAGCAACAGGTGAACCTAAGCCAAATACCTTAGATCGCCACTCTCCCCTCCCATCCCCGCACGTGCACTCACACTCACACTCACACACATACACACACACACACACACACACACACACAACACACACACACGGTAGCTCAGTGGTTAGAGCCCGGTAGCTCAGTGGTTAGAGCGCTGGCTTCACAAGCCAGATGACCGGGGTTCGATTCCCCGGCCGGGTGGAGATATTTGGGTGTGTCTCCTTTCACGTGTAGCCCCTGTTCACCTAGCAGTGAGTAGGTACGGGATGTAAATCGAGGAGTTGTGACCTTGTTGTCCCGGTGTGTGGTGTGTGCCTGGTCTCAGACCTATCCCAAGATCGGAAATAATGAGCTCTGAGCTCGTTCTGTAGGGTAACGTCTGGCTGTCTCGTCAGAGACTGCAGTAGATCAAACAGTGAATTACACACACACACACACACACACAAAAGCAAATATATTAAGTTTGGTTTGTTTGCATTCATGAATCTTCGGTAATTATTAATCAGTTATCTATAGCACACCTGCACCCACACACGTAGACCCGCACACGCACACGCACACACACACACACACACAAACATATTGAATAAACAAAATAGTGTGACAAATTTGCATATACAAGTATAAGTAAACAAACTCCGATATGAGAGGAAGAAACACACACACACACACACACACACACACACACACACACACAGACACACACCGCAATCTCACTCAATCAGCCAGTTTAGGGAAAGACTGCTGCTGCTGCTGCTGTTGCTGCTGTCACCTTCCCCAATCCCCCCAAACACCAACAATCCCCAACACCTCCCTCGTGCTGCAGTCTGGCAACACACACACACACACACAATATAGTATTCAGTGCCAATGTCAGCACACAGCAGTGAGTCAGCAGTATCACTCAGCACTTCTTTCTGATGATGCCGTGTACTAATGATGGACACACTTGGCCACACTGAGCTGGCTGCCTCTACCTAGCTAGTGTTCTTCAATGGCACAGCTGCGGTTGTCATGAGTATGCCTCTCCAATCAATGGCAGTTATCAAACACACACACGCACACACACACACACACAAGCTCTCTCTCTCTCTCTCTCTCTCTCTCTCTCTCTCTCTCTCTCTCTCTCACGCAAGACGAGTCTCCGTGCTAGCAATGAAGTCCTCGTCCTTGACCCCATCCCCACTCGTCCCTCCCTGCACTGGACCCCTCCTGCCTCCCTCGGACTGGGGCGCGCCTCCCACCTCCTCCCTCCCGGCCCCCCCTCCCCTCCTTCCAGGCAACGTTCCGCATATATCGATCTGGGTCCAGGACGGACTATCAAGGGCACCAGGACGAGGGTAGGGCCGCCTGCCTCCCTGCTGAGCGGCGCCGAGGAGGTGGAGGAAGTGACGGCCAGGCTGGTGCAAACCCTCAGGGGAAATCGAGATCCGTGAGTTAGCGAGGATGAGATTTAGTTACTCAGCCATATCGTGCTAGAAGCGGCGCTCTGGATGGTCTCTAGAGGCGAGCGTGCATGACAGTAAGTTGGGCGTGCCTCCTGTAATTCCTCCTCCTCTTCCTCTTATTCTCCTCCTGTTCCTGCTCCCGGTGCTATGAGGAGGAAGCAAGCCACCCAGACGACAAGTCCAGTACATGCAAAGGTCGGAATATAAGTAAATAATTGAACGATTGGCACCAGCAGCCTCGGGTTCGCTATCTCCCTCCCCTCCCTAAGGCACTCTTTCCCACCACCACCAGTCTTCAAGCTAACGTGCTCTTACAGACTTACAGGTCGTTTAAAGGTTCCCTCACACCTCTGCACGTGTGTGTGTGTGTGTGTGTGTGTGTGTGTGTGTGTGTGTGTGTGTGTGTGTGTGTGTGTGTGTGACCAGTGCCAGGGTGTAAGCGTGCCAGTGGTTAAGACAGGCAGCAACAAGGGTGACATAAGCAAGCATGAGTGGTGTGTGTGTGTGTGTGTGTGTGTGTGTGTGTGTGTGTGTGTGTGTGTGTGTGTGTGTGTGTGTGTGCCGCGCGGCGCCCCTTGGCCATGACCTGTGCCCTATGTGTCACCCTCAACCGATGCTGCAGAGGCGGCACTTTTACCCCAAGCTCAGAACATTCGTTCCTCCTAGCGGCGAGGACAGATATATTCTCTCTCTCTCTCTCTCTCTCTCTCTCTCTCTCTCTCTCTCTCTCTCTCTCTCTCTCTCTCTCTCTCTCTCTCTCTCTCTCTCTCTCTCTCTCTCTCTCTCTCTCTCTCTCTCTCTCTCTCTCTCCTGACGAAACACCACGTGACCAACAGCCACTTCGAGGACAGCACCAGCACGTTCGGCACCTTTTCCTGAGTTGCTGCCGTGGCTGCATTGCGGGTACAAATCAATGCCGTTCTAGACACGCGTCGCTCTGTCTGTCTCCCTTAACCCTCGATCACTCAGGTCCCCGACCCGGGCTTACCCATGACACTCACGCAAGCCGCAGGTCCCTCGGGCTTTTCGTGTTAGGTAGGAGGTTACTTGCCGCACCCGTCCCCAACCCCAGCCCCCTCCCCGCTCTCTACCCAGACCCAATACCACCCAACCCAACCCAACCCAACCCAGCCCAGCCCAGCCCAGCCCAGCCCGCCAGCCCCGCCCCACCAACCACCACAATACTAACTAAAAACATGCTGCCGCTGCTAGTGAAGTTTCGGGCCGTCATTTTTCGGCAACGCGCGAGAGAGGAAAGCGAGGCGGAAAGGACTGGTCCAGGGAACTTTAATGACATTTCTGGAATGACTATGAGGACAGCAAAGGAGGACGAGGAGGAAGAAAAAGAAAAGGAAGAGGAGGAGGAGGAGGAGGAGGAGGAGGTAATGGTGGTGGTGGTGGTGGTGGTGGGGGTGGTGGTGGTGAAAGATGAGGATATGGTGACGGTGGTGGTAGTGTGAGGGTGGTGAGGTTTAGTGGTGGCAATCATGAAGGAAGGGGGAAAGAGGAGAGACAAGAGATAATGGGTTCACGAGATGAACTTCAACGCAATCAACGGATTGTAACAATTGTGAAGGTGGAAAATAAGGGAGAAGGAAGAGGAAGAGAGGAAGAGGAAGAGAAAGAGGAAGAGGAAGAGGAGGAGGAGGAGGAGGAGGAGGAGAACAAAATAACAAGGATGATGACAATGATGGAGAGAAAGATAAATAAAGGAGAGAAAAAGAGGAGGAGTGGTGGTGGAGGCGTGTGTGAGAGTGTGGTGGGGAAGATTGTGGGAAAGCAATGGCGAGGTCAAGTCTGCACTCCAATCACCATGGCACCACCCACTTAATCACCCGGGCGCTGATAACACGTCACCAGGTCCCCGAGGAGCACAGGTGGACTTTCTACCAGCAGGTACACATTACGTGGGAGGATAATGGAGGCGGCGGTGGCGGCACTGACTCCTGGAAAAGGGAAGGGAAGGTTGCTTTTCGGGGAGCAGCTCAATATCCTACCACTGTCCTCCTACTGCTGCTGCTTCTCCTCCTCCTCCTCCTCCTCCTCCTCCTCCTCCTCCTCTCCCGACGCCTACTGCCAGACCCCTCCTTCCCTCCTTCCCTCCCGCCTTCCTCCTTTCTGTGCTCAAACTAGGTCACATCTCCACCACTTCCCTCTTCTCCCACTCCAAAAAACTCCAGCACACCACTCCTGAAGGGGCTGCGGCGGCGACGGTGGCGGTGGTGATGGCGGCAGAGGTGGGTGCTGGTGACAGAGAGAGAGAGAGAGAGAGAGAGAGAGAGAGAGAGAGAGAGAGAGAGAGAGAGAGAGAGAGAGAGAGAGAGAGAGAGAGAGAGAGAGAGAGAGAGAGAGAGAGAGTGTGTGTGTGTGTGTGTGTGTGTGTGTGTGTGTGTGTGTGTGTGTGTGTGTGTGTGTGTGTGTGTGTGTGTGTGTGTGTGTGTGTGTGTGTGTGTGTGTGTGTGTGTGTAGGGATGGAGGAAAGAAGAAGGGTAACGATAGAGTTCACAGTAGCTGTGCTGACATTCCCGGCCTGACAACACTGGTTTGCCGCTGCATCCTCCAACACCACCACTAACTCCTTTCTGTCGCTGCAGGAGGCAGGCTGGGGTAGTGTGGGGGGTGGGAGAGTGTAGAAGAAAGCAGCAGCAACACCATACTCCAGTTAGTACCACCACCATCGTCGTCAGGAGAGGAGGTAGCAAGAGGGGGGCAGAAGGCGTGCGGGCGAGCCTCGCCGCCCCACTAAACACAGGTTCAATAACAGCTGACGTCACTGGCGGCGAAGTAAACACAAGTCCTCTCCCGCGAGAGTCTTACCGGTCCAGCCCTGAATCCCATCAGGTGTGCTGGTGTGTGCTGTGTCCCTCACCATGCCCTCATCCCTGCACCTCCCCCTCTCTCCTGTCATCTACACTGTTTTCTTCCTTTTTTTTTATTGATAACAGCAACACACTGCCAGCCTTCATGGCACCGTCTTGACACGCCGCCAAAAAGAGCTAGTGCCCATAACCCTTCCAGCTTTATTTCTATCCTTTTTACTGATCTTGGGCGGCGACATTTATCAGTATGCCTCAAACAAGGCACATCCTTCCCTGAGTCGACGATCCCTTAGCTAGGACACAGGAGCAGAGCAGCTTTAAACGGACTGAGATCGGCAGTACCCTCAGCCTGAGTGGGCGGCGCCACTGCTCCAGCCCGCTGCCTGGGCTTCTGTTCCACCCGTTGCTAGCACTAAACAATAACACTCAACACAACGAATACTCACGAAGGATATGGTTGATGCAGGAGGCGGAGCTGGATCCGGCTGGGAGCTAGTAGCAGGCGCGGGCGCGGGCGGGAGCAGGGGGTCGGCCAGGCACTTGGCGGGGTCAGCTGGGGCGGCGGGGGATAACTTATTGGCATCCCTCAGGTGCAGGTGGAGCTGCACCGCGCCCGTGCTCAAGTCCACATGAAGCGTGTGGCCGGAGCCGTCCACGCACTCCTCCAGTGGATCAGTGGAGGGGAACTGCTCACTTACGTACACCGGGGCGGGCGGGGGACAGGCCGGACACCGGGCACTAGCCTCCTCCAAGCCGCCCACCTGTACCCCACACCCACATGCCCGCCCACCCCCTCCCACCGCGCCCACTGCCGCTCCCGGGTCGTCCCCCTGCCGGAGGTTCTCCTGAGTCTCCGAGAAGGCACTTGGTTGGCGGAGGGCCGAGGAGAGGCTAGGGCTCGGGGAGTCTGGGGTGAGTGTCTCGGAGGAGGCTAAGCTCGCCGGCCTTATTATCACCTCTGGGGCCGCCTCCCACACCCGCTCGTATTCACTCAGGTCAGGAAGAGGGACACCCACACCCCAGGCCTTTCCCTCGCCTTCCTCTCCATCACTGGCACACTCCGACACTTCGCCCTGATCTTTTTCATCCCGCCTACTGTCAATGTGACTGCTACTGCTTCTGTCGCTTCTAACGCTGCTTCTGCTACTGCTTCTGCTTCTGCTGCAGACTGTTGAGCAAATTTCTTGGCGGCGAGGGTGAGTGACGCGGGCCGGGCGTACGTGCCGCGGGGGAGACGAAGCGGCGCCCGTCATCTGAGGCAGCGAAGCCCCGCCGGGAGGGCACCCCTCCTCCATCCCCATGGGTCCTTTCTCGCTACTGTCCACGAGTGCGACAAGATGACCGCCACTCTCGGACCTTGGACCGCCGGTCGCCTCAGGGGACGACGATAACGCCGATGTGCCGTGGCGACCATTGCTGGCCACGCCCAGGTCCGTGCCGCCAGCTGCCCCAAGGGGTGGCTGGTCGTTCTGTAGGTCGTCGTTGGAGGTGTGAGGCTCCACCTCATCTTGAGAGGGCTCTGCCACCATGGCGGGGGTCAATCACCCCCCAGCATGCCCGAGGAACGCGCCGTGCTGCATGCCCTGTGTCCACGCACGCCACCACCACGGTAGCTGCGGGGTTCAGGCCCGCGAGAAATACACAGGAGCTTGAAAACACTGAGCTACTTCAGTGGTGGCCGACACCAGTGGCGCCGCCACCGTGACTGCCGAGGTGCGCCGCAGCGAGCGTTGGCGAGCGAGTGCCGCGTCCCGTCCCTCCCCTCTCCCAACGCCTACTGAGCCAGGCTGGCTGCAAGCTCCCTCCGGGCCCCGACCCACGGCTACTGCTACGGCTGCCCTCCGCCTCCGCCCCCACCACTACAACTGATGCTACACATGCCTCCTGCCACCACCACCACGACCACCCCTTGCTGCTGCTACCTTTATCACCACCACCACTGGTGCCACCGGTATCTCTTGTCACCACCACCTCATGGTCAAGATCTGCCACCACAGCAATGATCAGCAACACACCCTCACTTTCCATACCATGGGCGGACCGGCATTCAACACAGCCACATGGCATGACTGACACCTAACCAAATTACTTTTACCGCTGAGGCCCATCATAGGCTCCAGAGTGGTGGCCCTCAAGGGCTGGGTGCAGGTGTCTATGCACCAAATGACTGATTCCCCCAAGGATTTGCAGCTGTTGTGTTGCTGGTGATAGTTTTTTTTGTCTTTTCTTTTAAATAACTTTCTTCTAAGAATGTTAACTTTATCCAGTGAACAGCGCGGACCACAACACTATTCTTCCTCCTACTGGGGGCAAGCAGGAAGCCTGTCACGTCCTGTTGCCTGCCTGCGGGGTACGGTCGCATCTCCTATGAAGTGACAGTGACAGTGACGGTGTCCATGCATACCATAGCCACTGCAGGAAGATAAGCCTTACATTCTCTAATCCTTACCACCACGCTGCTGCATTTTCATTGGCTGAGACTCCAGTAATTTAGGGTTGTTATATTACGTCCACCGCACTGCAGCGGACTCGTGCCCGCCTCCTCTCCCTCACCCCCTCACCGCCCCCACGCACCATCCCCGCATTAGTGCCCTGACCAGCTGACTTGTGTGCACCCTTCCCTCCCCTCACAACACCCCCGGCATACACACTCACACATCATCCAGGACTAGTTCTAACCGCTGTCTTTTCTCATCTTTAGCCCCATCCCTGTCAAGCTTACAGTAACCCATCCCCCCACCCCCACACCTTCGAAGCCACCTCCATCTCACCAGCACACATACTCCCTCGCGACCCCACGACACCCTTCCCAAAACACGCCAGTTTGTAGCCCCACGTGCCTCGCCCCCTGCCTTCCCCCACACTCCCGCACCCCTCTCCACCCCACTTAGCATCAATTACCCTCACCGCCTCTCGCGATCACCCAACACCCCCGTGACACCCCACACGCTTCATGGACCATATAATATGTGACACGCGTAGGAATAGTTTCTTGAGGGCATGACGGTAACAGTAAATAACACATAACTAAATAACGAACTAAACATAGGAATTACGACATGACACCATAGGATATCACTAACGCTAATTCCAAAACAAAAGACAAAAATAAGTGCTGACAATGTATACAAGACACTAAAACATGAGGGGATAAAAAAAAAAAACTGACAAATGAAAGAAGAAAAGAAAGTAAGAAAGACAATGAGCTAAATAAGACAACAAAAGTCAGAGTAAGGATGTAAATAGATGAGACAAATAGACAGAAATGGGCACCTCCTCTATCCTCCTGTCTCTCTTCCCTGCCACTCAACAGGCCCCTCTCTATGACGTGGGTGTGTAACTGTGTACGTTGTATAATGCATAACTCACATAGAAACACAATAGTAATGGTAGTAGTAGCAGTAATAATAGTAGATTGATAGAAACCTAATAATCTACCACCATCATTACTTTTTTCTTTACTGTATGTTGTATACTGCATAACTCACACAAACACAAAAAATAATGGTAGCAGCAATAGTAGTAGATTGACAGAAACTTAATAATCTAGCACTATCATCATTTTTTTTCTTACTGTACGTTGTATAATGCATAACTCACACAGAAACAGAGTAATAATGATAGGAGTACCAGTAACAGTAGAATGAAAAATAAAAACTTAATCTACCCATACTACACTATCATCACCTTTTTTTGTTTTTCTTTACTCTATGTCCTATCATGCATAGCTCACACAAACATGATAATGATAGTAAATAGCAGCAGATTGAACTTAAAACTAAATAATCTATCTATACTACACTATCATCTTTTTTCCTTTACTGTATGTTGTATGATGCGTAACTCACACCAACACAATAATAATAATAATAATAATAATAATACCTATAATAATAATAATAACAGTAGTAGTAGCAGTAGTAGGTTGAACTTCACTTAACTATACTATCATCACCTTCTTCTTCCCTCTCTTCCTCACTGAAGCACATCCTCTATTAAACACAAGTATCAACACACAACAGACAGCAGACCACGGGGACCTGCACCAACACACCCATGACCATTGGTACATGTGAGGGAAGCTGCAAGTGGGCACCGACTGAAGGAGTTACTGGATATTACTGGATAAATATTGATGCAGTGTAAAGGAACATGTGAATTTAGCTCCCACTCTGTATTTCACAACTTGGTAAATAAAACTAGGTAAATATGCACAGACACACATATAGACACACATACACACACACTGGTAACCTGCTCTTATCTTTCATCTACACCAGCTGTTTCAATGTGCTACATTCACACAGATAGCTACAAAAACCTGATATATTAGCATCAATATTAGGATCTGTTCATCATCATCTCCACCATTATTATTAGTCTTCAATTTCTAAATGCACTGCAAGATAAACAAGCTTCTGTATTTTCTCTACATGCTACATTCACATAGACAGCTAGCATTAATTTTAGGATCTGTTCACCATCATCTCCTCCATTATTATTAGTCTTCAATTGCTAAATGCACTGCAGGATAAACAAGCTTCTGTAATTTCTCTTTTCATCATTGGCTATCACTCAATCCCAGGTCATACTAGTAAAACTCATCACGTCATCTCATCTGATCTCCCCATCAGGTGCTCCTCTCATAATACCAGACCAAGAGGGATGGGTTGAGTGGTGGTTGGTGAGTGGGAACTATCACAGCAATGATGGTTTACTCTACACACAACCACAAAGAAAGCACCAGATGGGACCAGTACTGTTTTAATATTTGGTTTTATGTTGCATCTTTTAATGTTTCTTTCCTTTTCTTCCTCTGTGCCATCTTGAAAGTATACTGGACTTTAATGCAAAGATAGGCAAATATGACAGTATGACCTATCAAACAATAAGCTAAATAAATCTACTATTTGATATTCTTGTCAGCAATTCAACATTTTTTTTATTTCTATATTATTTATTCATTCGCAAAGTATTTTATATATTCATTATTGTTATGACTTTTTATTATAGTTATTATTTATTTCATGTATCTGTGTGTCTGTGTATAATTCACCTCGGTCGCCTACTGGTCACCCAGTGTGTGTGTGTGTGTGTGTGTGTGTGTGTGTGTGTGTGTGTGTGTGTGTGTGTGTGTGTGTGTGTGTGTGTGTGTGTGTGTGTGTGTGTGTGTGTGTGTGTGTGTGTGTGTGTGTGTGTGTGTGTGTGTGTGTAACAGTATCCCCCACTGCCCTATCCTAAAAGTTACTCTGCTTTTAAATGCATACCGATCCATTTACCACAAAAACACTTCACTTTTCAACACACCAAAAAATGTCTTTTACTTACACACATTCTTCAAATAGTATACCACAATATATGCATGGTCTAGGAATATTTCATCCCCATACACATTGTACATACACTATACAAGAACACAAGACTCTGAAGATATGATGGCAATACCTAATTTATCTTATCATCCTGAGTCTTGTTAAGCTATCTACAGCTGGCCTCTTTGCACCACCACAGACTTGTCACACTTCACTCAAGGTTTCTGTTATCTTGAAAAGGCCAGAGAGGGAGAGAAAGGAAGTTACAACATTACAAGAGGGAGTGATAGTGATTGCAGACTCAGGAACCACAAGTCAATCAACTTCGGGAATGAGTTCGAAAATATCATTCTGTTTCATTTGGATGGACTAGCTATGATGCACGTCCTGGTTTTAAAGTATTATACCAGTTAAACTGAATTCACTCTCTTACTGGTTCTCTTCTGGTATCAAAATGTATTGGCTTCTTTCTATATTTTTGTTCTCTCCTCTTTGTACAATTGAGTATAGATTTAACAATACATAATTTTCTAACCTCTCTATACATGTGACACACACACACACAAACAAACAAACAAACACACACACACACAAAGGAAATCAAAGAGTCTGGGGAGAAAACTTTGGGCCTTGCTGAAATTATAGATCAACAGATCATAGAAGAGAAGATTGCTGAGAAAGTGGTGAAGGTTATTAAGTCAAATGAGACATTGGTGAGGGAAACTGTAGACAAAAAGAGATGTGTGGTGATATTTGGTGTGGAGGAGGATAAGACACCGAGTAAAATGGAGAGAGAGAAAAACATAAAAAAGGTGATAAATAATATCATTAATGTGGTGCAGGAGGAGGGAAAAGACCTAGTACAAGAAATAGAGGACTTCCATAGAATTGGAAAGTTCACAAGAGAAGGTATGAGGCCAATAAGAATCAAACTTAAGTCACAAAAGGATGTAGATGAATTGGTGGAGAAGTCATGGAGGCTAGCCCAGCAGGAAACAACAAGGAAGATTTGGTTGAGAAGAGATCTCGGTGAAAAGGAAAGAGAAATGTTAAATGAGTTGAGAAAGGAGGCTTTGAAAAAAATGAAGAGAGGACAGAAGAGGAGAAGAAAGAGTTTTTCTGGAGAATCTTGGATATGAGACTGAGGAAGTGGTTCATAACCCAGAAAAGTACAGCAAGAAAGGACTAAAGAAACTTACGTATGAGCGGAATGTAATGTATTCCAACATAAATGGAGTGATATCGGGATTTTAGAACTCAACGATTACTTGAGGGACAAGAACCCAGATATTGTGGGTCTTACTGAAACAAAACTGAGAGAGGGAGAAGACCTGATGATGGTTGGAGAAGGAAATATAATGTTTGGAAAAGAAATAGAGTAGGTAAGATGGGAGGAGGAGTGATGTTGCTGGTTAAAAAGATATAAAGGTGGATCAAGTGAAAGAAGGTATGGGAAAGGCAGAAGTGCTAAAGATCAGAGCAGAAACTAATGAAGGAAAAAGAGGCACTACATAGTGGTGTACGTACCACCTAAGACAAATGCATGGTCAGTACAGGAATATGAAGAAATGATAAGTGATACAGGAACATGTCTGGAAGAAATGTTGGGTGGCTGTGAACGAACTATAATGATGGGAGATTTTAATTGTAAAGAGGTGTGTTGGGAGGACTGGTCAATGGAAGGATCAGAGACAACATGGGGAAATACACTATTGACACTGGCAATGGAAAATGTGTTAACTCAGTGGGTCAAAGAAGATACTAGGTTTGGAGGAGAGGGAGCATCGTCAAGACTGGACTTGGTCTTTAGTACAGAGCCAATGGTCATTGAGGAGATGAGGGTGGAGTGCCCTTTAGCAAAGAGTGATCATGCAGTTTTGGAGTTCAAGGTGATAGATGAAGAGAAATCTAGAAGAAATGAAGAATATAAAGTGGGAAGATGGAATTATGCCAAGACAGATTTTGGAAACCTAAAGAAATTCTTTCAAGAGACAAATTGGATGAAATTCAAGAGTGCTAAGGGAGCAAATGAAAAGTGGAAGGAATTTATAAAAATATACAAAGAAGGTGAGAAAAATTTGTACCAATAAGACAACATAGAGAAGTTGGAAAGCAGGACTGGTTTAACGATAGATGTGAAAAGGCTAGAACAAGAAAAGAGGATGCATGGAAGAGGTGGAGAAGGAAAAGACGGATTAAGCAGTGGGAAAGTTACAAAAGAGCAAGAAATGAATATGTGTTGATTAGAAGAGAAGAAAGAAAGAAACAAGAAAAGGATATAATTGATAAATGTAAAGACCAACCAAGGCTTTTTTACAGACATGTGAACAACAACATCAAAAATAGAGAAAGTATTGAAAGTTTAGAAGTAAATGGAGTATGCAGTGAAGATCCCAGGAAATGGCAGAGGCTATGAATGGATGCTTTCGGAAGGTATTCACAAAGGAGACTGCTTTTGACAAACCACTGGTAATGGAACAGAAAGGGATTATGAAGGAGTTTCAAGTAACTGTGGAGGAGATCAAGAATATGATGGGGAGTTTAGAAGTGAGAAAAGCTGTGGGACCTGATGGGGTATCAGGATGGATTTTAAGAGAATGCAGGGAGCAACTGGCAGAAAAAGTTTGTGAAGTAATTGATGCCTCATTAAGGGAAGGTGTAGTGCCCCAAGACTGGAAAAGAGCTAACATTGTCCCAATCTATAAATCAGGTAACAAGAGAGACCCATTGAACTATAGACCAGTGTCACTTACAAGTGTGGTAGCTAAGATGTGTGAGAGGGTGGTGAAGAATAGATGGACAGACTTCTTGGAGAAAAATGACATACTTTGTGAGTGTCAATTTGGTTTTAGAAAAGGGCGTTCATGCACGACAAACCTGATATGTTACTATTCGAGGGTGATAGATGTAATACAGGAAAGAGATGGTTGGGCTGATGGAATATATCTGGATTTAAAAAAGGCCTTTGATAAGGTACCACACCGGAGACTGATCTGGAAACTTGAAATGGTAGGAGGAGTGCATGGCAGTTTACTAAAATGGATGGAAGACTTTTGGTAGGAAGAGAAATGAGAACAATAATTAAGGACAGACCATCAGAATGGGGCTTGGTGGAGAGTGGAGTTCCACAGGGATCAGTGTTGGCACCAGTAATGTTCGCGGTCTACATAAATGACATGGTGGATGGGGTGTCCAGTTATGTGAGCCTATTTGCAGACGATGCAAAATTGTTAAGAAAAGTGAGATGTGACAAAGATTGCGAACTACTCCAGGAAGACTTGGACAGAATATGGAAATGGAGCTGTACATGGCAAATGGAGTTCAACACGACAAAATGCAAGAAAATAGAGTTTGGCAAGAGTGAAAGAAGAATCAGGAGTATGTACAAGATAGGAAATGAAGACATAAAACCAGTCATGAAGAAAAAGACCTTGGGGTGACAATTACCAATGACCTATCGCCAGAGAGACATATAAACAAAATAATTGGAGAAGTATTGAACTTATTGAGGAACATAAGAGTGGCGTTCGTATATTTAGATGAAGAAATGATGAAGAAAATAATTACTGCAATGATAAGACCGAGGCTTGAATATGCAACAATACAGTGGGCTCCGAACTTAAAGAAACACATAAGGAAACTAGAGAAAGTACAGAGGGCTGCAACAAAATGGTGCCTGACTTAAGAGATTTGACTTATGAAGACAGACTGAAAAGAATGCAACTTCCGACCCTGGAAAACAGAAGAGAAAGGGGAGACCTGATAGCAATATACAGAGTGATGATTGGCATGGAAAAATGGATAGGGAAGATCTGTGTATGTGGAATGAAAGAATGTCGAGAGGGCATGGGAAAAAACTAAAATGGCCACTTATAGGAGAGATGTGAAAAATATAGCTTCCCTCATAGAAGGGTGGAAGCATGGAATAGTTTAGACGTGGAAGTGGTCAACGCAAGGAATATTCATGATTTTAAGAAAAAGCTGGACATTAATAGATATGGAGACGGGACAACACGAGCATAGCTCTTTTCCCGTATGTTACAATTAGGTAAATACAATTAGGCAAATACACACACACACACACACACACACACACACACACACACACACACACACACACACACACACACACACACACACACACACACATTTTTTTTCCCCTCAAGAAAATTATGCAAATTCTCTCCACAAGTTTTTGCCTATTCAATATGCAGCCTACAGCAAATCTTTCACATTACAAAATCATGTAACTATAATGCAAGATCTTTAATCTGGATTCTTATTAAAATACCTGAATATTACATACTTTTAGGGCACTGAGAGTAACTGATGATTATTGTAAGCCAATACTTATGGAAAATTAATGAAGTGAGTAGTATTTATTCATCCTTGACACATTATCTTGACCCCGTACCTAGTTATACACCAGGGTGAAAAGGAAGCTAACCAATACAAGACATTTAATCTTGTCTCACTCAAGAAATTATAAGTCAGAACACAATAAAAGATAATATGCTCCAAGTCGCTTTGTTGCAGCTATATTCACTCAATACTCAATTCTCAAACTATTCAAGGCTTACTATTACAGGCTGTGTTACCTTCTACCAACCATTCATCATAACCAACACATTCTGCTGCATCCTATAAATCTAAAGTGGCAACATTCTGCCAAACAAGAAATTACTATGCAAGCAAACGCACACACACACTGAAGGTTGAAGGAAATGGGACTGCCAACCTTACAAGATAAAAGAGAACAAGGAGACCTAATAACAATGTATAAAATAGTAAATGGCATTGACAAAATAGACAAGGAAGACCTGGTGCTGGTGACAGAGGAAGCTAGAAGGACAAGAGGATAAGTAAAGAAGATTAGGATAACGCAGTGTGTGAAGGATATTGGAAAATACTGTTTTCCACATAGAACAGTAGAAAAGTGGAATGCATTGAGTGATGAAGTTGTTACAGTACATAATGTGCATAACTTTAAAGAAAAATTAGATAAATAAAGACGTGGGGACAGGACACTATGAGTCCCGCTCGAACCCTGTACAATACAACTAGGTAAATACACACACACACACACACACACACACACACACAGTATTTGATCAACTTGTCTGACATTTTACTTTCATCACACTTTTTATTTTTACTTTACTTATCTCCACTCCACACACACAAACAAAGACAGGAAACAACACAGCACAAACAATGTTGAATTTTAGACACACACACACACACACACACACACACACACACACACACACACACACACACACACACACACACACACACACACACACACACACATTTCACTATCAATAATTTCCTAGCCATAATCCACCTTTTTATCATCTCTCAATCTTCTATATTCTATCAAACTGTGATGCTGGATTGGGGACCTACTCATCACCATCCATTTTTTCCAATTCTCCCAAAGGTTATAGAAGTTCACAGGTGCAACGGTGACTTGCTTCTAAGCCTGGCAACTGGCACCAAGATAGGCTCAGCTGTAGGTAAGTCAAGTTTTAGAGAACACTGATTGCACTCTGGGGATTTAAGGCATAACATGAGACAATAATGTTCCCACTTGACAGAACTTTTGATTATTTATGGAGAAATCCTTGGTGTTCTGCTCATGATGTTTAGATGTGGGATAGCTGTGTTATGAGATGACAGCTAGTGTGAAAATATGCCTCTGAGACTGGGAATATTCCAGACCAACCAGCCAGTATGCATTGATCATTCTTAACATGACTGGTATAGATCCCTGCCATAAAAATTGCTGAGGTGATCATTTTTACATCATTTCTCAGTTGTATTCTTCTGAGATGGTTGATGTCCTAAGGAATGATATTATAGTATAAGACACAACTCTTATTATCCAGCAAATCAAAGATAACCAAACAACAAATGCTATTATTTCATCCAACTCACAGGTAACTAAGAGAGAGAGAGAGAGAGAGAGAGAGAGAGAGAGAGAGAGAGAGAGAGAGAGAGAGAGAGAGAGAGAGAGAGAGAGAGAGAGAGAGAGAGAGAGAGAGAGAGAGAGAGAGAGAGAGAGAGAGAAACTTTTGCATATGAACCATAGATGACCAAATAAATAAATTCTTTGAAGCATGCTATCCTTGTTATTCAAAACATCAAAACCAAAATTAAACAAACCAAACTGTCATTGTTCTTGTAAGACAACTGTAAGCTTTCTGACCATCACCATCACTTGTTTACTGACAGTCCTCCTCCCACCTGATTCTTTTTCAACAGTGGCACATGTAAGCCAATGTCATCACAACTGGATACATACAAATTATGGGGGAAGTGCCATGTACAGTTTATCAACACTTGTGGGATTCAGCATACATACATGCATAACATGAAGCCAAAAAGACCTGCCCACACTGCCAAGCCAAACACTGCTCTCGTCCTGAACACACAATGAACAATGGTGAGTACTGTAAATACTTATAGGAGCTTTTAACATAATGAAAGATCATTTAAAGCAGATGCTATCACAAAAATTGATTTTGCTTTAGCTAAAATCTTTCCACAACATGAGAGACTTCTATCACCTCATTCAAGTTGTCATTACATAATCTTGATCCCAAACTATCACACTTTCTTTTATTGCTGCATAATATACATTAATATACATTAATAATACTTAATAACAATATAAAAAAAAATAACACCTATCACCAGCAGCAGCATCGTGTACACTTGTGGCTTGTGGTAAGGTGGATGAGTTCATCCACTCTGCCTCACTCTGCTCAGCTTTAACAAGGCTCTAAATGGCACAGGAGGTGATACAGCTTGGCTTAAGTTGCACCTCGGCTCAATTATATGTTATAGGTGAAGGTTCTTTAAGATCCAGAAGTCAAGAAGCAAAGCATTCCTCAAATTCTATTCCTCAGTTTTATCCTTCATTTAGCAGGAATTTCTTAAGCTAAGATGGTTCCCTCATATGGTGGGAGAGTTGGGCCTCAACTATCACCCATGCACTGATCTGTAATGCAGTTCTATCACTAATCTGCATTGAATCTCTTTGAACATATTTTCTTGGGTTAGTCTATTGTTCTAGTGACACCGGTAGCAGCATCAACTTTCTATAACAAATATGGCATTCTTGTTATTTTTCTTACATATAATGTATCATTAGATACATAGATTCTGCTTACATCAGCTATCAATAGTTTCTCATGCATTATGCATGATATGTACCATAGAAACATGGACTGAGTGACAGCAGCTGTGCATAGACACCCTGACACAGCATGTAGTGAGATGAGCACAAACAAGTGCCCAGCATGCACTTAGCAAAAGCATCCTGGCAAATCATGGTTGTCCTATTTTGTTTACAATTCAGTCTGTTTCACACAACGGTTGGTGAACATAACAAACAACCAATCTACAACTATTAAGGCTCAGTAGTTTCTATAATCACTAGAGTGACAACACAAATATGAGCTTAAGCCTTCACCATTATGTCTGGTAGTAATAAAGAAATACAAAGTACATAGTACTAACATAAACAAGTTCAGATGACAGGGCCTGGCCAGCCTACATTCAGCTGGCAAAGAATGACTGAGACATGGGAATCTTTGTTGACCTCAGTTCAAGAAGCCATGCTGTGAACAGTCAGTTACAGATGCTTCCCTACTTGGTGAAGCAACCTTTCTACCCATATTTCTTTTAGCTACAGCAGCATGTAAACTCAAGGGATTTTAATAGGTAAATATCACTAGCTAGAAATCATGATGTGTCTATTAAGACATCTCCTTTCTCAGCTCCACTCCCATATTTCACATTTCTCACATCCCCTCTCCATCTATACTGTCGAGAGAGAGAGAGAGAGAGAGAGAGAGAGAGAGAGAGAGAGAGAGAGAGAGAGAGAGAGAGAGAGAGAGAGAGAGAGAGAGAGAGAGAGAATTTCTTGGAAATATTGACTAAAATCCCAATATTTCATTACTTTATTAAAATCATAATGGCTGGACAGCCTCTACACTGTGTGTGTGTGTGTGTGTGTGTGTGTGTGTGTGTGTGTGTGTGTGTGTGTGTGTGTGTGTGTGTGTGTGTGTGTGTGTGTGTGTGTGTGTGTGTGTGTGTGTGTGTAATTCACTGTTTGATCTGCTGCAGTCTCTGACGAGACAGCCAGACATTACCCTACGGAACGAGCTCAGAGCTCATTATTTCCGATCTTGGGATAGGTCTGAGACCAGGCACACACCACACACCGGGACAACAAGGTCACAACTCCTCGATTTACATCCCGTACCTACTCACTGCTAGGTGAACAGGGGCTACGTGAAAGGAGACACACCCAAATATCTCCACCCGGCCGGGAATCGAACCCGGTCATCTGGCTTGAAGCCAGCGCTCTAACCAATGAGCTACCGGGCCGTGTGTGTGTGTGTGTGTGTGTGTGTGTGTGTGTGTGTGTGTGTGTGTGTGTGTGTGTGTGTGTGTGTGTTTCACTGTTTGATCTGCTGCAGTCTCTGAGAGACAGCCAGAGTTACCCTACGGAATGAGCTCAGAGCTCATTATTTCCGATCTTCGGATAGGCCTGAGACCAGGCACACACCACACACCGGGACAACAAGGTCACAACTCCTCGATTTACATGCCGTACCTACTCACTGCTAGGTGAACAGGGGCTACGTGAAAGGAGACACACCCAAATATCTCCACCTGGCCGAGGAATCGAACCCCAGTCCTCTGGCTTGTGAAGCCAGCGCTCTAACCACTGAGCTACCGTGTGTGTGTGTGTGTGTGTGTGTGTGTGTGTGTGTGTGTGTGTGTGTGTGTGTGTGTGTGTGTGTGTGTGTGTGTGTGTGTGTGTGTGTGTGTGGTGCAAAATTCTCCTAAATGTTTGAGAGAGAGAGAGAGAGAGAGAGAGAGAGAGAGAGAGAGAGAGAGAGAGAGAGAGAAAGCTGGCCCATGATGCATACCAGAGACAGCTTTAGCCAACAACAGTTGCCATATAAAAAGGATGACATGACACTTTTGTTAGAAATATGTGTAAGAAAACTGCTTCATCAGATAGGGAGCTCACTGTACCTATTATTATTTTTTCTTATAAGTTCTTGTATTCAGATCTAGTAACAATGTTTCTCTCTCTCTCTCTCTCTCTCTCTCTCTCTCTCTCTCTCTCTCTCTTTATACAATGATGTGATAAGTGGTATTGTAGAGGCACATTATTTTAGCATGGTGAATGCATGAAAGTATTTTATAGGTTAAAGGTAGAGTTTTGAGCTCTACCTATCTTAAACATAACCTCTGTAAATACTTAAAAATAATAAACACTATATACGTACATATTTTGTAATACATAATGATATTTGTTAGTGTCACTGTCACTCACTACACATATGATTAAAAGTGTCACTGTCACTCACTACACATATGATGAAAGGTGTCACTGTCACTCACTACTCTCTCTCTCTCTCTCTCTCTCTCTCTCTCTCTCTCTCTCTCTCTCTCTCTCTGGGGTTTTTTCCACTCATCAGATGCATGACTCTACTGTCGCAGCAGATTAATTCAATGACAATATAATGAAAAGAGTATGTGTCAAGGTACACACTTAACCATAACCAGTCCATCCCTCTCCCCATATTTGTACTATTGCCTCCATAATGCATTTCACCAATCCATTATTTGTAGCATGGCACATATTTTTATTCTTAAACAGATATTCTTAAGTCTTAACCCTTCCAGTGTGCAATAGAGTTCTGGCAGTCATACCCATAGAGTGCAATTATCACCATAAAAAGTTAAAACAAAAAAAATCATCTTTACTGTTATATGATGAAAGATTGAATGGAAAATTATAACAATGCCAAATATTAGTTCATTATCCACATTAGTTCAAGTGTGGTGGTGTATAGTCCGTTCATCCAAAGAATCCAGGCCGAAATTGCTAGTTTGGTTGGCAGCTTTGCCCCCCTCTGGTCACTACACCTTCCCGACATTTAAATTTTCTTCAAGTACATTTATTTTTCTTCAAGCTATAAACTTGTATATCTATTGAGTTAAGTGAAGAAAAATAAATGTACTTGAAGAAAATTTAAGTGTCGGGAAGGTTTAATGGCGGCGGGGGTGGGCAGGGCTGCCAACAGAACTAGCAGTTTCGGCCTGGATTCTTTGGATGAATGGACTTTAGTAATGATGAGGTGTTTTAGCCAGCTGGAACTTGTAGTGGTGGTGAGTGATCTGATGGACAGATAATCGTTGTGGTGTGGAGGTTGATGTTTAGCTAAAGCACTAAATACAATATGGTAATGAACAGTAAGAAATTTACTTATAATTCAGGATCATCTATTTGTATCTGTACAGTAGGCTACACTGCTTCCACGCAACCTAATGGTAAAAGTCTCTTCTACACTATCATCAATACACATGCACTCATATGTAATAAGGTATAGAGGATGAACTCACCCTGAGTTGCCAAACATCATTTCAAGACATATGGGAGCAAAATATATGCCACCAATTTAAAAAGTACCACTTAGATCACATGATTAAGTTGCAGTTACATGCTGTTCATCGTATGATATATGTTGTAGTTTACGGATTAAGTGATGCCTGCCAGGTAGAAATTAGTCAATAGATGTCCCAGTACGTACACACCACTGATGCATATTTGTCGGTACAAGTGCAGGAACATCTAAAGAGAAATTGTTGAAGTTCCTACAGCCTGAGCTGTGACTCACACTCACACACTCTCCAGCCTGAGCTTTGGTTTGTAATTTAATGGTTAAATGAAATTCATATACACTTTTAGAATGGATGACATGGACTAGCAAATTTAAGAAGCCTCACCTGGCTCAAGATTTCTTATATCCCACATGATTAGTTACAAAACTGACTTCATCATATCTGTTTAACAACTTTCAAGATAAATGTGATTAAATCATGAACTCTTTGCTTATAACCACAGTACCATATGTAAACAATAACATCTACTATCAGCACAGCTCTATCTAGCACCACCCTCCTCATACAATGATAAGACTTACACACAATAAAATATTCTTCATTAAATAACTTATCTGCATTTACATGAAAGACTTTGTCTTTAGTCTTATGGCACATATTAGTGAGCAAGTACTATTTGTATATACTGCATGTATGTATGTATGTATGTATCTGAAACACCCAGATATTTTGTTAGCAAGTTTAAGTACAGTATCTTGTTTAACTTCTTCAAACAATTGCCAAGGGTTTCTCAATTCCTGCACTCAAAAACAATAACAGCACACACACAACCATAGCTACTGTTCTACAACAGATAAAGTTGCACATTAATAAATCAAAATGAGACAATAAATGCTATCTAATTCATGAAGTTTTCTTAGCTGCATTCATTATGCTTGAAAGTGTTATAGTCTACAAAAAAAATCTCAATCCAAACCAATCTTGCCCTTCTCTCTTACTAAAACAAGGTATACCAACTAGTTGTATTGTCTTAAGACCTTCCCTCTCTAACTCAGACTTAGTAACCTGTTACAGAAGTCTTTTAAAGTTACTACAATATATATATATATATATATATATATATATATATATATATATATATATATATATATATATATATATATATATATTATGCCAACCACCACCCTTTCTTTATATACAGCTCACATCAAACATTCCTGTTGATCTTTCAACTATCTAATTATCTAAATCAAAATTTCTCAATTAAACTACCTACTCTGAAAGCTTTCCTGAGACCCAGTCTTAGTTTCATGAATTCACCTTTTACTTCAGGTTTAGTTTCTAACACCCCTTTGTTTTCCAATTCATAGGACATTTACTTATCCTCCATGGCAGCAGCATCTATCTCACCCCACTGCCAATCCAATCAAACTAAATACTGAATCTGTGACTTTGGATCTTATTTCAGTGCTTTGCAATGTTCCTCCACACTATCTCCTTTTGATGTTCCGTTACCTGTCAAACAAACTTCTTGCAAAATGATCCCCTCACAACCCCTGTCTTCAAACTCCACATCTTCCTTCTTGCCATCCTATTCCTGACTTTTCTTTCTACACAAATTCCTCAAGTCACTTCCTTTCAGCAGCACAATTCTATAAATGTATCAACATAAAATAAACTCCTACCCTTCCCGAGAGGCTGAGATGCATTAAATGAGATTCAACTTGTACAGTATAAGCTCACATCCTTCCCAAGAGACTTAAAAGCATTGATTCTACTCAGCATTGAGAAATTCAGATAACCAGACCACAAAAATATCACCAACATTATACACAAAAAGATGAATATAAACAATGGATGAATTGCCACAACAAATATCAAAATAACCTAAGCACCAAAAAGCCAACCATCAAAGTTCTACCACCATTCATACCACCATGCCTGTCCATCCCCACAACTCACAACCTGACGACCCTAAACTAAAATCCTACCTGGTCAGTAAGCATGAGGATATGACAAATGTTTTCCTGGAATCCTGGTGACACAAAGCCAGTTAAGACCAGTTTCCTAATCCACCAGGCGCTCCTCGGCAACCACACCACGCACACCAATACCAGATGGAGGATTTGACAGGTCCAGCAACAAGGCCCAAACAAGCTGCTGGGCGTTGCTGACCCAAATTAAATAAGAGGATGAAATGCAATGCGTGATGGAGGATATGGGGTGCAGGGAGGAAGGTGTGACAGAGAACATATGTTGATAAATGCACGTGTCTGGGAAATAACTAATGCTAGGAAGGGTTTGACGTGAATAATTAATTACCTCGTTTAATTACTCCCAAAAATGCAATTCAAACACAATACAGCGCCAAAACACATGGAAATAACGTGCGTCTATTGGCGTGTTGAGGTGCAGGTAAATAACAAGGTGTGAGAGAGGCAGGGACAGATGGTGGGAGTAGTATGAGGTAACAGGATGAGGTGGATGGATGAGGGACAAACACACAGACGGACACACGAAGGGAGCCTCACTTTTCTACTCACCACCATCCCCTCCTTGACGATGCGCCGTGACCTGATAATCGTCCCCGCTACTCTGTTCTTCATCTTGACCATAGCAGAGACACCACAAAAGTATTAGCACGCAGGGAACACAGGTGCCGTCTACATATTTACAGTGTAGCGGCAGAGACACCCCGCCATACTTGTTGTCTTGTGACGTCACGATCTGGGATTGGTATACCTACATTACTACATTATTTAGCTAAAACATCTCGACTCCGATTGAAAGTAAAAAACAGAGTGATAATATTGTTTGTTATAATTTCTTGTGTCTGAAATTGGTATTGTGATCTGGAATATGTCTTTATATAGCACAATAGATTCGTGTGTCGGGGTTACCACACTTCATAACTTTTTTTTTCATATATATATATATATATATATATATATATATATATATATATATATATATATATATATATATATATATATATATATATATATATATATATATATATATATATATATATATATATATATATATACGATGGTGCATGTAATTCCACAATTCAAAATTCGTGATGTGTAGTAAAATAAATCTACCTACATTTAACAAAATATACTAATACAATCATGCAATCTATATTTTCTTCGTAAAACAAAAAAATATATAATGAATAGATAATAAAGTGAATACATGTAAATAACATCATAATATCTTACGTAACATGCCACATTCTAAAAATAAATACATTACAACCCTCTACAGAATGTGATAAAAGGAACGACAGAAAAGTACAATTAATTAAGGGGAAAATATTTACGTACATTTTCCTTATTTCTTTCATCGTACAAACGAAAACGTATTGCCATTCTATAGATGAATCAAGCACTTCAAATTACGATAAATTCTACCAGCGTGTTAAAGTTTTCATATTATGTTCAGTGTGTTGGGGCTGCTCTGTCTATAGGTATAGGTAGAATAATGTGCGTTATCTATTTACGTAATGCAGCATTTAGATTACTATTTATCGAGAGTCGTATCTACAAGTATTAAGCGTGATCAAAGAAGCTCAAATAAGTCACTATTTGAGATGGAAGTTTAAAAATCAACCCTAAACGCCACGTCACGCTATAATTGCTGTACCTTGAAGGTTAGCCATGAGTAAGCAAGTGGCCCTCACACACACTACCACTGCTGCCAGAATGTTGTTGTACTTTTTTTTCGTGACATAGGCTAATATTTTGACTTGATCTACGCTTCACTTAAAACAAGCCACCGACGTCGTGGCGCTTTGCACTCCATACATAGTTCATTCATTCATTTGCTATTTGAATAAGCGATTAATAGTCTGTACTTTCACAATACACGCAAAGCTTTAAGATTATTCATCATTAGATGAGATTGTCTCGCATTTCAATGTGTTGGACTTACACTTGTGGATTTCAAGCAACAATTAAGATGTAACTTGCTATGTATACGTACCTAGCAA
>NC_059302.1:26539918-26564918 GCF_017591435.1 Portunus trituberculatus | reverse complement strand
CTGGACTATATTGTAGAATTAACACAAGACCATTAATTACAATAACGTACATATCAAGGGAAGGATTTTTTTTCTTTTTTACTAATTGATGCCAGTCAACCAAAATATAACAGATGGTAGTCTAAACACCTAAGTTTGAATGTACACTGTAAATAGTCACTGCAACCAGTATGAAGGCAACCTTCACCCTATCATGTGTTATCTGCAGAGACCACTTAATTACTACCGTTGTGCTTTTTTTATGTGCTATAAATATGTAATCTACAAGTCCAATACATACTTTTGAAGTAGTAGCCAAAGAAAAAAAAAATGTATTGCCAGGTACTTACTTGTGTTTACAAACCACCATGGAACAGTTATCACTCACACACCACCCCTGGTTAACACTGCATAGGGACCTAATTTTCTAACCTTTAGCAATCTGAAGATCCTACTATTATGTCCCAAAACATTTTTATCCCTAGAAAATATTTCAGAACTCTTTTTATCTGTAGACTCTATATTGTCAGTTCTTGTCTACATTTTGGGCTGATGGACTTCTCTAGTTTAAACATCATTTCAGGTTTGTCTGTTATATTGGGGATTTACTATAGATGACATTTATATATATATATATATATATATATATATATATATATATATATATATATATATATATATATATATATATATACTAAATCCTTGTAAGATATATATATATATATATATATATATATATATATATATATATATATATATATATATATATATATATATTACCTGCATGCCTTATTATTTTACAACCTGGAAAAAAGTAGAAAACTTACGAAACAATGAGAAGTAGTTCTATATACAGTGGGAGTTTATGTACAGGTATTACACACACAGCTCAATGTACATTCTCATCTTCCACCACAATCTTTGATCACAGATTATTAATACACTAAAAAAATAATTCAGTAGAACATATTTGATTTTAAAATAATAAATAAACCACAAATAAATACAAAATAAAACCAACAAAGAATCACTAACGATACAGGATATGTCATCCTACACGTGTACCTAGTCTAGGTAAAGCCAAAACAGTGTACATCATATATCTTTATACTTACAGTATGTTAACATAAATCCTGGTGATGAAAGAAAAAACAACACTAACTTAAAAGCAACATCTTTTCATTTATGATCAAATAGTTTTCTTGTCTAGAAAAACAGCATCCCTAAATCTGTAAATAAAACATGAATGGGGGAAAAAAAACTATTAGACAGATAAAAGCTGCCTGCAATTTCAATTTCAGTCAATGTAATCTTAACTTCATGGATAATTCACCAATGATAATAAGTTGCAACGGAATTAATCTGGGAATGTATAGTTAAAAAAATAATAACGATAATTAATAAATAATGAAGACAATGACATCAGTCATTTGAAATAACTATTGGAGCCATAATGCAGACAAAAGTTAACACAAAACAGTCAAATAGAAAAATGCAACCAATGCTTTGAGTCTTACACGTTTTAATATTCACTACACAGTTACACAGAGTTTTGTTGCATGTGCAAGTTAATGTAAAAGTCAAAGTCAGAAAAAAGAGTGTGGGAATTCACTATGCTGTATAATTATTTTTAAGTCATGGACAGTTGACATGTGTAGGGTTAATGTCTTGTGGGAGGTCTTTATTGCAAACATTATTTTCCCTTGGCAAGTCTGACAATAAGAGTTCTCCCACAAGACCCTGTATGGTATATGAAAGCAAACTGGCAAGACTACTGTAAAACTTTAAATATATGACACAAAAATTTCAAACAATAGCAAACATAATACCTTTTGACAGTATTACAATTTTTATATTTAGTGTTTGAACACCCATCTCCATCCCTTAAAAAAATAATAATAAAAGTAAAAAAAAAAATAAATAAAAATAAAAAAATAAAATTAAATAAAAAATAAATAAATAAAATAAATAATAATAATATGATTGATATACTATACTATTATTCAACTGTTTGCTGCACTGTCCCAATCCATAACAGTAATCCTACCTTTTCTTTAAATTTGCTATGAATTAATTACATGGTCAAATGTGTAATGAATTTGGGCAAGTTTTACAAAATCAATATGAATAGCAGTTATGAATGGGGTGTCAAGGACCATCATAGTAACCTTGAAAACCTTCCAGTTCTTTGCTCAAGCTCTAATTAGCTAGTAAGCATTCTTCAGATTTGGACAACTGCACACATGCCCACCCTCTAAGGGACCTCTGAGGCTTCTGTGCCTGCACAGTTACTCCTTTATGGCAATAAATTTTTCACAACTCATTCAGTTTGTTCAACCAAATTAAAATACATAATAGCTAAAAGCAAACAGATTGAATGTGTAAAAATAGTCAAGGCAATCTTCCCTTTAAGCTTGCAACTTGCTACAGTACATAATTATGTGTACTCTAATATGTTCTGAAAATTACTGAACACTTACATACATAAAATTGCATCATAATTTTCTTCACTCTCAATGACATAAAATAATTCTGTTGTGACTTTTTGTCACCACTCGATTTTTCTTTTTATACATTTTTTAACAATATTAAATGCATTTTCATGCTGCTCTGAAATCTGGACTCTAGTAAAATAGTTTTACAGAGTTGCTCATTTCAAACGACTTACTCATACCATTCAGCCCTTATCCACAAATGAATCTTCAATCAACTACTGTGTTACAATCCTTTCCTTTACTTTCACTTTGCTATATCCAACACTCGGGTCTGTATCAGCAATACGTAAAATTTTGTACCAAAATTTTTTTTTTTAGATTTTTGCCCAAACACAAGCCAGTAAATTGATTCCATTTATACAGTTAATTACCACAAATCTTTAAAATTTTCAAAATAATAAAATGTAATCTACTATAAAGATGAAGAAATAGAAAGATATAATATAAACAAATAAAAATGCCCCAAATATGTGTTGCTAGCACCAGCTGGCCACAACTCAAAAAAACTACTTTCCACCACATGGCACCATCTATATAAATGAGGTTTGGACTACATCAATTTTTCAAGTGCACATGCTACACTCAATCATCATCATCTACCACTACCCCCTTACCCAGACCTAAAACAATAATAAGTAATAAAATAAAATAAAAAATATGTAATTAAATCTTAGTTTTTGTTGGAGGTTTTACATGTAAAAATCCAAGATGATTGCTTTTACAAAAAAATTAAAATCTGCGAAAATATTATTCAGATCTGTGAAAATGTAAACATCAGGCTAGGATCTGACATAGCATAGTGAATGGTGAATCAACCCGCTACTTACAATGTAGTATGCCTTAAGGACAATTTTCTTTTAAAGACTGCTTCTTGACAATTTTTGAATTTTTCACTCCTCATATAAAAATTATTGTTCAATTACTTAGTTTCCTATTTTCATCAGCCAGTATATTCCACATAAATGTTACAATGAGTTATTGTGAACAGTAACTTATAAATATAGTATAACTATTTGTTTGGTCAAAACACTGTGTGTAAGTGAAGAAAGATAGTTTCCAGGTTCTAAAACAACCATAAGAAATATACATCATTGTTGACTGAAATTTCTCAGTAATCTGATCACTCTTGAACATTGCCAAAGGTGAACACAAGTGTTTCTTGAAATAGAGATATAACAAAAACATAAAAAATTAATAAAGAAATATATTAATAGTAATGATGATAATAATAATAATAATAATAATAATAATAATAATAATAATAATAATAATAATAATAATAATAATAATAATAACAACAATAATAATAATAATAATAATGTTGATCATCTTTACAATAAAACAGTAATAATAATAATGATAGTAATAATAATGGTGATAATCCCAATAAAGCAGTAATAATAATAATAGTAATAATAATAATAATAATAATAATAATAATAATAATAATAATAATAATAATAATAATAATAACAATAATAATAATAATAATAATAATGACAACTTCAAAATGCAATTCCACCTAACAGTGTTGCGTAAGGCTCCCTGCACTCAAGGATTTGGTACTACTCATCTTATGTAACCATTAAATATAAGAATTAAAGCATGTAGAACCATGACAATGATAACATGTATAAGTGAGATGATTATGTCCTAATTTATGGATAAAAGATTGTGATAGTCTGATGCAATGAACAAGTCATGACTATACAGAAAAAATACTGACCTATCACTTTTTAATATAAACAACTAAAAATTGTGGCTATTAAGGAAGGTGCTGGAGGTGTTCTGCTTGTGGTGGGTATCACAAACCAAATAATGGTATCACAAAATAAAACACCCCGTGTGGCTTGCACCACCACCATCTGGCACTCAGTCTTCCTTCTTGAGCAATTTCATGCTTTTCGTCGCTTTCTATCCAAGAGTCCTCCAAAGTGTTTACCAGATTAATGTTCAAAGCTAACAAATATATATTCATAATTTGTAAGTGTGCCTTTGAAGGAATCAATTTCTCCAGAATTATCTGAAAGTACATATTCATGATGAGGCAAATAGTAGTACATCGAACACATCATTCTTCCAGCCCCGGCCAGTGACCATTGCCACATACAGGGTTTAAACAGAACCAGAAGTAATCAACTGATTGTTTAACCCAATGGGCACCAATTAGCAATAGTCTGCCAACTTCTTCCCTATATTATTGCACACAAGAATGCACACTTTGCATGTTAATATATCACACATGACACACAATCTCAAATTATGTGTGTACATGCACATGTCTTTTAAAATGTGTACATCACCAAATTTGCATGTAGTACACATAAATGAGCCAGATACTGTGCAAATATAATATTCAAAATTTATATTCTTAAGACTGGAACTATATGAGTGTTTTCCCACATGATATCATTAGGTAACATTAATATCAAGATGGGTGAGCAGAGTATTTCAGACAAAAATTACAACTGAATCAGCCTAATTAGAATATTTTACACTCCACTATCCCTGTTCTTGACAATAGATTAAAGTTAGGGAACCATCAGCATTTTCATTTTCTTACTTGGCACAAAATGGACAATGAACAGGATAACATCCGTGCTTCTTCTTCATGGCTGACTAATGGAAGATGAATTCCATAAATGATGATGAACTTGTCATTTTACAATGAATTCCTGGGAGCTACTGCTAACCTGCAGGAACATGGGTGATGAAACTGTCAATGCTCAATTTTGAACTTTCCACGTTCAATAATGTAGAGCAAGAATTTTGAGGTAATGAACATGTTCTTGATGAAGATGATTCTTGGCTCTTTACACTTCACCTAGCTACCTCCGACGCTGAAAAATCAAAACACAGAGTTACATGCAAAGCCCTTATTTCTAGTGAGTTTCATACTAAATCAGGTGTGTGTGTGTGTGTGTGTGTGTGTGTGTGTGTGTGTGTGTGTGTGTGTGTGTGTGTGTGTGTGTGTGTGTGTGTGTGTGTTTACCTAGTTGTAGTTTTACAGGGCCTGGGCTTTACGCTCGTGTGGCCCCGTCTCCATATCTACACTTATCCAATTTTTCTTTAAAGCTATGCACACTCTTTGCTGACACCACTTCCTCACTCAAACTGTTCCAAGTCTCAACACATCTTTGCGGGAAACTATATTTTTTAACATCTCTCAGACATCTTCCCTTCTTCAGTTTTTTACGATGCGATCTTGTGCTTCGAATGTCATATTCTTCTCTCAGGATCAGTTTCTCATTATCCACTTGATCCATTCCGTTAATCAATTTATAAACTTGTATCAGATCCCCTCTCTCCCTTCTCTGTTCCAGGGTTGGTAGATCCATAGCCTTTAGTCTCTCCTCATATGTCATCCCTTCAAATTCTGGAATCATTCTTGTAGCCATTTTTTGTAGTCTCTCCAACTTCCTTATGTGTTTCTTTTTATGGGGGTGTCCACATAACTCCTGCATATTCCAATCTGGGTCTTATTATAGTACTTATCAATTTCTTCATCATTTCTTTGCCCATGTAGCAAAATGCTAATTCAATATTCCTTAGCAAATTATATGTTTCTCTGAAAATTCTATCAATATGGCTTACCAGTTGATTTTCTTCCATCGTCACTCTCAAGTCCTTTTCCTTTTTACTTTCTCTAGTTCTACTCCATCTCCCATCTTATAGATTCCCACTGGTCATCTCTCACTGTATGTGTGTGTGTGTTTATTTCTAGTGAGCTTCATACTAAATCAGGTGTGTGTGTGTGTGTGTGTGTGTGTGTGTGTGTGTGTGTGTGTGTGTGTGTGTGTGTGTGTGTGTGTGTGTGTGTGTGTGTGTGTGCATGCGTGTGTGTGTGTGTGTGTGTGTGTGTGTGTGTGTGTGTGTGTGTGTGTGTGTGTGTGTGTGTGTGTGTGTGTGTGTGTGTGTGTGTGTGTGTGTGTGTGTGCGCTTGGTTTCAAAGTTAAGTAGTTACTCAATAGCTTGATATTCTTAAGTTCTGTCTCTCTTATAATGAATTAGCATGCGATTAACATCTGAAAAATTATTAAATTGGTGTAAAAATCCAATTTACTTGAACCATATGAACAAGATTTTCTATCATATGACGTTACAGTTCATATTTTTCTAAGTTAACTTTTCCTTCCTTTTCCTTGTACATTTTACTGTTTCTGCAAATTAATTAAAATCAACAAAAATAAAATATCAGATATAAATAGGTTCATGAAAATAAATCATGCCAAAAAAAAAAAAAAAAAAAAAAAAAAAAAAAATCTTTAATACTTAATTTAATCATGCCTCTATAGTAAGACATATGTATATACATATACCAAATAACACCTTGAGTTCAATAATAAACAATGTTCTATGAAAATTTTTCAAGAACTTATACAATATATAACTTAAACACAGATGTATTTGCATTACCACATCCATCATTTCAACCTAAACTAAGGATCTGATATTTACTCTTACAACTGCTTGCAGATTCAAATAAAGTAATATTTGTGACCAATCTAACTACATCAAAGAACCATAACTAGTATACTGGTACACACCAGTGTAAAACAACTGCTAACTTCCTCATTAGCAGCAGGTCAGGTACAGGAAGGGGGATGGGAGTCTTTTATGATGCAGCAGAAATAAACCAGTTATTACAATGTTAGGTCATGCAGCAGAAACTGTTGAATATGCTAAGCAACTAAGTATTGAAGAACACATGCTCCCTGTAGCCTTAGAGGCTAAGATGCAAGAAAATGCTTGCACAATTAACTTAAGATAAATATATGCATGTTTTATTAATCCTTTTCAGTTAGTCTATTGTAGACAGTATCTCCATGGTGCAGTTGTTAACAAACTTGACAACAATTTTAAAAGCCTCATTTTGAATCCAGGCTTGGATAGTCAGCACACTGATAAACAGGTAACTAGGAAAACCTGGGATAGGTAAATTGTGGAATTTTGCATGTTACAGTGCTCCTGTTTCCAAGGATAAGGAATGTAATTCACGACTGGCTTAAGGGCCAATGAGATGGAAATAAGTCAAGACCAAAAGCAGTTATAACATATACCACTACTTTAACTTTAGCATACAGATGGCAGGTAAATAATTATCACTTATTCTTAAGCTATTTACATCTGCCTTTTGCTCTCACATAGATATTCTTAGTTTTTCATCTATAATCACTATTTTGTTCAACATTCTTCATTTTGCTTAAAATTCATCTGCTTATGAGTATCTTCTATTTTTGGCATTTTCTCAAAATTCATATTTTTTTTGTTAATCGTCACAAATTAAATTATTCTTGCAAATCAACATGTACAAGTACACAAATAGACAAACATTCCTACATAAGCAAATTTCTAAAAACGTGTAAACTGGCAATGCTATAGCAAGGTGTGCAGGGATGAGGAAGGTGAGCCAAGACAAAAAAACAATACTGATAGTGATCTCTCTAAACACCAGACCTGCAGCATACCCGTCGCCTGAAGGGGAAGCAGCTCTTGCTGTCCTCAGGTGGAGGCAGGTCTAGCCTCAGATCATTAGTAGGGGTGTTGTTAGGCCCAAACTGATTCAGCTCCGCAAAACACTTAGTGTCAATCATCTGTAAAAAAAAACATGAGTACATATATACTGAGAGCTAAACTAAAAATACAGCTTTTAAATGAAGATGATCAAAGCTGATTCCAAGTCAAAATTAAGAGATTTTTTCTATTTACATAAATCAACTCAATGCATAATTCAGTATCGACTCATTTATATCCATCATGACTTATGCATGCATTGAATACATAGGTGTGTGTAACTTACTTCTTGTTGCCAAGGGATAGACACAGAACCAGTGTTGAATTTTAAGTAAAAAGAGTCATCAGTTGCATCAAGATTGACCCCTTTCACTGTACTGAACTGTTCTATGTCCAATACATCTTTTGCATACACAGCATGGGGCTGAAAAAAGAGAGAGAGAGAGAGAGAGAGAGAGAGAGAGAGAGAGAGAGAGAGAGAGAGAGAGAGAGAGAGAGAGAGAGAGAGAGAGAGAGAGAGAGAGAGAGATTTTGTATTAAACCATTTTTAATAATCAACGACTAAAAATTGTTTCATATATTATGTAAGAGTGGAATTTATCTTCTTTGAGAAGGCTGAGATATATATATTCCTTTAAAACCCTATAAAGATTAAGTATAAAATATCTCTTCTCAGACTGTTGGATCAGTTCTATGGACTCTCTAATACCATTAATTCTCATGAGAACATTACATCTACTATATCTCACTCAACAATTGCATTCTCATACATAAAGTCAACACCTACTCTGATCAGTGCAGACATCAGACACTGCTCAAACGACTTAAATGAAAAAGTAATGAACACCCATATATAAGAATAACTTGCCTACTTAGAACATAAAATGTTGTTGCCTTAAGTACAATTTATCATAATAATGTTGATCAGTAACAATTTGAAATTAACAATGTTTGTACATGTACTTACATCTGGAACAAAGGGAGGTTCACACATCCCAGCCTCTAACCGCTTCCAATTTATGTTCTTGAAGAATGCATGAGATTTTACCTCTGCTACTCCTTGCCTTTCCCTTGAGCATCCCAGCCGTTCCCGTGCACTCTTTTTCAATAACTGCCAAAAAATACACACTTTCAGAATCATACTTGTCACAGATTATGAAACAACATATTTTGAAAGATTATACAATTCTTTAACAGAAATTAAAATTGCATTCTTATTTAGGAGGATATACTATCAAGGAAATGTAAATTATGATATATTTTCTTATATATCATTAATATAATTCAAGTCAACATACAATAACTTAGACTGCACTTCAACTTACAATTTCATAGATATCTATTCCATTCCTACAATACTGACTCAGCCATTACAGCAACTCCATGTAACCTGGGTTAGATTAAAAAAGAAATGTAGGCTCACCTGCTGACATATTAACTTGGCTTCCTCAGAAAATTTATCTGAATATGTCTCTTGCTGTTCCTTGACTCTACGATCTACTTCTTCTCGCTTCACCTGGGAGACAACAGCAGGTTCATCAACCCCCATCACTAGCAGTACAATACCACAACACTCTTACAAAAAGCTGACTGCTGATACCAGTCACAGCAATACATGGAAAATAATCAACTCTGCAAGCAAGATGGTGAGATCTGTGACTCCACCTTCAAATTGTTAATCTAATCATCTACTTTAATTACATTTACACTGCAAGTTTACTTTCCAGCTGCTAAAGAGACAGACTATTAATAAATACATAGAAGCAAGATAATTTCCAAAACAGTAAAAGTTTGTATTCTAATTAAAACTGATGACCGAGTGCAATTATCATTTCATATACCATTGGTAATGGAATGGGTTAAAGATTTATCCCAGGCTACCACTGTACTCCTTAATATTTAGACATAAACAAATACCAATATTAAATAAGACACTAGTTAATTATCATGACATACATATAACAGCTAAATATGGCATATTTCTAATTCTTTTAGTGCCCTTTCATAAAGTGACAGTACAACAAAAGCATAGGGAGAGCTTTCTCATTTGTTGATGCATGTGTTTTTTTTCACAATGAAGCAGTGTTGTTGCTGCCACTCCACCAACAGTGTTACACAGTGAAATGCTTCTCATCCCTATGTGTAAGTATTCAGAAATGCCCAAGCTGCAATGGAAGTGTGACACCTGCCTTTCCCTTCCCCTCCCTAACAACAAGCCAGACTAGATTTGTGGCAAGTGTTCATTTACTTATTTATTTTTCATTTATATATATTTTTTTTTCTTATTTTTTCTACAGGTTCAGGTATATGAGTTATACACAAACATATATATACAATACATAGCAAATGTGTACATATCAGTTCTTATTATCTGTGGTTATGCAGTATAAGTATGTATTAATTTTTTATTGAATGTTATTTTTCATATTTGCTTTTGTTGTTCCAGGTACCTACAATACTTCTCTGTTTCCTGTAATCCCTAGTTGCGTTTCCACCTCTGTCATTCTATCACTTGACACTTGATTTCATGGCCATGAATAATTTTTAAATGAACTATCACATTAAATGAACAAAAATGACACTCATTTTCCTACTTTATGAGGATTCACCCAACACACACATATTCATTTGACATTCAGGGTAAATCTCCTTTTAAAAATACCATTACATATATTGTAACAAATGCAAAACAAAGACAGAATGAGAAAGGGGAAAAAAATAAACTAATAATAATAATAATAATAATAATAATAATAATAATACAACAAAAAAAAAAAAATAATAATAATAATAATAAATAAGCATTTGCAACATAATCGTTATTGAAAAGTGTCTTAATATTAGTTGTACACGTATATAATACTGACAATATTATTTTTCTCATAAATGTCCAGTAAATGACAAGAATTATTCATAAACAATACCTGGACAAAGGCAACATCCAAATGGGACGAGTACAAATTAGGGAAGATATTGTAAGAATTACTGCATCAATCTTAAAGGAATTTTTCAAACAAGTAAGCGACACCGTCCTTGTCATTTATATGTAACTGAAGATTCAAAATTTCCTATTAAATATACGATGAAAGCAGTTTTGCAAAAATAATAGCAGTATATTATGAATGACAGCTACCCCACCCATATCTTTTACTGAAATGAGAAATATCAATAAATACATACTAAATAGCAGACTCTTAAAGAGATTCAGTGACATTATACTGGCAAAGCTGTTGTAAATTGCAGCAAGCAAATTAGCTATTCATATTGTCTAACAATATGATCTTTAAAAATTGGTTTCCAAGAAAAAAATTGATAAAACTTAAACATACAGCAGGATAATTTTGAATATATATAGACCTCAGAAACTTCAAAAGATATGCAGATGAAATAGCACAACACAAAATTCCAATACTTTTGAATAAGCTATACAAACAATTTCAATTCAAGCACATGTAGTCCCCCAGATTCTTACTTCTTAATACTTGTGAAGTTAATTTATATGCTGCAATTTCTAATAATATGCATTATAAGCAAAAGGAAAGCATGGAACACATATAACCCAAGATACCAACCTTCTCTTTCCTTGCCCTGAAAGGTGCTTGTCCCTCAATCATTTCATAGATGAGACAGCCAAAGCTGAACCAATCAGGAGAAAATGTGTACTTTTCATTGTCAATAACTTCCGGTGCTGTACGGATGGAAGAAATCAAACAATTATTTCTAATGCATATCAATAAAAAATATATATTTTTTTATATTTATAATACTGCATTTGCCTCATAGTAACAAATTCTAAGAAACAGAAGTAATGTATGATGTGCCATTGCTGAGGATGATCACATGATGTTGGTATCCCTCACGAGCTGGGTATATGAGAAACCAAGAATATGCAGATATATTCATGAAATGGTTCAACAATATTGTTCATATGACTCTTACCCATGTAGCCCACCGTGCCCACTCTACCTCGCACCATCTCTCCCTCAGGAATCTGGACAGCTAGGCCAAGGTCAGATATTCGGACATGCCCATGGTCATCCAACAAAATATTCTCTGGCTTGCAATCTCTATATACAATACCCTGTGTGTGCAAGTGTCCCAGACCACACAACACCTGAAAAACAATTTCACTTACATTATCAACAAATAGTTCCACATACATAAACCACAGCAATACCTGGAAAAGTTAGTTTTAGTTCCTTTTAAACTAAGGGGCTATCTGCTCATAAATCCCTTATCATTCACAAGGAATCAAAATCAGTATATAAATAAGTGCTCTGGGCCAAACATCATTCCATACAGTCAGGATTCCCTGCTGTTTCTTCTAATAAGGATACCAAATCTCAATGAGTCACAGTCTCAATGAGTCACAGTCCTCAGGTGATGAAGGATCAAGCATGACTGATTTGCAGAGTATTGACACATTACAAAGAGAAAAAGTGGAAGGTCTACCATCAAATCACTCATTTTCTTTATCCTCCATTTTTCAACACATTTTTCTTGTCTTGATAATCTAAGCAATATGGTGCCTTCACTATAATAGTAATATGCCAACACCATGTAATATAGTGGAGAGTGTGGACACTGTACATACCTTCATTCTCTTCAGGGTAGTGAGCCCCACTGAATCACTTAAGCCATCTTCAAATTCCCTCATAGGCAAACTGAGTCTAAACCGTCAAGTAAAGCTATATTCTGGATGACTCCATCAAAATTTACCCATTCTTAACAGCAAAGGTAGAATAGTAAGAAAACCTTCATGTAAGACGGAAAAAATTAACATAATGAGGTTACAATTTCAGGCTATAACTCAACATATATGAATAGAGCCATAAAGCAATACTTTAGATTTTTCACAGAAAAACTGACATTTTCAATCTCACCCTCCAAGACAAAAGTGCCCCTAACTATATATAACTCATGTTTTTGTCTACACCTTTATAGACTTATATAAAAAAAATTTTGAGGGAAATTGGCAATGCATTCAAAAAGACGTACTAAATGTATGAACGTATATGTTTAAACACAAGCAACAGACTAACAGTTGAGATGTCATTACAGAAATACAGATTACCATCGATATATGATCCTGATACATTGTAAATCTACTTGGTCATAAGTCAGAATATGCAATAAGCACAGTATAAGCTGCTGAGAGAGAGAGAGAGTAGCATGAAATATATGCAGGAAAATAGACTGAAGCAAGTTTTTAGTATCAACACAAGTGGAGAGAAGTCTTTACTGAATCCATTTATTGTGACCAACTGGCCAAAAGTAGATTGCAGTCATGGTTATGAAGTTGTCTAATTGTAAGTTAGACAGATCATAAAATAATGGCAACCTGTACAGGTAAAGAAATATGCCTTTACCTCGGCAGAATGAAAAATGGCTCGCTCCTGGTCAAAACCAGGGTCCGCATTCATACTATAGATGTGGAACTTGAGGTCACCGCCATTCATTATTGTCAACACCAGACAAAGTGAATCCTTGGTCTCATAGGCATACGCTAAACTAACCTGTAAAAAAATAAGTGACTCAATAAATAATTAGGCAAGTAAGATTAACAACTGACTGTAGGACCTATAAACAGATTTGTGACATGCTCTCTAAAAACTAATTAAAAGAAATGCTATTATGGATCATTGGTTCAAAGTAGACTTTGCTAAAGAATACAACATTCTAGAGCAGATACCCTTTAATAGTAAACTAGACTGCCTTGTTGAAAAATTAGTATAAACATCAAAATTCAACTGTTATTATTAAAACAGAAAACCAATACTTACAACAAATCTGGAATTAATTTTTTGTAGAATTTGCTTTTCTATGAGCACCATTGCTTCACCTTTGCGTTTCTTTATTCTTTTTTTCTCCAATTTCTTGCAAGCATACATCTTCCCTGTCGCTCTCACCTGACAAGCACACACCTCTCCAAATCCTCCCTTGCCCAGCACCCGGTACATCCTGAAGGTCTTGTACGTTACAGGTTGACTGGGAATGCATCAAATGTGGGTATTACTAAAAGATCACAATTTAATAACCTATAATTACCGATATAAACAATACATGTTTATATAAACATTGAATGTGAATTCTAGAGCTATCAAAACTTTGACAATGAACTTATATGACAAAATATACAATATGAATCAACTAGTACAGGAGAACATTTAACTTCAATAAGAATTGAGGCATTTACCACTTCATTACAATAAAAAGGAGCAAAACATGGGAATCTCACCTTTCTAGCCACTTCCATTGTAAATACCTATGAAAGTACATGGAAGCCTCAAATTCTTTGAAAGGCTCATTAGCCAGGAAGAGCTTGACTTCTGCTGCACACCCAAGGAAGAGCTCCTTTCCTGCAGTGTCTAGGTTTTCCTTACAGGTCACTATCAAGGACTCATTCAGGATCCCCACTATATGACATGCTGAAGACTAAGATAAAGCAACATTAAAAACTGCACAGTAAATGTATTAATATATCATTTATACAAGCATAAATGTGTGTGTGTGTGTGTGTGTGTGTGTGTGTGTGTGTGTGTGTGTGTGTGTGTGTGTGTGTGTGTGTGTGTGTGTGTGTGTGTGTGTGTGTGTATTTACCAAGTTGTATTTACCTAGTTGTAGTTTTAGAGGGCCTGGGCTTTACGCTCGTGGCCCCGTCTCCATATCTACATTTATCCAATTTTTCTTTAAAACTATGCACTCTCGTTGCTGACACCACTTCCTCACTCAAACTGTTCCAAGTCTCAACACATCTTTGCATCAATCAATATGGCTTACTAGTTGATTGTGTGTGCGTGTGTGTGTGTGTGTGTATGCACATGCAAACACATATGCAAACTACATAAAAAAAATAATAATAATAAATAAATATATATAAAAAAAAATCATGAAAACATAGGTTCTTGCACAAAATAAGTAGATTAAAAACTAATACAAAAGCCAATGCCAAAATCCTTTTCCTCAAAATGACAAACTGCGAAGGTGTAGTGAAGAATAAAGAAGTTTGTTGTAAATAAAAAACAGTCAGAAGTTGGCAATCTGCCGATATAAATGGGAGGGGATTCCCCTGCAGAGTAGTGGAAGGGGATCTCCCAAGAGGAGCAGACTAGTTGGGGAATCCCCAAAGGAGCAGTGGAAGGGAATTCCCCAGAGGAGCATCAAGAAATGCTAGGATCAGTGCAAAATTAAGAGGATGAATAAATTACACAAAGCACAAGTATGCAGTGCTTCACATGAAGCTGACTGATGTGGCTCAGAGATAATGTAACAGATGTAGATGCAGTAATAACAGCTTAAAGGTCAAGGTCATCATTACACATCAGGAGTTGCCAGGAGTAAAATTTATAAGTATTTGTGTATTCATTGGCAAAACAAGATAATATGTGATCACAACCAGAAGAAACAGGAATGTCAATGATTTTAAATAAAAAGAGAGCTTAAACCAGAGAGCCAATGAGATGTGTAGCATCATGCACAATTCATAACATTCAAACTTAACAGTAAACTTAAAAATAAGTAATTTCTTGTGATCTGTATTCTCTCATGTTGTCCTTGAAGCATCTTGTGAGTTAAGTAATTCATCACAAACTAAACAACAACTAAGGATCACTGATTTTTATTTACCCTTTCTTTGAAGTGAAATTAGATTTTTATAAAATATCATATAAAAGACAAGTATACAAAATAAATCAAACCAAAACTATGAATAATAAACTTACAAACTATAAATAATAAACTTACAGTCCTTTGAAGATATTTGTTGAAGATGGTATGTGCCAACTCGTCTCCTCTCATCAACCTCAACTTGGTATGTTTCCTGTAAAATAATAATGCAAATAAACCAATTAATCAATGTAAATAAAAAATTGAAATATATAAATATATATATATATATATATATATATATATATATATATATGTGTGTGTGTGTGTGTGTGTGTGTGTGTGTGTGAAGCAAAAAACAAAATAATGTTAAACACCACTACACTCATGATAGAAATAGATCATTGTATTTATGACAAATATAATGACTATATATTACTTACAACTTCATCAAGAAAAATATTGTACTTATGGTACACAGGTTTTACAGCTTCACAAAACTGCCGAAACAACAATCTTCCTATGGGCTGCTGATCCACTACATAGCTGTATCTTACATCTGAAATAAACAATGAAGATAAAATATTGTAAACATAAAAGAAATAAAATATGTAAAAAAATTATTAGGGCATGAAAAATATCAATATTCATGTATGAATACATTTTCAAAAATTTTCAAAAATATTCTTTTCTCTCTTTGTAAACAAATCTGAGTAACCTATACTACACACAAGTATATCTTGTATACATCAGTAACCCATATCTTTCAACATCTTGCAACAGTACAAGGTTTTCTCCTATTTGAAAATAATATATACCAGAGTTCCAGCTATTTAAGTCTACCTGACATTTAAGTCTTTAAATGTACAATTTTTAGCTTGCCAATATCTCTTGGCATAAAATTAATGTATCACACTAACTACAAAATGTACACTAGGTAACTGAGCAGCCAACACCTGAAGTTCAATCTTAACACTAATGATTGTTGTTCAGTACATCTGCACAGTGTCACTGCATCCATTACACTGGCTGTATCTGTCCCCTGACCTCAAGACTCCTGTTGTAGTGAAAATGGATATGTATCAAACTAATCTTGCTTTCAGAGATAACTTTTGAATCTTGCCTCCTCATTACAAACTTGTGTGTAGCAGGCCAGTGATAGAAATAAGCCCATCTAAACTTGAGGATGTATTCTGCCCTAAATCTTATAAGACAAAGTTTATTTATTTATTTTTTATTATTATTATTATTATTATTATTATTTTTTTTTTTTTTTTTTTTTTTTAGTAACAGATCTACCAACATACTGAAAATGAGTACCAATACACAAGTAAAAATCTGATATTAATAATCTGAGGCCAGCTCTTTCTTTTAATATGAGGAAAGCTTGTAATGCCAAACAATCTAGCTTAATTTACAGGAAAATACAAGTATGATTATCTATAATTTCTAATTCTGAAGTTAATAGGTTATCTGATGTGTTTGTTCATGGTGCAATGAAGAGTTCCTGGCATGAGCATGATGGAGGTAAGTTATGGTAATTGATGATTTTTCAGGCCAATGAGCCAGCATGAGCCATTTAGAGGAAGAATCTACATACAAGTTCCTTATTTCCATGACTCTTACTACATGAGCTATTCTGTTTGGCAAAACTCAACAAAAAGTAAATGATAAAAAGTAATGTAATACACAATGCTTGCAAATCTTATCACCACAATAACATTTCAAAACCTGAAAGCAATTGCCACAGTGCCAAAACAATAATGAGGCTGCAGCAGAAGCCAATACTACTTATTAAGTAACAATATCAATGGTGAAAACTTTATTTAAAATGATAAAAAAAAGAAATTCTGCACTTACCTAATTTGCTTTTTAAATCTAGACATTGTGATATATGTGGAAATTGTAGTAATCTTCTCCATTTTTTACTCTTTCCTTTATTGCTGTCTGAACCTCCTGAAAGAAGAAAAAAAAATCTGAAGACTGATAACAACACAAACAAGTAGGAAAAACAATTCTGCACATTACTTTCCAAGGACAAAACACCTACATTTATATCTATGTACTATCTAGCACACACACACACACACACACACACACACACACACACACACACACACACACACACACACACACTACTGTTTACTCGACAATATCAAGTCAACATGTCAAGAGTGACAACCCTCTTTATGGTAATGCCAACCTAGATAACACCCTCATGATTATATAGTAATATTATACACTCCGCACTACCTGCATTGCTTCTTTCCTATGAAAATGATCTAGTAAAAACAAACTGTCTCATACGTCTTTCAGTAACATTTCATTAGAATTCCAAATCTTAATGTAAACACCTACCCCTGGTCTTTTACATATAAAACCTCAAAAGAAAACATTACACATGTTTATCACAGTAATGAACATAATATAACATATACCTTATTAAGAAAATGCCTAACATTAAGACCTTAAATTGCCTATATATACTAGATGTAAGTAATGTCTTTATGAATCCTTTATGAATAATTTTACCATGGGAGAAAATAATGGAACAGAACATGTTAGAATGAATGGGAGATGAAATAATGATGTAAAACAAGCTATAGTACTGATGGTCAGGGTATGCTGGGGTCATGACTGCTGTGTCCATCAATTTGGCATGTTCTAAAGAATACTGTATATTAAAATATCAAAGGCAACAGTGAGCTTCATATTCCCAATCTTTCAAAATTACAGTGCATTATTTGTATTCATTTGAAACACACACACACACACACACACACACACACACACACACACACACACACACACACACACACCGCGTAGTGTAGTGGTTAACACACTCGGCTCACAACCGAGAGGGTCCAGGTTCGAGTCCCGGGAAGCGGCGAGGCAAATGGGTAAGCTTCTTAATGCGTAGCCCCTGTGCAACTAAGAGTAAATAGGTACGGGATATAACTCGAGGGGTTGTGGCCTCGCTTTCCTGGTGTGTGGTGTGTGTGTTGTGGTCTCAGTCCTACCCGAAGATCGGTCTATGAGCTCTGAGCTCGCTCTGTAATGGGGAAGACTGGCTGGGAGACCAGCAGACAACTGTGATGAATTACACACACACACACACACACACACACACACACACACACACACACACACACACACACACACACACACGCCTGGTAGCTTAGTGGTTAGAGCGCTGGCTTCACAAGCCAGAGGACCGGGGTTCGATTTCCCATCCAGGTGGAGATATTTGGGTGTGTCTCCTTTCACGTGTAGTGCCTGTTCACCTAGCAGTGAGTAGATACGGGATGTAAATCGAGAAGTTGTGACCTTGTTGTCCTGGTGTGTGGTGTGTGCCTGGTCTCAGGCCTATCCGAAGATCGGAAATAATGAGCTCTGAGCTCGTTCCGTAGGGTAACATCTGGCTGTCTCGTCAGAGACTGCAGCAGATCAAACAGAGAAACACATACACACACACACACACACACACACAAACAGTTATTTATCTATATATGAAGAAATAAGTAAGTGCATATAATATTGTTGAGTTTCAATACACTGGTAAGGCAAAGATTCCTAATGTCATCAAGCAAGATAAACACACCAATTTCAGATTCCCTTTCAATGCAGGCAATCATGGCTCTTTCAAAAAGATTAATTTTAAGCTAAAATAAAAGTTTAAATATATTAGTAAGAGCTCCTTCAAATTCTAATGGTATATTCAGTAATACACTCAGTATGTGTTATGTGCAAATCCCTCTTTAACTAAAACTACAACTAACTGTACTTGTGGTTTGATTAATCTAGCACAGTATACTGCATTTGTAATTTGATACTAGTATTCTTTTATAAAAAAAAATGTATATATAGTACCACACTTCAGCTTGTATACAATATAATGGAAGCGGAATATGTGACTATATTGATCACCTAAATCTACCTAAATAGCGGAGAAAGATCCTACAATCTTGGTGCAAACACCTCAAAGACTAAATACTAAAACTAAAGTCTCAAATCCTTGCAAACGCCACATCCTGTGGCATTATCTTCAAATGTCACATTAGTCTTCTTTAACCTTTCACTGGCTTTGCATGCCTACTAACAAAGATTGACTCTGTGTTCCACAGATTTTAATGAGTATCTACATGTATGTTATGTGCATGTATGTATGTGCATACATGCATACATACATACATACATACACACACACACACACACACACACACACACATATACACATATATACACACACACACACACACACACACACACACACACACACACACACACACACACACACACACACACACACATATATATATATATATATATACACACACAAATTAACCACCCAGTGCAAAGGAAGCTGAGATTATTCTCCCTTATAAGCAGAGCTTGGCAATGTGTTAATGGAATATATAATGTGTACAAAATTTCTAAGATACCAAAAATGTCATACAAAGTTTGAAGATAATGCTTCATTCACTAAATGGTTTCCATAATATATTCAATCAGAATGTTGTTCGCTAGAGATCCCTCAGACATTTACATATCTTTCATTCAAAACAATAAACAAATTAGTGTGTGTGTGTGTGTGTGTGTGTGTGTGTGTGTGTGTGTGTGTGTGTGTGTGTGTGTGTGTGTGTGTGTGTGTGTAATTCACTGTTTGATCTGCTGCTGCAGTCTCTGACGAGACAGCCAGACGTTACCCTACGGAATGAGCTCAGAGCTCATTGTTTCCGATCTTCAGATAGGCCTGAGACCAGGCACATACCACACACCGGGACAACAAGGTCACAACTCCTCGATTTACATCCCGTACTACTCACTAATAGGTGAACAGGGGCTACACGTGAAAGGAGACACACCCAAATATCTCCACCCGGCCGGGGAATTGAACCCCGGTCATCTGGCTACCGGGCCGTGTGTGTGTGTGTGTGTGTGTGTGTGTGTGTGTGTGTGTGTGTGTGTGTGTGTGTGTGTGTGTGTGTGTGTGTGTGCACGCGCGCTATTTTTTTTCTTCTTCCTTTTCTTAATATAGGAAGACTACCACTAAAAGTAACAAAATCAGAAAAGGGGAGAAGAGGAGAGACCAAATGAGGTGTCAGTCCCCAGAGTCAGAAACAGCAGTTAGAAATTAAGAAGTTAATTGCCTTGAAACTTACCTCTTGAATAAATTCAAGTCATAGGAAGAAAGAAATGCAGAAGCTGAAAGGGATGAAAGATTGAGAATATTGGTTAACTCTTGCACTAGAGAAATGGACAGAATATGGCTGAAAATAGAAAGTCTCATGCAGTGAGACCACAGGAGGAAAGGAGGCATGCAGTTAGCAAGAACAGTTAGTATGAAAATAGCAGTATAAGATAGCATGAGATGCAACAAAGCAGCAAAGAGAGACTGAAGAGTAGAGAAGTTGATAACATGAAGAGCTTTTGATTTCACCTGTTTAGAAGAGCAGCATGAATGGAACACTCCAATACATGTAAAACAAACTCTATATATGAACAGATAATACACCCATAGAGTTACTAGTTTGGATTATGAGAAAAACTAGTGGAGATGACACAATACTGAACTTTGTAGTTGTTTTAGTTTGAGATAAGATGTGAAGTTTCCTGTTTAGATTTCAAGTAAAGGACAGACTGAGGATATCTAATGGAGAAGGAGACAGTTGAATGTCACTGAAGAAGAGGGGATAGCTAACTAGAAGGCTGTGTTAAATTGATTGATGGATGAATTTAGTTTTTAAGGCAGTGTGATAGTATGTTTGCTCTGACAAAATATAATATTTTACTGAGATCATACTGATATATGACAATCTCCGGCACATACATGTAAGTAATTGGGACCAGGTTTTCCAAATTAAATTTAACCAAAGATTTGACCTCCTGCCTGTGGGACAAGCCTACTTGGATCCCTATAGTGGGTCTGACTGCCACCTGTCAAGTCCCTTGGCTATGCAACAACTCTCTTGCTCCACTCAACCTCATTATGATGAAAACATTTCAAAACTAAATGTAAACAATTAAAAAAAAAAATTTGACTAGAGAACTTCTTAAAAAAAAGTGCCAATTTAGTACAAGCAAAGCATGGCTGAAGCAGTAGCACCATGACAAAGGTCACACAAATAATACAGGCACAAAACACAAACTCAATTTAGAAATCCTTCACAATATCATGATTGATTACAATGGTCAATGAGGCACCGTAGAACAGAATAAAGGGTTGAAAAATCCTCAATAGTGAGAAGCAAAATGTATGTGGCATCATAAAAATACCTTACCACACAGTAATGATTGATGGAACACTGACAAAACCCAATTAATCAATAAAACTTGAAATATTCACACACTGCCTGTACTGAACTGGTAACTTAGCAGCAAAGTTTTATATGATTGTATAATGAAAGCTAAAATTTTCCTTTATTCTGAAAGTGTGTGTAGCCCTGGTGTGTTTTTTGTACATCTGTGATGGGAACAGCTTGACTCATGTTACACATACAATTTATTGAATCTTGCAAGAATCAGGTACACTGAAATGTATTTCTTGAGTATCTATCCTCCACTACACATCTATCTTGCCTGACACACTGCAGATGCATAGATTCATGTATAACGCAACCATATGCTATGAAAAGCATCACTTAGCATTCTAGTTCTTCATGTACAAGTTCGCAACAAATTTACATAGAGCACAAAAACCGTATCCTGACACTTCACTACATGCATAATTGTTGAAAGAAACAGTGATTTTTAACTCAATTGTTTCATCGAATAATAATGCCAAGTTCACCTTTGATTTTATGATCTCTTTATCATAAGCATAGTGACGACAATATTTCTGAATATAACTACACATTACATCAATTCATGGCAAGATATTGCTTAAAATTTATTTTATAATAGTTCCATCCTGACATACCTAACTAATACTTCCAGCGTAAGATTTATTGTGAATTAAGCGCTTAAGGAAACTTGGAATTACGAAAAAAAGACGCTGTGATTACCAAACAACAGTCTTCACACAACCCACACCACCACAGCAACACACCACACCACCACAAATCCCTGCCGCACTCCTCCCTTCATATCACTGCTACTCACTCACTTGTCACTGCCTTTCCTCTGCACATCCATCGCCAGGGTGTGTCTCTCGAGGCAGCAGCGGCCTAGCCTGGGCAGGGCAAGCTTGACAAGGTCCTGGCGACCCTGGGTGATCCTGCCGCCAATTCTAGACAATTTCCGCTGCCTGATGCTACGGATTAATTGGCCATGTTTCTACACCATGCTCCACTCAGGAGCAGTGGAAATCAGTCTAGGGAGTAATGCAACTTACCACCTAATGGACTGTGTATCACTTTTTCTCATGGACATTCAATGCAAGGAACATGATCCAATTACAGCCAGCAGGGAGTGAGTGAGGGCTGAGCTGAGCGGACGTAACACTATCGCTGACATTGCTACCTTCCCATACATCTCCTTACCTTCCCGTGCTTTCAGGTACACTGTGTTGGCGACAATGTTTTCTAATTCCATCAGTTCCAGTTTGACAGTTTATGACCACCTCGGGCCAGCGTTGACCCTCAGCCATTCAAGCCAAGACGCGACACAGGGCGGGGTGCTCCGGGGGAATATGGCGCGCACTCCACTCCTGCCAACACTACCGATGCTCCGCGCCTCGGTCTGCCCTCCACCACTCCGCTCCGCCGCACCAACGCAGGATTTACATTCAATGCAATTCCCACCGCTGGCAACAATTCTATCATATCAAATGAAGTGATCTTGATTCTTAGCGGTATAAGCCAATACGGAAGTACAATGCACATATACAATACGGCCGATTACCTATATTAGCATAATCCATGATTGGAACATATGTAGTATGCCTTACCACACATTACACTTTATTTAAGTATAAGAGAATAGTTTATATGAAATCTCTAAGCGTAGTAGGTAACTCCTAAAATGTCATTTCCTTACAAATCGAGAGGAACAGAATGCAATTTTTATACCATTATTTCCATTATAAACAAATGCCGTAAGTTAAAATCGATTGCAAAGAAATAATAGATAGATCTTACATTAATATATTCGAATCAATAATATCTTTAACAGGATAGGAATACACTCTTGTGGTTGGTAGACCTGAGGTGCCAAAGAGTCGATACCTACAGCAAGACTCGGCCTGGAAGATAGTAAAGCAGATACAAGCCGCAAATGCTCTGTCATAAATAATGTCACTTAATTCAGCCATTTTACAATTTGGTCACATACACAGATGTTTCATTCTATGTTATAAGAAAAGAAAAAAAAAACAGTTTTAGAATGAAATTGATGACCTCGATTGGACAGAAAACTGAGATATTAAATAGCTTCAAGTGAACTAAGACGTAAATCAATAAAAGAAAAAATCAATATATAATTCCACGAGTTCTTGGCAAATACCGCGCATTATGTTCCCTTCAATAAAATCAATCAACCTTCCTGAACTTAAAAAAATAAACAATAACAACAACAACAACAACAACAACAATACTAATAATGATAATAATAACAATAATAATAATAATAATAATAATAATAATAATAATAATAATAATAATAATAATAATAATAATAATAATAAATCCACGATTACTGAAATGTGGAGGGCAAACAGGCATCACCTCTAGTGGTATACCAGTCTACGTGAGCGGTTGGGGCCGCGGCGGGCGTGTCAAGAGGTTCATTCATGATCGCTTCATAAACAATTGTGATGAACGCATCTACTCAGCGCCGTGCCGAAGCGGAGATAAGTCGTTTTCGCCTCCCTCTCCGAGTCTGCCCGTTCATCTAAGACACTCGTTGGCAGGGCTCATGCCGGACGCTGGCTTGACGCACGCCTCCCTGGCTGATCAGTGCGCGACCTCTGCAAGGCCATGGCTTCAGTGGGCAAGTTTGGTTACAGTAAAAAATGAATTTGGTGAAATAATAGTCGTTTTTGGGCCACGCATTGTTAGATATAACTACAGTGTATTTTCATAATAGTTACACACGGTACACTCAACGTCTAGTGTCGCGGCTTGAATTGCGGAATGGGAAGGGTTGGGGAGAGCAAAGTAGCTTCCTTGTTTGGGCGTTGCGGTGCATCCTGGTTGAGATTTTCTGAAAGAATGTGGGGAAGGGGATGTTAGTCATCTACCACCACATACTTAACCATATAACATTTTACAATGCTTATAAGGCTAATTAGTAGCTGAGAAATTAGAGCTAGACCCAAACAGAAAAAAAAAAAACAATAATTGTCGCACTTACCTACATAGTAGCAACTACCCATATGTAATGCTTGGGAAATATATATATATATATATATATATATATATATATATATATATATATATATATATATATATATATATATATATATATAT
>NC_059302.1:26532418-26534918 GCF_017591435.1 Portunus trituberculatus | reverse complement strand
TAAGTCTGTCTGCACTAGCCACTGAAAGTGTTATGAAGTGTTGTTTTATGTTCAGTATCGTTACTTCACTTCCAGCATTGAATTTGATTGAACTGTCCACTTCTGCAGCTACTACTACTACTACTACTACTACTACTACTACTACTACTACTACTACTACTACTACTACTACTACTACTACTACTACTGTTGCTGCTGCTGCTGCTGTTGCTGCTGCGGTACTACTACTTTCATCATCATCATTGTTAGTATGTATGAATTTTTACAGGAATTTCAACAACTTTGACGTAATATCCAATGACAGTAAAGAAAATTCACAGCAACAGTGAATATGATGAAACACCACGTACTGGGAGGCCGTGTGTCTCACCACGGCAGGGAACAAATCAGTGTTCATTGGGGGCCGTTGGAGAGTCATTGCCCTGAATCTTATAACTTTGACCAAGTTGTAATCCAGCTTGTACGTGACTTCACATAGATGAACATGCTTACTTGTGTGCTTCAGAAATATATACGTCTTACATTTCTACGAAATGGAGGCTCATTAAAGGGGAATATAATAAAATAGTTCGAGATTGAACAAATTAATGAATAAACAAATAAACATAAATGATGGTACAAAGACTTCAGTCTGCCCCTTTAAAGTACAAGCACAGTCAGTAAGGCGGGTTCACACGTGCCTAGCGACTGAAGAAACCAGTCGCAAAACAAGACCAACATATTGGTCTTGTTAGTCGATTTGCGAATTTATTTACGTTGTGAAGTCACGGAGTAAACGTTAGAAATGTGGTCTCCAGATATATGAGATGATGTTAGCGTTGATGAGGGAAAAAAAAAAAAACATCTGGGAACACATTAATTAATTATACAGTAAAAAAAAAAGCTTGCGCAAATTGTCGTTTGACGAAATAGCTGCCACTCTCCAAGAACTGTTTCCCTCAATGCAGGGTGGTGTTGGAGGTGAGGATTGAAGACTAGTCAGGATTTAATTTGATCGCAATTGTGCATAGTCTTCTCGAGATTAAGAATTTTCTTATGAGAAATGTAGGCTAATTTAGTGTGGTAGACACTCCTTTCTTTCCTTCAACTTAGCCAGGGACGTATCCACAGGCATTTTCTTTTCTGTTGACTCTTCTGACATACCAAAAGAACAACCACAGCTTCAGCATCGTCACTGGAGGAAGACATCTCGGCGGTTAGCTGTTTGTTTACACTCACTTCCCGCCAAGGCGCCAACTAGTCGATACTTTCAAGTCGCTATGTGTGACACTTTTCAATTAGAAGGGATAAGTCGGAAACTCTACCGACGTAAAATTTGTCGCAAATTGGTACGTGTGAACCCGCCTTAAATATTGAACCTTGGTTGGTTTCGACGATCATTAAGATATAATGGTAATAGGAATGGGAGGGTGCACATACCTACCTACTGGTTAACTATTGCATTAGTAATACAAGCAAAATAAATGGAAGAATAAGATTTTTTCTGGAAGAGAGAGAGAGAGAGAGAGAGAGAGAGAGAGAGAGAGAGAGAGAGAGAGAGAGAGAGAGAGAGAGAGAGAGAGATGGGGGGTGTATAAGTCAAAAGATTGCTACATGTTAACAAATCCTATGTGTAATGTAGAACAAAACATGAAAAAATGCAACATGCATAAACAGAGAAATAGAGTACAAATATGAAAAAAATTAACAATAATAAAAATTAATAAAATAACGATCAATAAATACCATCTAATCTTCCAAAATGTATGATGCTGCTCAAATTTATCCTATCTCCATATTTTTACATGAATTAAAGTAACAAGGATTGAGTTGCATGAAACAACTAGTCTTTGATTTTCTTTATTTTAATATGCATCTAACATTTTTACTTAAAATCTAATTAGGATCTAAAGGTATCTTAAAATATAAATATACATTATAAAGTTTATTGGAGATATATGTACTGTATGTGCCTTTGAAATTATGAACAGAATTATGAGATGTCCAACACAGCTGCACAATTATTGTGTAGAAAAATTATGGGAAAACCATGAAGACTAACATACAATATGAATACCACCTACAAGTATACCCAGGCATAGAATGAAATTTTTGCTTTTATAAATGACAAAATATTTTGTAAAGAAAGCAAATATATAATATACCATAGTACTGCACAATACCCCAAAACCACCAAAGGCCCACCTATTTATGCAAATTCATGTAAACCACATTGTGACAAAATATCTGTAAAACTAAGAGCATTATAAGAAACATGCTACCTAGTGAACAAATACATACTGAGATACACTTTTACAATTATCACATACGGTGAGGGAAAAGTGCAAAAATAAAGGACCACACAGAAGCAAACAGAATGCAAGACTACAAAGATATGATGTGATCTGCTTGCTTCTGTGATAGATGATAACTCTGTGTACATCAAAGAGATGGACCCACTTGTGTGGCGTTGAGAACAGTTTAACGCTTGGACTTCTTTTTCTGCTTGCGGCGTTGCTCT
>NC_059302.1:26494918-26527418 GCF_017591435.1 Portunus trituberculatus | reverse complement strand
TGAGGCTAACCTTAATATAATTCATGAAACCATTCATAAGCAAATAATGCACATAACATTATGAAATTTTAAGTTTTTATTTGACTTGCCATCAAACTGTACAAACTTCTAAGTGACCAAAGAAAACAACGACTGATACAAACCTGTCATCTTTTTCCTATCCAATTCAATACGGAGGAGCCATGGTGATATCCTGGACACGTCAAAGTCAGGCATCTCATAGTACACATTGACAAACTCCTGATCCTCAGTAATGCAAGTGTTCTGAGGATCTGGATCGTAGTAGATAGCTGTGTTTGATGTCACCTGTAAATAATGGTGTTGTTTAATAAAATGCCATATCTCAAAATCTTCTAATTTTGATGGCATTAAGTTATATCTACATAGGACACCAGTTCCTAGGCTCTACAGCAAGGTCCAATCCTCTTATTTGCCTCAAACCCTGTTTCTTACCACATATTCAACCACTTTATCTTCCTATTTCAGAGAGCATCCTCTTGCATTCATATTTATAATTACTTTATTTACTTTTATTTATTTATTTTGTTTTTATGTAAGGACACTGCCCAAGGGCAAAAACAAAGTGAACTAAAACAAAACACTAGATTGCCAGTCCAAAAAGAAAAGATAAAAAGGATTAAAATGATGAAGAATGTCTTGAAACCTCCATCTTAAATGAGTTCAAGTTATATGAAGGAAGAAATACACAGGGACTTCATGAGTTTTTAAGTAATAATGTAACATATAATTTCATCAGATTTTTACTTAAATCAATAAGATTCTTGAATTTTTTAGGCAGCTCTGCCTGTCTATTTTTTATATGCAAAGACTATATTCCATACCTTACTTAGTTTAGTATATATTTACCTTGCGCAGAGTGGTATGTTCAAGGCGGCACAGCACATTCTTTGCTTTCTCAGCATCCCTAGCTGAGGCACCCACCAAGAACACAGTGAGGGAAGGAGCTTTGGGCTTCTTACTAATGTTGATAATTTCCTTAAGCCTGGGCACACCAAGTGTTACATTCTTGGATGACACACCAGCAAAATGGAAAGTGTTCAGTGTCATCTGAGTGGCTGGTTCACCAAGAGACTGGGCAGCCAGGGCACCCACCATTTCTCCAGGAGCAGCCTGAAAGGTGAGAATGTTACAGTGCTGTGATGATTTACAATACAGAAGATGTCTAAAGTCAATTCCATATCCATAGTTTCCAATTACAAACATTACTTATTATTGTAAACACTCCATTATGAACATATAAGCTACAGATAGATATCAACATAGTCTAAAAGAATGGTTTCACTAAGAGGGAGGACAGGAGGGAGGAACACTCTATCTGCTGGTTGCTGGAAACACTGGCCTGGTGTATAGAGACAAAGTGAGAACTAAAATATGATAAACATACCTAAATCAAAATTTCTCTATTTTCACAATTTTTGTTCCTAGAGGTTAATGACATGGAACAAGTTCTTTGATGACACTAGTCAGGAATAAAAATGTAAAATCAATTACAATGACTAGACCACCAAGTTTACAGATTCTCCTTAAAACAGAATAGATAATACTGTTATAAAGACAACAATAACATGAAGATGAGGAAATATCAACCAAGGCCATGATTTCTGCATACAACCTTGGAGTCATATGAAAAGTAAGTTTTACCTCTCCCTTTAAAAAAACTATACATTACTTACAATTGCTTGATGGAATCTTGTTTCAATTTCACCAACAAGCCAGTTAAAGGACTCTGTAGTGAGCTTGTAATCTTCAGCAACTTTCTTAGTGCACAATGTTGATCGTACTAAACACTGGAAACAGAATGTGGCATTTTCATTGGCCTGTAAACTGATTCTGTCTTCTCCAGTCACAATGTTGCACTTGGTTAACATCTCCCTCACTCCCTCTACCACTCTCACAGGAGACAAGTCTGTGGGGGTGCGTTTGTTGATGTGGAAGATCTTCTGCACATTCCAAATCATTCGTTCTAAGTTACAAGGAAGTACCACCTGTTGAGTAATATAAAAAAAAACAATACTGAATAGCTAAACATTTTGAAAACACCAAGATTCAATACAATACATACATGTCAAAATGTCACCCATGGCTGGTAGATAAGCTTTTCATAAGCTATTTTTTTTAATCTCCATATATCTTACAATCACTTACCTTTGTGTCTCCTTTGGTAAAAACTTGTCGAAGTCCAATTCTGTCCTCCTGAAGTTTCTGCCATTCCCCTTCCAAAATGCTGATGGCTTCAGGTGATCCAATCAGTTCTCTGACAACATCTTCATTAAACAGCCTACGGAGATACCTCTCATTTGTAACGTCAAAGCGGTAGTTCTCCTCAAACCGTCGGTTAGACTGCTTGACAGTGGGCATCTTCTGGAACTCCACATACTCACCAGCCAGACCATCCTCTCCATACCTCAGCTGAATAACCTGACTCACACTGTTCCTCACGGTCCCATCGTAGTTTACCATCACGCTTTCCATAGCCTTGATCAGTCGTCGCTGGATGTAACCTGTTTCTGCAGTCTTCACAGCAGTATCAATGAGACCCTCTCGACCTCCCATGGCATGGAAATAGAACTCTGAGGGTGTCAATCCGGCAAGGTAGGAGTTTTCTACAAAGCCTCTGGATTCGGGACCATAATCATCCTTAATGAAGTGAGGGAGTGTCCTTTTTCTGAAGCCAAAGGGAATACGTTTACCTTCTACGTTTTGTTGTCCCACACAGGCAATAACCTGAGAGATATTAATGTTGGATCCCTTTGACCCTGACACCACCATAGCCTTCAGATTGTTGTACTCAGTCAGTGACTTCTTAGCAGATCCACCAGTCTTGTCTCGAGCATCGTTCAATATGCGATTCACCTGGTTCTCGAAGGTCTGCCTCAAGGTGTTACCTGGTGTAGGCTCTAGCTCATCATTATGAGCCTTGTGGATCACCTCTATCACGTCTTCCTTGGCCTTGCGAATGGTCTCCTGGATAACCTTGTAAGTAGCAGGATCAGAAATGGTGTCACCAATACCAATGCTCATGCCTTCCAATAGCAGCCAATTATTGACTACAGTCTGAATGTTACCATAGAATCTGCCAGCAATTTCATGTCCTAATTCCATCCAAGCAACGTGCAACATAGATCCAGATGAAGCTCCAAGGGTCCTCTTGCACAAGATACCCATGATCAGCTCGCCATGCTCTACAAGCACCTGAAAGAACCATACACTTAATACAGGATATATATTTGGGATAACAAATATAAATTCACGTAAAAAGATGGCTGGGATTATGGTTTTCATGTTGAGAATTCACTCTGTATTTCTAAAGCTATTTTTATGTAAATTCAAGAAAAGAGAAAATAAGTGAATAAAACAATATTTACCAATGATATAAAATTTCTGAACAAGAAATACATACATCAAAGGGAATAAAAATTCATATAGCTAATAGAGACACTTTAAAAAATGAGTTAAAATTAAAATGTGTGTGTGTGTGTGTGTGTGTAATTCACTGTTTGATCTGCTGCAGTCTCTGACGAGATAGCCAGACGTTACCCTACGGAACGAGCTCAGAGCTCATTGTTTCCGATCTTCGGATAGGTCTGAGACCAGGCACACACCACACACCGGGACAACAAGGTCACAACTCCTCGATTTACATCCCGTACCTACTCACTGCTAGGTGAACAGGGCTACGTGAAAGGAGACACACCCAAATATCTCCACCCGGCCGGGAATCGAACCCGGTCATCTGGCTGTGAAGCCAGCGCTCTAACCGTGTGTGTGTGTGTGTGTGTGTGTGTGTGTGTGTGTGTGTGTGTGTGTGTGTGTGTGTGTGTGTGTGTGTGTGTGTGTGTGTGTGCGTGCGTGCGTGCGTGCGTGTGTGTGTGTACGAGTAATTCACTGTTTGATCTGCTGCAGTCTCTGACGAGACAGCAGCAATGTGTGCGTTTGTGTGTGTATTTACCTATTTGTGTATTACAGGGTCCGAGCTAAGCTCTCTGTGTCCTGTCTCCTTGTCCACTCCTGTCATATCTCTCTTTCATCTGATTGACACACACTGCGTCAACGACATCACTGCTCAGTTTATTCCACTCATCAATACTACGATGCGGGAAACTGTACTTTCTCACGTCATTTAGACAGATGTCTTTTATTAGTTTTTTTCCCATGTCCTCGGAGATGATTACTTGTGGTCACCTTTATCAATTCTCTGTCCAATATGTCAATCTTGTTCACCAATTTATACATAGTTATCATGTCTCCCCTTGTTCTTCTCTCTTCTAATGTGGTCAGCCCCAGTTCCTCAGTCTTTCCTCATAGTCTAACTCCTGAGTCCTGGTACCATCCTTGTTGCCAGCCTCTGTACCCTTTCCACCTTCTTCACATTTTTCTTCATATGCGGTGACCAGACAAGCTGCATATTCTAACTGGGGTCTTATTAAAGTGCATAATATCTTCATCATTCCTTCATCTAGGTAGTGGAATGCAAGGCCAATATTTTGAAGCATGTTATATGTTTTCCAAAATATCTTGTTAATGTGTTTCTCCGGTGACAAAGTGTTTTGCACGGTTACTCCTAAGTCTTTCTCCTCATTGGTCTCTTCAATTTTCTCATCACCCAGCCTGTAATCCCTGTTTGGTCTGTATCTACTTCCCATTTTCATAACATGGCTCTTGTTTATATTAAATTCCATCTGCCACTCTTTACTCCACTCATATATTTTATCAAGATCTTCCTGTAACTTGTTACAATTTTCCACATTCTTTACTCTCCTCATAATTTTAGTATCGTCTGCGAACATATTCATGTAACTGTCAATTCCTACCGGCATATCATTAACATAAATCCCCCTTGTGGAACTCCACTGGTTACCTTTTTCCACTCAGACTTCTTTCCTTTCACCACTGTTCGCATTTCTCTTCCCACTAAGTAATTTTCCATCCATTTTGCTAGTTTATCACCTACTCCTCCAATCTTCTTTAGTTTCCACATCAGTCTATTGTGTGGCACTTTATCAAAGGCCTTTCTCAAGTCCAGGTAGATAGCATCCACCCATCCCTCTCTATGTTGTAGTATGTCAGTCACTCTTGAATAAAAACATAATAAATTGGATACGCACGATCTTCCTTTTCTGAAACCAAACTGCCTTTCACTCAGAATGTTTTCACTTTCTAGATACTCACTCCACTTAGCTTTAATTACTTCTTCACATACCTTGCACAATATACTAGTCAACGATACTGGTCTGTAATTTAATGGTTCCATTCTACTACCATTCTTATATATAGGCACAATGTCAGCTCTTTTCCACTCTTTCGGGACTATTCCTGTTCGTATGGAGGTTTCCACAATATCAAATATGGGGTTCAACAATTGATCCTTACATTCTTTAGCAACCTCCCAGATATGCCATCAGGCCCCATTGATTTATTAATATCCAAGTTGCTTATAATTTTCCTTACATCTTCTTTAGTAACCATGATGTCCTGCATTTGCTTTATTTCTGTAGGCCTTTCTCCTGTAAAATGCTCCTCCTTTGTAAACACTTTGCAAAAGTTGTCGTTCAAAATTTCAGCTATATCTCTAGCATCCTCATATACTTCTTCCCATTTTTACCTTTTCTATTGCCTCCCTTTTATTTAGTTTTCCATTTATGAATTTGTAAAACATTTTAGGGTCACTATCACAGTTTTCCACCACCCTCTGTTCATATTCCTTTTGTGCTGTTCTCCTTACTTCAACATATCTATTCCTTGCTGTTTTGTAGACTTCTCTTGATAATACATCACTGTTTTTCTTAAGTTTCTTCCATGCCTTTTCTTTGTTCTTTTTTGCTTCTTCACAATTTCTATTAAACCACTGTTTATTATTTAAAGTCCTCTTTCTGTGATATGGCACAAACTTTTCACAGCAGAGTTATATAAATCCATAAATTTATCATATTTCAATTGCATATCCCCTTCCTGGTATACCACAGACCAGTCAATTTCATTAAAGAACTCTTATATGGTTATAATTTGCCCTACATAATTTAATTTTTCCTCCCTGTACTCCACAATCTTTTCCGTGCTTAATTCTGTATCCAGCTCAAAGCTTAGGACATCATGATCGCTTTTCCCCAAGGGACATTCATGTTCAATTTCCTCTTTTAGAGATGCCCTGGTAAATACCAAATCCAACCTTGCTGCAACATCTTGTCCCCTGCACCTTGTTGGTGATCTCACCCACTGTGTCATCAAGTTATTTGTTGCTACCTTTAACAATTCCTCTGCCCACTCACCACCATTCACCACTTTGTAGTCTTCCCACACTATTTCTTTACAATTAAAGTCCCCAACTATCATCACTCTATCCTTTCTGATGAGTTCTTGCTTCATTCTGTCTAGAGTATTTCTCATCACCATTTGATACTGTTCATATTCCCAAGCACTGGTTCTGGGTGGTATGTATACTGTTATAATATTAATGTCCCTCTTACCATCTGTTATAAGCATACTTATCACTTCCTCATTTCTCTTACTATAGTTCACCTCCTTCACCCTCAGATCTTCCTTAGTATAAACCATTATACCACCACCTCCTTTATTCTTTCTATCATTTCTCCATACTTTGTAGTGTTTTACATCAAACCAATCTAGCTTTATTTCGGGCCTTAACTTTGTTTCCACCACACACATTATGTCCGGTTCACTGTTTCTTAGGTAATCCATACATTCTAGCCTTTTAGACAGAAATCCATGTATATTCGTGTATGTCACTTGAATTCCATTCCTAATCTCTTTCTTCCATGTTTCAGTCAGTGTAATATCTATTCCGTCTGTTTTATCTACCACTTCTTCAGCCTCCCACTTCTCATCCTCCAAAAGAACTTGGTCTTTTCCTCCTCGGTTCTTTCCTCATTCTTTCTCTCACTTCAGTTACAAGCTCTTGTGTGTGTGTGTGTGTTTACCTAGTTGTATTGTAAAGGGTTTAAGCGGGGCTCATAGTGTCCTGTCTCCATAACTCCATTTATCTAACTTTTCCTTAAAGTTATGCACATTATGTGCTGTAACAATTCCATTATCCAATGCATTCCACTTTTCCACCAATCTGTATGGAAAACTGTATTTTCCAATATCCTTCACACACTGCCTCATCCTGATCTTCTTTTCATGTCCTCTTGTCCTTCCATCTTCTGTCAACAGCACCAGGTTTTCCTTGTCTATCTTTTAAATGCCAATGATTATCTTGTACATTGTTACTAGGTCCCCACGTTCTCTTCTACCTTGTAAGGTTGGTAGTCCCATTTCCTTCAGTCGTTCTTCATATATTAGGTCCTTTCATTCTGGCACCATCTTTGTAGTAATCTTCTGTATCCTTTCTAATGTTCTTATATTCTTTTTAGAGCTCGGAGACCACACCACTGCTACATATTCCAGCCTTGGACGTATCAAGCTTGTGATTTTTTTCATCATATCTTTGTCCATGTATTGAAATGTCACTCTTATATTAGTCAATATTTTATATGATAATTCAAATATCTTGCTTATGTGTTTTACAGGGCTCAGATTTTCCTGTGTGATCACTCCAAGATCTTTCCCTCTTTAGTCTTCATTATTTGTTCCTCTCTCATCAAATAGTTCCATACCGGTCTTCTTTTACTCTTTCCTAGTTCCATTATGTGACGTTTCTTGGCATTACACTCCAATTTCCACTTCCTACTCCACTCAAAGATCTTGTTTATATCTTCCTGTAACAGCAGACAGTCCTCTCCGGTTTTGATAACTCTTAGCAGCTCTGCATCATTAGGAAATAAATTTATATAACTGTTTACCCCAATGTGAATGTCGTTTACATAAATCTGAAACATAATGGGGGCTAACACTGACCCTTGTGGCACTCCGCTAGTTACTTTACCCCAAGATGAGTATGTATCTCTGATCACAGTTCTCATTTCCCTATCCTTCAAATAATCTCTTGTCCATTCTAGCAAAGTTCCTCACAGTCCTCCTATGTTCTCTAGTTTCCAAAGTAGTCTTTCATGAGGGGACTTTATCAAAAGCCTTTTCTATATCCAGGTATACTGTGTCCACCCACCTGTCGCTGTTTTCCAGTCCTGCAATAACTCTCAAGTAGAAGCTTAATAAGTTTGATACACATGACTACCCTGTCCTGAACCCAAATTGTCTGTTCAATATGACTTGCTCCTCTTCTAGAAATCTAACCCATTTTCTTTGATAATTATTTCCCACAACTTCCCCAAAACACTTGTAAGTGACACTGGTCTGTAGTTTTGTGGTTGAGTTGCCTTTCCTCCTTTAAATATTGGAATTACGTTGGCTTTCTTCCATTCTAGTGTAATTTCCCTTCATTTATTGAACTTGTAATTATTTCCCAAATTGGATCCAGTAGTTGCTCTTTACATTCTTTTAACACCCAGCCTGATACACCATCTGGCCCCATTGCTTTTCTGACATCCAACTTATCCAATAATCTTCCAATGTCCTCTATGTGCACTGCAATCTCCTGCAATCCTTGGCAATGCAATGTCCTATTAGGTTCTGCAAAATCTTCTGGAGTGAACACCGTTTTGAAGCTCTCATTCATTATTTCACACAATTCCTTCTCTGTTTGGTATGTCTTCCCTCCTTTAATTATTTCTTCAACTGTTTTCTTGTTCTTCATTTTGCAATTTAAAAACTGTTGAAAAGTTTGGGTTCGTATTTGATGTTATTCATCACATCTTTCTCAAAGTTTCTTCCTCTCTCCTTACTCTAATGATATAACAAGCATGTATTTTTTTTCTTAACTCTATATAAACAGGTACAAATTTTTTTTACTCCATTATATTTCTGTAAGAATACTTCATATTTCCCTTGTATTGTCTTTCTGTACATAATGTTTCTCCACTCAATATCAGCAAAATAGATCCTTAATTTTTCAAAATCCACTCTTGCATAATTTAATCTCTTTCCTTTGTAGTCATCTCTGTAACTTATCCCATCCTCCTCCTGAATTTGCATCTCTAATGTCACATGATCACTTCTTCCCATTGGACTAAGGTATTGTATGATTGGAGGGGGGCTCTGGTTTCTTTGTGAATACTAGGTCAAGCAACAATGGTTCTTTCTCCTCACTGTATCTTGTTGACTCCTCCACCCATTGATCCATTGCATTAACCATAGTCAACTGTAACACTTCCTTGCTCCACTTTCCAGCATTATCCATTACTACTTGCATCTCTCTCCAGTTTACTTTTTTGCAGTTAAAGTCTCCAACTAAAAGTATTCTTCTATCTCTTATCATTTTATCTAGGCACTTAATCACCTCTCTTTACATATCTTTATGTTCTTCAGTTATATACCCATGTATTTGTCTAAGGTGGCACATATGTAACTATAATTTTTCTCTTCTTTAATTCCTCTGTTTTGAATGTTAGTTCCATTACTTCCACTTTGTCCTCTCCATATTGCACATCCTCTACACATATATTATCATGAACCATTACTAGCACTCCTCCTCCTCCTTTATCCTTCCTGTCTCTACTCCATCTATTATATCCTGCCTCTTTAAAGTTAACATGGATCCACTCTCTTAATTCTGTTTCAACAATGCACATTACATCCAGCTTTTTCTCTTTCAAATAATCCCTAACCTCCAACATGCTTGATAACAACCCATCTATATTAGTATGTCACTCTTAATTTCTTGCCTCCTCCATGACCTCCTCTTTCTTCCATAGGTACCACTTCTTTAGCCCATATCCAGAAGCCTAAAGTAAAATTTTTTTTCTCGATCTCTGTCCTTTTCTCGTTTTTTCCTTAGCTTCACTTCTTAACACTTTCTCCTTTTCCCTCTCCTCTAAGTTCATATCTCTTTTCATCCATATATCCTTGTGTTAAGTATCATCGGCCAGCTTCCCTTTCCTAGCCATAATTTCCTCTACTGCCACTTGGGATCTCATTCTCACTTTCATTAGTCTACTATCCCCTTCACTGTAGCTTCCTAGCCTGATCACTTCCTCCACCTCCTGGTCTAGTTCTTGTGTGCTGTCTTGAACTTGTTTGATAACAGTTTTGGCCAATTCTCTCTCATCACGTTCTCTTGTGAATTTGTATAATTTTTTCCTTTTCCTTCATCCCAAAAATCACAAAGCTTTTCCTGTTATCCATTGTCTCTCGCACCAGGTCTTCTTTCTCTTTAATTACTTGAATTACAGTGATTTTGTGTTTTCCTGAATTTGTCTCTACAACCTCTGAAAATTTAACTTTTTCCTCTTCCTGTTCCTACTTCCATTCGTTTCGTAGTTCCTTCAGCTTGTTTTCAGCCAATCCACCTTCTACCCTGTCCACAATCCCATCCTGCACTTGAACCTGTAAGCTCCTTAAGGAGTTTTCATAATCATGTGGCTTTTAATATGTCATTTTGTTCCTTTATTTCTTGTATCTCTTCTTTTAATCCCTGATTGATTGCACTGATCTCACATTCTACCAGTCTCAATTTCAGCTCCATATTTTCCGTTGTCAGTCTGTCCTGTTTGTCCATTACTCAACATCACTTCCTTCATGTACTTTAACTCTCTTTCTATGTTGATCAACCTCCTCAAACTACCTCTTTCATCCCTGAATCCAGAAAAATCCTTGTCCATAATATCCTAAGTTAGTTTCCTTAGTCCAACAGGAGTTTCAATGTACCGTTGGTTTTCACACAATGGCGTATGTTTTGATTCCATCATACATCTGGCAGCACTACTCTGTTCCATCTCTCGTTTTACTTTCCGTATATACGAACCAAAACTTATTTATTATGGAGGCAGGAGAACCAATGGCCTCCTCCCCCCCCGGTATATATATCTAGTCAGTCTCCAGCTCCTGTTGTAGCTTTCCCCTATGAGTTGCTCAGAGACGTCAAGACAGCACGGTGTCTATGTGTGTGTGTGTGTGTGTGTGTGTGTGTGTGTGTGTGTGTGTGTGTGTGTGTGTGTGTGTGTGTGTGTGTGTGTGTGTGTGTGTGTGTGTGTGATATACTTATCATGTAGTTTTCTTTAGTGGACACACAATAAAATGATGAATGTAACAAAATTTTATACTCTCACTTAAATTCAAGTGAATTTCATGAAATTAGATAAATTCACTATGGTATATGAATGATTTACCAAAGTTTTTGAGCCCATTACAGCTAATAATATGAAAATCTACATCATAGCATCAAATCTCACCTTTGTGTCACCAGGAGATATCCATTCATAAGGCCCATCATCTTCATCATCAGGGTGAGTAGAATGAGTTTTGACAAGGTTAAGGTTTCCAGGAATGATAAGAGAGAAGAGTTGCTTTCCTGTCCACAAAGGCTTGGGTTTCAGGATGGCTGGTTGAGGCATACGACCATCCCAGATGGGCAGGAACATCAGCAAGTTCATCATTTCAGACTAAACATCATAAAAAAGAATAATTTCCATTAGGACTCAGAAGATACAGTAACTCTGACAATTTTAATATACAAAATAGTGCACATTCTAGAATCTGCCCTATTACTAACCTTTTCCAAAAACACATCCCTCTTAGTCATTTTTCTGACAGCAGTAAGAGTGTCCTGCACAATACCCATGACAGGCTTGTTGGCTTGAGGAGTGATGATCATGCGAGGTGTTACGTGAAGGTTCTCAATTTCTGCCCTCGTCTCCATGCTCTGTGGCACGTGAAGGTTCATTTCGTCTCCATCAAAGTCAGCATTGTAGGGTGATGTTACAGACAGGTTCATGCGGAATGTTGACCATGGCAGAACCTGAAAAGCCAATGTTATTCTTCTCTACTACTGTAATTGCATTTGCTGTCATATAAGGATGAATATATTTTCTGTAAATATGAGAGGACATTTTGTTACTTTGAAGTCCTTATACACTCGATCCTCAAAACAATGGACCTCCTATCAACGGATTTCGGAAACTACGGACAAATTCTGGAGTCCGGTTTAATCTACGGACGAGTATTAAAATGTGCGCGATTGTCCGTTCCTGGCAAATTATTCTCCGGTAAACTTCGTTTTCTGTATTGTTTATTAATATTTATTAAACTGACCATGCTCATGTCATCTATTTCAGGTTATTTGTTGTACTTAATGCTTTGTAATACTTCTTGAATGATTTCTTAATGATTCACAGTATTTTACGTACATTTTATACAGTTTTTTATGTACTTTTGCAAAGAACGGACTTTTGCAATCTACGGACAGGGTCGTGCATGCATTTGTCCGTTGTTTCGAGGGTCGAGTGTAATTACTTTTAGTATTTGAAGCTTTACTTGACGACTTTAGTAAATACCTCACCTTAACCCTGTGGCCCATCATGGACATTTTATGCAGTGTGGGTTGACGGTTGAAAATGACAAGGTCTCCGTCAGTGATGTGTCGTTCCACTTTGTATCCACACTGCAGATGAAGATCTGATGGCTTAGGGTGATAACGCAGATCAATACGTGCCCCATTGTCACGTACAATGTACTTAGCACCAGGATACTGGTTGTTACCACGCTTTACTAATTCCATCATTCTGGAAAGAACAGCATAGGTGTCATATAAAATCAAAGCATTTCCTCAATGTGACTTAATGATCTAAAAATTAGCAGAGATATACAAAATGAAAATATCTTGGTTTTGTTCAATGCCTCAAAAACTCAATTCCTCCAACTTTCCAACTATCCTCTCTTTTACAATGACAATCAACAATCCCTCACTTCTAGACTTAAGATCCTTGGTTTGCCCTTTAATTACAATCTATATTGGAAACTTCACATCCCTCCTCTACCTAAAACAGTTTCTATGAAGTTCTGAGTCAACTCCACCAGTATTTCTCATCCCCCAACTGCTAAATCTCTACAGGAGCCTTATCCATACATGTATGGAGTATGCTTCACATATACAGTGCTCGTCACAGCATTATGCCGGGTGAATGCCCCGGCATAATACCGTGGCTTACCATACAGGGGGTATCTTTTTTTGTCACATTATGACAGGTACCAGCCATCAGAATGATGTCACTGTCTCCCAACACACACCACAATACCACTTCAGGGCCCACATGAGTAAGAGGTAGTGCTGCACCATTGTTCTCTCATTCACACTATCTTTTGTCTGTTTCCCTTGGTTTCTGGACCATACCTTGGTGACTATGGATAAAAGGAAGTCGTTAACACCTGTAACTATAGCTCATAATTATCATAGGGCTTCAAAATGCTGTGCTCCAGATAAGAGAAATAGTGGTGAATGTTGGTGTGAGCGAGTGATTTGCGAGAAACTAGGTGACTCACGTCAGAAAGCAGATATCTACCCCCCTCCAGTTTTCTGGCAGTTATAGTAGGTGTGCTCTCCATCTATCTTTTGAGCACAGTTAAAGTATGTACAGATGTCTTCTTTGAGAGGACAGACCGAGATTTAGCAGATGGTAACTCGACACCACTGTCATCCCTTAAACACTTCACCCAGTTTCTCACATATCGCTAACTAACACCAACATTAGCCACTATTTCTCTTGTCTGGAGTCCAGCTTTGTGAAACACTAAGGTATACCCCAGAAACCAAGGGAAACACAGACAAGAGGGCACGAATGAGAGAACAACACTTCTTCTCACCATGACAACCACATGGGCACTGAGGTGTGTGTTGGGAGGCAGTGACATCATGCTAACAGCTGGTACATAGCATAATGCCGGGACGGAAAAAGATCCCCCTGTATGATAGGCCAATGTTTTTCATCACTGCACTATGCAGGGGTGTTCACCTGGCATAATGCCGTGATGAGCACTGTATAGGGAGTTCTACTCATACAGATCTTTTAGACATGATAGAATAAAAAACTTTTCATTTTATAAACTCATCTCTGATTGATTGTTTCCAGCCTCTCTCTTACCTCAACACTGTCTCACATCTTGCGACCTTCTCCCCTCCTGCACTACACAAGACTTTCTTCTTTCTCTCATCCCTATCCTGTCTATCTTTCTAATGCAAAAGTTAACCAGTATCCTCAGTCATTCATCATTTTCTTTGGTGAACTATATACCATTTGCAGGGGTTGGGTGAAAATGGACACTTGTAAATGTTGAAATTCCACACCTAATTGGTGTATACTCCCCACCAAAAATTCTAACCTTCCCTTACATTAATGTACCCCATTAAAAATATTTCTTATTTCCCTATAGTCTTGTTAAGTGAAGAAAACCTCTGTGTACATGTATGTACAAACACTATTTAACTTTGATAAAAGTAAAATAATGATAAATGTGGCACGGCCTCCTACTTCACCTTTCCAACCTCCTCAACTGTCAACTTTACACCATCACCACACTCCTTTCCCTTTTCCCTTCATACTGTCAATCCAACACACTTCTACCCTTCTTCCTACATACTGTCAATCCAACACACTATACCATTCTCTCTCCATACTGTCAATCAAACACACTATTTTATCACTGCAAGGCAATGAACTGATGTTACAATTTTCTCTTGGCACAATTATTACACATCACTTACTTTGTCATATTGAAAGGTGTTACAATCTCTGGGTAGGTAAGATTTTGGGCAATGGAGCGTGGCACCCCAACCTGGTCAATGCGCAGGTTAGGATCAGCTGTGATGACAGTACGTGCAGAAAAGTCAACACGCTTTCCCATAAGGTTACCACGAATCCTGCCTTCTTTTCCCTTCAGCCGGGCTTTGATAGCCTTTAAGGGTCTGCCAGACTTCTGCAGTGCTCTTGGCATTCCAGGCATATCATTGTCTGTCAGTGTGGCTACATGGAACTGCAGCATCTTCAGATTCTCAACAATGATATGAGCAGCAGCACCAGCCTGTTCATTACGAATAAGCTCATTATTAGCCTTGATGATATCAGCCAGCTTGTGCGTGAGATCATCCTGGTTACGGGCTGAGCCATGCATCACCACAGCTGGGCGCACAGGCAGCGGAGGTACTGGCAGAACAGTCAAGATCATCCAGTCTGGACGGGCATACTTGGGATCCATGCCCAGCAGGTAGCATTCCTCATCTGGCGAACAATACATCTATTATTTAGAGTCTCTTATCAGATGCAATGAAGCAATGAATACAACAATGGTTTGTTACCAATTAGCCAGTTTAAACAAAATTAATACCTTGCTCCCATCATTAATCTAACTTCAACTTTAAACCTGAAAGAGCATATAAGCTCATCTACACACATTTGTAAATTAAAGAATGGAGTGACAGGAAAACTGATACTATGCAAACAAATCTATTCAAGAAGTATGTGAACCTATTTTTCTTGGAAACTATTTGGAGTTGAGGGGGAAGATGATGTCAAAAAAAAAAAAAAAAAAACAGTGAGAGATATTATTACTGTGTACAATCTATTTCAAAAGATTATTTAAATGTGTGCAAAGCAGTTATAAAATTTGTAACCATATTGCTTTTGCATAAGCAACAAATCCGCCCTGACATCACAAAGTCCATATGAGTGTGTGCAAAATTGAACGACTCTGACTCCCTGCAGACTATGTCACTAATGATTGGCAATGAATACATAGCTGGAATATCTTTGTTTTTCCTCTAACAAGAAAAACTAAATTTAAATGACCTAGCAAATATGAAAATAAGCTTGCATTTAAAAATTTGCATGCAAAAATTATGAAATACTTAACAAAGAACACACATTTATGTTAGTTATCAGGTAAGTTTGCATAATTAGTAATAAGACTAGTCATTAATAAACTACAAGTCACAGAAACAATCACTCTTGCAATCTTTAGAATTTCATCAACTAAAAGAATGAATACTGTTTTCCAACATGATAAAATTTATATATATATATATATATATATATATATATATATATATATATATATATATATATATATATATATATATATTGTAGATAAAAAAGAAACTCCAATATGTCTATTACTGTTTTCCTTCTTTTAAAAAATATTTGACTTTAGAAATTCTTGCTTATACCAAGAAACCAACATTAATGAAAATCAGTTAAGACCAACACAAAAGAACACTTTCTTACATGTGACAAAATTTTGCATCAATATTTTGAAATTTTCACCTAAAGAAAATTATATTTCCTATTCCACACAATCAAATTTTCTTAAATCCCTTAGGTTAAACAGCTACAAAACAAGCTGTCATTAAGGCTTGCTTCTCACTCTATGTAGTAAAAAGATATTGTTCATCTAAATATCAGAGAGTATTACTGAAAATTGAGTTATAAATGGATTCATTATCAAACTAGTTTTAGTAAATGTTATAGTAAAAAATATGAAAACAAACAAACAAATAAAAGTAAATCCAAACTGAGTGGGTTTTTGCTCACCCAAAAGAATGAAGAAACTGTTGTGGCACAAACTGCCAAGAAACTTTGGTATAACCTTAAAATAAGGAAGAGGATTATCTACGTCAGTCACCATTCAGATAAATCACATTCACACCTTTCTCTCCTATAATTCAAAACAGAACATTTACATATCCATACTACATGCACCAAAAAAAAAAAAAAAAAAAAAAAATTAGTATTTTTCCTCTCTCTAATAAATGTGATTTGCTTAGCCACATACCATGAAACAGTAACATTACAACTTTAAGCAAACATCCATACTGTGCAATTGTTTTACTGAAAGTAACATGCAAGTAATCTTAAGTGCTAATGATATTTATGCAGATGTTAAATATTCAACATCATTAAGTCTTTACACAAGCAATAGGCTTCTTTTCTAAATTCATTGTTTTAGATTTATTTACTATGCAGATATAACACCGTCAAAAGCCTAGCATAAAATTTTTATTCTAGCATTCTTTTCAATGCAATCTTCTCCCATAAACACTACACTCTCCCAAATTTCCCTTACTACCCTTGAAGTTGCCTTTTCACTGAATCAATCCTTAATTTGACGAAAGACTCTAAAATTCATACACTACCTCATCTACTTCTACAGTTTCCATTTGAATCACTAAACTTCTTTCAAGTATACAATGAAAATAATTCAACATCTGAAAGTTAAAGACAATGAAAGCCTTACATAATTACCAACAGGTACTAACCTGAGATGTGCTTGAAGATTTCAAAGACACGCTCAGCAGTGAGGATCTGCTTACGCTCCTGTGTGTCTTCATTGACATGCTTCCACTCAGCGATCAGCTCCAGACCCAAACGCTTGATATTTGGCTGGTACCGACCACAGCCACCATGACCTCCACCTTTCTTTGCTATTGAAGGATCCTCAGCTTCCTTGTTCACATCAATCTCATCTCCACCCTCACAGATCATCTTCCCCTTACACAGATTGTACACATGCTGTAGACGCTTTCTGGGTTGACCCTTTGATTTGGTCACGATTTCACGAATCTTGGGGTATTGCTGAAGGAGAAAAGGTAGAGAATGTATGTAGCATACTTCTCTGGATTTTTGTACTAAAAATAGGAGGAGAAAGTTATTGAAGAGAATGTAGAGAACAGCTATATTCTCTATCCATCAAAACCTGCCATGGCTGTGTGATTAGCTTAATGTGTGTAGATGAAGAAGCTGGATTGGAGTGTTAATGTTCATATCCTTGAAACTCATGGCAAAGGGCCATCAGTTGTCTGTGGGGAAAAAAAAAAAAAGAGAGAGAGAGAGAGAGAGAGAGAGAGAGAGAGAGAGAGAGAGAGAGAGAGAGAGAGAGAGAGAGAGAGAGAGAGAGAGAGAGAGAGAGAGAGAGAGAGAGAGAGAGAGAGTTGAAGTAGCTTTATGTTGACAGAGATTCAAAGAAACAGATGTGCATGTGAAAAATACCAAAAGATGGATAGTGTCTAGATCATGATCAAGTAATGATGCAAAAGTTTCAACAAGGAAGGAGTGGTGGTGTTGACACGTCAAAGATTATTGAACACACTGAAATATTTCTGAGTTTGCTTGGCGCACCATTATGAGTAAACCAAGGAGTGGTTCCAGAAGCATCACAGCATTTCAACATACATAGTTTGCAGAGAAAAACTAGTGGCAAACAAATGAAGAACAACTGTGTTAATTTATGGTTAGTATAGGAGATATTTAATTTGGCTTAAAATATTCTTTGTGCAAAATTACAGCAATTTTTTTTTTTTTTTTCCCCTATGACAGTGAATATGTCTAGATAGCAAGCTTGTTAGTCTTGACTTCTACCTGCCCTGGGCAATGATATAGTTTTTCTTCACCTTGCTTTTGATGGCCATTTTTGTCTTTCTAGAGAGAGAGAGAGAGAGAGAGAGAGAGAGAGAGAGAGAGAGAGAGAGAGAGAGAGAGAGAGAGAGAGAGAGAGAGAGAGAGAGAGAGAGAGAGAGAGAGAGAGAAACTGAGGGAGAGGGGGGGACTGCAGACAGGTAAATTCAGGATCAAGAATGTATTCTTAAAGTTTGATCTTGCATTAAGATATTGAGGCCTTTTTGTCACAACGTGATCACGCTGTTAACGGGGAAATGCCTGCGATCTTCACTTGGTGCTGTGTGGAAGAATATGTAAGTTTTACAGAGAATAAAGTTGAGAATTGTTTACCACTTCATCTGCTAACATTGTAAATACATATATGTATAGATTTCTACTTTATAATAAATTTGAATACAAGAATAAATTACTTGACCAAAATTTGAAATAATTTTGCATAAAAAAATATGTGTGATCTATGTATTCACTTACAGCATTGAAGAGCAATTTACTGCAGTAGAAGCACACACATCTCAAGATCTTCATAGTTTTGGTAAGAAAGCCAACATGGAACACAGGTTTGGCAAGGTCCAGATGACCAAAATGTCCTGGGCAGTCTGTCATGTTGCCAGCACATGTGGTGCAGCGGGTGTTCCGGTCTATACACCCTTGTCGAGGATCCATCAGCCCTCCTAGCTTGGGTCGGCCATTTTCATATACTTCTGAGTACTTGATTCCTCCTTCTGTGGCAGACATTCGCCTCTGAAATACAAAATAACCCAATGGTCATTTACAGTAAGTTAGGGATAATTTACTTAACCAGCAAATGTGGCACCCCCTGCTATAGTGAAGTAAGTGACACCAAGGTTGAAACTGAGTTGTCGCATGCATCAGATAGAGTAATTCAAGCTCTTTCATGAGGTACCTGACATATTCTGAAATTCCAAAACATAAGTTCATGAAGTTGGAATATAATAGAAAAACTCAAGATTTACCCACTCCCAGACTGCATGGTAAACTCACTACAGAAGGGGCCACCACAAATTTACTGATGAACACTATTAATACAGGCAACCCCCGTTTAACGAAGGTTCACACAACGAAATTTCGCTACAACGAAGGTTTAATTTTACTACCATCTGCTCATTTAACGAACACCAAACTCGCTTTAACGAAGTTTTATCCAGGTAATTTTTTCCAAGTTTGAAAGCCCCACCGTATCACGCAAGCTGACAAGCTTTTGAATACACTAGCAGCCGCAAATACTAAGGCCTGCCTCAGGAGAAATCCTGGGACACCTGTAGAATCAAGATCAAGATCAAGCCTCTCGTGGACGAGGACGAGACGGTGGAGCATGTGATGCTGGAGTGTGTGAAGTATGCCAGAGACAGGTATGAGATGATGCAAGTGGTGTTGACTGAGCTAGGGCATAATAGGAACGAAAGAGTGGAAAAGACGGGGAGGGAGTGAATGGTGGTGCTGCTGGGACTGAGTAGAGAAACGAATGAAAGGATTGAGGCGGTGAAGGAATTTCTGGAGAGAATGTGGCGTGCCAGTCGCCAGATGTACAGACGGTTAGAGCAAAGGACCCTGTTTCCTTTTTCTTTTTTCTTTTTATCTCTTTTTTTTTCTGTGTACCTTTTTTGTCGTCTACAGGAGCTGCCAATCCAAAGGCCCGGCTCAGGAGTGATCCCAAGTCGCCTGTAGTATCAAGATCAAGATTAAGATCAATACGCACCACTAACTCCCATAACAGCGTCAGCAGCAGCTCGTCTTCACTCACTCAACTTCCCACCAAAACTCCTTGCAATGTGGCCTAGCATTCCTAAGAAGACCAGAAAGTCTCTTACTCTCGAAGTGAAGCTGGATATTATTCACAGACACAAGAGAGGCGAGAAAACTATAGTATTGCTGGCCACCATCTTGACTCCATCTACTGTCTCTACTATTTTCAAGTCAGCAGACTATTAAGAAGGCTGGTGAGACTGTATCTTCCTTGCAAGCTAAAAGAACCACCTGAACTCGTGACTCTACAATGGATAAAATGGAAGGCCTTGTGGAAATGTGGTACATAAGTTTTGTATGTGGTACAATGATGAGCCCTTTGTTTACATTCCACAGGTTGCCGGTTAGTGTCTTTCCCGTTTCACTCTCCCTTCCTTCATAAATTTAAGATCAACATTATAAAGCTACATACATACATACATTAGTGTACATTATAATGACTTATATTAAATTTAACTGCCTAAATGTTAAACTTCATAATTTTTACTTTCATTAAACCTTTCACCATACTGTGATACACTCTCGCTTTGCTTACTCTCAGTGGATGTTCAAGTTAGGGGTTAAACTTGTTATAATCGGTTCGGTTAACGAAGTGTTTTTTAGGAACATAACCCCTTCGTTAAACGGGGGTTGCCTGTACAAGCCAGCTAACCTCATCCAAACTATCTATCATCAAGGTGACAGGACATATTCACTTGGTTATTGAAACATAACTGGCAAATTTCTACAGTAAATTTATCACAAATCAACAAACACTACTCACTATCTCATCTGGACTGAGGATACCAAACTGCACCCTACGGGCGGTCCGCAGCGGTGCTTTGCTTTCCATCGCTGCCATTGTGTTGTTAGTGGCTCACTCTCTTCACTAACAGTAAATATAGTACCTGAAATAACAAAAACATATGTAAGAGTCTAGACTGCACATAAAAATATTAATAAAAATAAACAAATCAAAGTTATGCCATTATTAAAAGAAAAAATAATAAAAAATCATTTTAAAATTACATTAAATGTTAGGTAGTACAGTACATATTCAACACATCTTATAAATAAGCAAGATATCTCTAAGTAACTACAGTCTCCTGTAGTTATTTACAATATTGTATATGTAATGGCTTGTCTTTCTGTTTATATCAATAATTAGGTACTGTTTTGATGAATTTCCTAAAAACTCCCTTTCTTTATCCCAGCAGATAGTCAATTCCCAGGATATTAATAAGCAATTTACTGTTTCCTCCACACAACCAGATTACCTCGTGCCATCATGGTCAGCAAACAGTGTTGGAAAGAAAGGAAGTGAAGGATGGGAGGAAGGGGGTAAAGGAAGGATTTCATTGGTGCATGCATGCAACAATGTTTCAGCCCAAAAAATAAATAAACAAACAAATAAATAAATAGATAAATAAATCAGTCAATACGCAGGTTGTATTTTGCAAAGTGGGAGGGAAGAGCATGACTTTGAATCAATCTTGGAAGATGGCTTAATATAGTGACTGTGAGAGCACTTACTTCAGGACATTAAGAAAATTTCACAACAATAATGAAGCTTTGTCACCATCAGTTCTTCCCTCTTTACTGAAGCATCAGAGGACCAATGAGTAGGGTTGCCACCCATCCCATATCTAAGAATAAAATGTTGCGTCCCGTATTGACTCAATACGGGACGCGGTTTGTTCTGTATTTTCCCGAGTGCCCACTGCACCTCTCTGCCTGTTGTAACTTGTGGCTCTCTTGCACGGAACCCGAGTCCCTGACTCCCTGTCGAGTGTCGTTACGCCCACCTGCCTCCCTCACTGCTCACTGAGACGCTGAACATGACTAATTGTTTTCTTGACTACTCCTTTACTGACTACTAAGTGACTCCAGAGGCTAACCTGGTATGTGAAATCATTTTGTTGGTTTTATTACTTGTTGTATAAGTATTCTATGCATTTTTCAGGAGTTTGGGCCTTTAAAAACAACCATTTTTTTCCCGGGCCGCCAGAACGCAAGCCCGGAACGTACCCGGTAGTGGTGTCCCTTATTTTATTTTGTAAAAGGTGGCAACCCTACCAATGAGGCAGGTTAGGTTAGAGTTAGTTTGGTTTGCATATTTCCCATCAGAGTTAGTTAAGTTAGTTTTTCTGGCATTTTTGGTATTCCTTTTGATGAATCTGTTTGTTTTCATTGCATACCATTAAATTATATGTGTCAGAGGGTATCAAATAAAAAATATATTTACAACAGAAATGGTTACCAGATTCATTAAAAAATCTATGTAGTTTCTTCTGAAAATACTAGACAATACACTTTTAAAAATTTTTCTGAGATATTACTCATTTCCTTAACAGACAATTAACAAAACAAAAGTCCTAGTAAGAATTAGGCCTGTGGGTTAATCTGCAGAATTAAACCTTATACCTTATATGTATTTTTTTTTTTTTTTTTTTTTTTAATAGCCTATAGCACCTGTAGGTCTACTTGCAGAGTATGAGAAGCGCTGTTCAGATTCCACCCATTAGTGGCGCAGCCAACTGTATTTATAGTGGTACCCACATTAGAGCCCATATCACCCCCTAAGCGCATCTTTGGTGTAGCTAAGGCAATTACACCTCCACCTACAATCTGGGTACCATGGTGACTGACATGTGGATAACTTTAAACCACTTGACAAATGACTCACAACTTCTAAGTTCCCCTACCGACTAGTTTCTGTCAAACTGAGCCGTAAGGTGGGTTCACATGTATCAACCTGCAACTGAAATTGCAAGTCACTAGAAGTATCGACTGAGCCTTTCTAGTCAGAACACATTCACACATAGCAACTGGGAAGTATCGGCTGGTTGGTGGGAAGTGAATGTACACGAACAGCTACCCAAAGCTGGGAGGTATCCCGGTCAGCTGAGGATTAGTGAGAGCTATACCGAGTTCCTACATAAAGTATGTGATGGTCAGATAGCCAACATTCCATATAAAGCAATAGAATCACGAAGCAATGATCCTAAGTGGATAACAGACAGATTAAAGCAGTGCATAGGGCAAAAAAGGAATATATTTAAGAGGCTAAAGGCAGGAGATGAAGCTTTAAGGCCACTATACTATGAATAGTAAGATCAGTTAAGAGGTTAATGAGGAAAGCTAAAAGTGAATATGAGTTGAGGGTAGCCAGCCAAGCAAAGACGAATCCTAAGGGATTTTTTCAATTATATAAGACGAAAAGCAGAGAAGAAATAGGTCCCGTAAGGACAACAAATGGTGAAATGGCTAGTTCTGCGGAAGAGATTAGTAGAATTATGAACGAATATTTTTTAACCGTCTTCACCCAAGAGAACACACAGGAAATCCCAGATAGCGATGAGGTATTTAGGGCAGAGGATAGTGAAAAGTTGACAGATATCCTTATAACTAAGGTGATGGTAGAACAGGAGATAGATAAACTAAAGAAATTCAAGTCACAAGGACCTGATGAAGTTTATCCAAGGGTTCTAAAGCAATGCAAGGACGTTGTAAGCGAGCCTTTAGCGGCACTTTTTAGGATGTCACTGGAGTCAGGTGAGGTACCGATTATGTGGAGAGAAGCTAATGTGGTTCCCATAATTAAGAAGGGAGATAAAACCCTAACGTCTAATTACAGGCCTGTCAGCTTAACTTCAGTTGTGGGTAAACTAATGGAATCAATAATAGCAAAAAAACATTAGGGAACATCTAGACAAACACAGCTTGATAAATCACACACAACATGGATTTACGAAGGGGAAGTCGTGTCTTACCAACTTGTTGAGCTTTTATAGCAAGGTTTATGAGGCGGCAGACAAAGGTGATAGTTATGACATTCTATACTTAGATTTCAGTAAAGCCTTTGACAAAGTACATCACCAGAGGCTCTTAAAAAAGGTTAAAGCACACGGTATAGAGGGTAGAATATTAGGCTGGATTAAAGCGTGGTTAGACGGCAGGCGACAAAGGGTAGTAATTAATGGTTCGAATTCCGAGTGGGGAGAAGTAGTTAGTGGGGTGCCACAGGGCTCAGTTTTAGGGCCATTATTATTTCTAATATATATCAACGACTTGGATAGTGGAATTAATAGTGATATCAGTAAATTTGCGGACGACACAAAGATAGGTAGATTAATTAGGTCCGATTCGGATGCCAAGGATTTACAGGCTGACTTGGATAGGATGAAAGAATGGACAGATAGATGGCTAATGCAGTTCAATATTAACAAGTGCAGGGTGCTGAGCGTGGGTAGAGATAATCCAAACAATAGGTACACAATAGATAACGTGGCACTAGGAAGTTCCAAGTATGAGAAAGATTTAGGAGTCATAGTTAGCTCTGATCTCGGTACAAGGAAGCAATGTATTGAGGCCAGAAATAAGGCGAATAGAGTATTAGGTTTCATCTTTAGAAGTGTTAAAAGCAGGAGTCCCGAAGTAATACTAAAATCATACTTGGCGCTGGTCAGGCCACATCTTGACTATGCGGTACAATTCTGGTCCCCACATTACAGGAAGGACATAGCTCAATTGGAGTCAGTGCAAAGGAGGATGACTAAAAGGATACAGGGAATCAGGGATATACCCTATGAAGAGAGATTGAAAAAACTTAGTCTGCATTCCTTAGAGAGACGTAGGTTAAGAGGAGACCTGATAGAAGTATCAAAGTGGTATAAGGGTTTTAACAAAGGGGACATGAATGTAGTAGTTCTTAGGATCAGTAGCAGGGACAGAACTAGAAATAATGGGTTTAAACTTGAAAAATTCAGGTTTAGGAAGGAAATGGGAAGGAACTCGTTTACAAAGAGTGGTTGATGAGTGGAACAGTCTCAGTGGGCATGTAGTCAGGGCTGAGTCAATAGGGAGCTTTAAAAGGTTAGATAAATTCATGGATGGGGAAGATAGATGGAATTAGATAGATTAAGCACACTGGGACTGCCTCATATAGGCCTGGCAGCCTCTTGCAGCTTCCCTCTTTTCTTATGTTCTTATAAGATGTCATTCTCTGGTGATGATGATTGCAATCAAATTATATCATCACAAGTATTCAATCCTCACCTCCAACAACACCCTGCATAGAGGGAAGTAGTCACTAGATTCTACAGAATACAACAAGACCTGGAAAGGCTGATAGCATGGGCAGACAGGTGGCAGATGGAGTTTAATTCTAAACAGTGTCAGGTTATGCATTTAGGTAAAGACAACACAAACTTTAGCTATGAGATGGAGGGATGTTGGCTAGAGGCAGTAGAGGAGGGAAAGGATTTAGGAGTAGCGATAGACAGGACTATGAAATTTTCAAAGCAATGTTTAGAAGCAAGAAATAGGGCAAATAGGATCCTGGGTTTTATAAATAGAAATGTTAGTTATAAAAGTAAGGAAGTGGTGCATAGCTTATATAATTCCTATGTTAGGCCCCATTTAGAGTATTGCATACAGGCCTGGTCACCCCATTATAGGCAGGATATCAACATGTTAGAAGCAGTTCAGAGAAGAGCAACTAGGATGATACCAGCATTAAAGCGCCTGGAGTATAGAGATAGATTAATGGAATTAAACATGTTTTCATTTGAGAGGAGATGTATAAAAGGGGATATGATAGTTATTTAAAATGTTCTCAGATACAAACTACATAGATGTGAGATCTTTCTTTACCTTAGAGGAGGGGAAGTAGGACTAGAAATCATGGCAGGAAGATTAGAAAGCAAGGCTGCAGGTTAGATATAAGAAAATATTTCTTTAGTCATAGGATAGTAGACTTCTGGAATGCATTGCCAGAGAGGGTTGTAAATAGCACTAGTTTGACAATGTTTAAAAACAGATTAGATAAGCACTTAAATTTATTAGATTTATAATTATGTATAGCGCTGCATGATAGTTTTTATAAGAAATTTACTATAGTTAAACAAGACATGATCCCCATGTATGGGGATCACAGATTGTAGAGGAATTCGCTGCAGGACTTAGCCATGTTAATGGGCCAAATATTTAGAATTAGTATATAATGTATTGTATACTTGTAAGTGTATCTTTAAGTACTGATGACGAGGTCGCTGTGTGACTGATACAGGATAACCTAGATGGGCCCTGGTGGCCCTTTGTTATCCTATTATTTATGTTATGTTTATGTTACTTTGCATATAAAATAATGGAAGGTAACTGCTCTGACTGCAACCTCAGCTTGCTAATTTTACATCAATGCAGTTACACCACCTACCCCCAGCACTACACTCCTCCCCCTCTTATCCCCCTGGTATGTGTTAATACATATAAATATTATTCCAGTAGCCTTTTATTAGTGTATTATAGATCTGTAACTGCACAGGGGGAGGGAGAGTTGAGGTGGGGATGGAGCTCTCTGCTAGGATGGGATGGGTTTATTTAATTTAGGTTAATCTTATGTTTTATTCTTTTTTACGAACATAGCCTCTATGACTTTTCCGTAATTGTAAAATTGGGCTATTTTGGCTTTCCCCATCCCGCCCTAAAAATGCTTTCCTTACAAGTCCCCTAGAGAGAGAGAGAGAGAGAGTGCAGCGGTCCCGACAATATCAGCTATAGTTCATTTAACTGGAAATACATTACGCTAATTTTTTACCAGAAAGACTATGAAGTGTTAGAGAATCCCAGAATTTATTTAAAAGTGAGATTGAAGTAGAAAAAAAGCAAAGAAACTTATAAATAACCTGAGACTTAACAAGATGGCTGCCCCCACTCCAGATGTAAACAAAGGCACACAAGGTAGGGAAGACCTATTCCCCTGCATCATATGCCAGCACCATTGTGATACTGGAATTAAATGCAATAGTCGCAGAATGTGGAGCCACTACCTGTGCTCTGGAGTCCCTACACACTACATAATAATGCTAGTAAACTCAAACAGGAGGTACACATGCCAACCATGTGCCAGGATTAGCCACTCAGATTATGATCACCAGGCAGCAGACATTGAAGAATGCAAACAAAAGGAGTCAGCACAGATCTCAGGGACAAGGACACACAACACACAAACTGACAACACTCAGGCCAACATATATGAGGGTCAGGCCCTCAGGAACACAAACTGTATGGCAGACCTGGGAGACACACCAGAGGACATCAATCTCTCCCAGCTTTCTCCTGACCACACATCTGGGATAGAAGAAAACTTGGAATCAAGTTCTAGGGAAAAAGAACTGGCACAGCATGGAGCCACCAAAACAGCCACACCAAGCACAGGCTCCACAGTGCAGCAAACCCCAGAGACCACCAAGCCTAAGCCAGTATGCAGGCGCTACCGACATGGAAACTGCAAATATGGAAGAAAAGGTAATGGGTGCCCTTTCTCACATCCCAAGGTGTGCATGAAGTTTGTGAAACATGGCCTTGACAGTAAAACAGGATGCAACTAAGGACGACACTGTAAGGCTGTCCATCCTGTCATGTGCAGGTACTCCTTACATAAGAAAGTGTGCACAAAACTAGATTGCAAGTATCCCCACATTAAGGCAACCAAGAGGACCCAGCCTGCACAAGAAGTACCACAACAGCCAAACAGGCATCATCCAGGGCCACACACCAGAGAGGAGCTGGCAGAAAACAACAACACACTGGCAACAAGAAGACAAATACAAAAAGAGAGAGGCACAACCACAGAAAATGAGACACTTGCTTTTTTAGGAGACAAGGTGGAGATGCTAGCATCACAACAGGACCAACTACAGAAAATGTTGGCCTGCCTTATGAACAAAATAGAAACCCCAGAACCCAGGGAAAAAAGATGCTGCAGCTCCCATTAATAAAATTACTAACAGCTAATATCAGGGGCTTATATCCAAGGTGCAACCAAAGCAAAGTATCACTACTACAAGAAATGGCCACCACAGACGAAATACCCCTGATTGCCCTAACTGAAACACACCTATACAAGGACATCACAGATGCTGAGATAAAGATGCAAAACTATGAACTTTTCCGCACCAACAGAAAGGGAAGAAGTCATGGTGAAGTAGCTATGTATATTGCAAACAGCCTTGCAGCAAATACAGAAATACTACAGAGTTACTCAAATGGAACAAATGAATTGCTGTCTCTGCATATCAAAACAGTCAACCTTGTGGTGACTGTAGTATACAGGCTGTCAAACATCACTTCCAGGATATCATAGTCAAAATTCACCACACATTAGAAAACTTGCCAACCCCAGATGCTGAATTTATACTCCTTGAGGACTTCAACTTCCCCCATGTAAACTGGGAGTCACTAGAGGTAGATGGAACCGCAGTAGAAAAATATCAAGCAAGACGACTAATCGCTCTTACAGAGACTAGATTCTTGACCCAATTAATTAATAAACCAACAAGAGGGTCCAATATCCTTGATCTAATCTTCAGCAACAATCATGCAATACTACACCAATATGAACTTTTACAAACCACAATGTCAGACCACAAATTCTGTGAAGCCACTCTCACAGTGAATGCATTCATCATCTCATCAACACAACAAGGATGCAAAACCCAAACAGGCATGGCCAAACTAAATTTCCACCACAAAGACATAGATTGGAATAATTTAAGAAGCAAGCTAAACATTGACTGGGAGGCAATGCTAGCTGAGGAAAGTGTAGAAAAAATGCTCTCAAATTTCACTACAAAATGTGAGGAAATATGCAATGAATGTGTACCACCGAAAAGTATCCCCAAAAATAAACGACAGATACCAAGAGATAGACGCATCCTCAAGAAAAAGAGACACCTTTACAAAAACAAGCTGATGCAACATCCTCCACGTAAGATAGAACTCAAGTTGCAAGAGGCCCTCCAGGAAATAGAAAGTATTTTGCTGAAGTCGCATGAGGAACAAAGGAAGAGAGAAGAACTACAGGCAGTGAGTAACATAAAGAACTCTAAATTCTTCTTTGCATATGCCAACAAGAAAAGTAAGAATGTTTCTACAGTAGGTCCACTGGAAAATGAGAAAGGAGACTTGGAGTATGACTCAATGAAAATGGCAAACATCCTAAAAACACAGTATGAGAGTGTCTACAGTGTCCCAATCCCAAACAAAGTCGTGCAAGACCCAACAGCTTTCTTTCACATACAGGCAACTACCACACAGGCACCACAACTGACAAGCATTGAGGCAGAAACTGGCAAAATAATTGAAGCCATTGATGACATAAGCTCAGACTCAGCAGCCGGCCCAGATGGTTTTAGTGCACAGCTCTTAAAGACCTGTAAACAGGAGCTGGCACTACCTCTAACAATGATAGCTAACAAGTCACTTGAAATGGGCATTATTCCCCAAACTCTAAAGGAAGGAATAGTGACCCCAATTCACAAAGGAGGCAACAAAGGAGTAGCCAAAAACTATCGGCCTGTGGTACTGACCTCCCACATCATCAAAATTATTGAACGAGTAGTCAGAAAATGTTCAATCACCCATCTTGAAAATATTAATGCCTTCAATGACGGCCAACATGGCTTTAGAAGAAGGCCGGTCCTGCTTGTCCCAGTTACTCGCTCATCAAGAAGCCTTACTAGAAATCATTTGCAAAGGCAATAATGTAGATACTATTTATCTGGACTTTGCCAAGCCATTTGACAAAGTGGATCATGGCCTCCTCCTGCACAAACTAAGGAGTCTTGGCATCACAGCAAACCTTGGAAAGTGGTTCTACAACTTCCTAACAAGCAGAACGCAAAGAATATCAGTGCAGGGACATCGCTCAGATCCGAGCGAGATGAGAAGCGGCGTTCCACAGGGATTAGTGCTGGGACCTCTACTATTCCTAATCATGATTGGGGACATAGACAGTGAACTCCAGCACTCCCAGGTTACATAATTTGCTGATGACACTAGGATAAAATGTAAGATTGCGGTGGAGGAGGATGTGGCCCTCCTGCAAGAAGATCTTGATCAACTATATACTGGACTGGGTCGAGACAAATAACATGAAAATGAACAGTGAGAAATTTGAGTTGATGAGATACGGCCCTCTGGAAGACATAAAGCAAGGCATCCGCTACCAGGCCTACCAGCAGATCATCACACCAACACAACATGTACGTGACCTGGGAGTTACCATGAGTGCGGATGGGATGTTCTCACAGCACATTACTAACATCACCAACACAACCAGACAACTGACCGGGTGGATCCTCAGGACCTTCCACACCTGGGAAAGGACCTGTATGATAACATTATGGAAGGCCCTGGTCCTACCCAAGCTAGAATACTGCTGCCAGCTATGGTCCCCACATAAGACAGGAGACATTATAAGGTTGGAAGCCCTACAGAGAACCTTTACCAGCAAGATCTGGGGCCTGCAGCACATGGGATACTGGGAGCGGCTACACCACCTCAACTTGTACTCACTGCAAAGAAGACGTGAGAGATACCTCGTGATATACGTGTGGAAGATCCTTGAAGGTCTGGTGCCAAATGTAGGGCTAACAACAAACCATCACCCAAGACGAGGACGCCTGTGCTACATCAAGAAAACAGAAGCCACCACCCAGAGAGTAGCAACAATCACACACTATTCTTTCACAAGAAATGGGGCTCAGGTGTTTAATGCCGTGCCAAGGGCCATCAGGGAGCTGACTGGAGTAACAACAGACTGCTTCAAACGTCAGCTGGACAGAAGGCTGGCAACAGTGCCCGATGAGCCCCCAACGCCAGGATATCCCAGTTCTGGAACCAATTCACTGGCAGGCTTGCTCACCGCCAGGGAAATGGAACTGCCTGACCACAGCGGAGGCCCACCTTACCTGCGCCCTTGGAGGCGAAATCGCACTAAGTAAACTAAATAAGTAAGCTTCTTGGTGTTGGGGCGGGGGCCCGTGGCGAAAGGGAGAAAGGCCTTAATCTGCAGTTTTACCAGCCTCTGCTTATATCTTATATATTCCATGAGGGACCAGTAATCTTCAGCTACCCCTCAAAGGTAAGACTAGTTGCAAATAAGAGGGACACGAATTGAAATATGTCCTGCACAAACTGCAGAAGACTGCGCCACACATTTACTGCCACATCCTGGATCTGCACTCCACCCGATATATTAAATACGTTGAATACGGATACCACAATTGACAGAAACGATTAACTAAAGCGACAATGTGGTATGCACTGCATAACTAGTCTCTAAATAACGAAGTAAATATTTCAGGTTCAGCCCGCCGAATCCATCAGTCACCTACTTTGTGTAATCTACCACTTCCTTGCTTCAGAGAAACTTATTTTCAAATCCTGCCGATGCTTGAGTAGCTCTAGTAGTCACATACATGTCTACGGTTTTTAAAATGTGAGGATAGAGAGGGATAATTTGTAAATCCGTAGGACACTAACCCGCCAAGATGTCTTCATCGCCAGCCTTGAGGCCGCACTGACAACAACGTAAAAAGTGACACGCGACATGCGCACACTTATTGCAACAAATGTAACGTCTTTCTAAATAAGAATATTGTACTTCTAATCTGTTAGCTAATTTCGTTTGATTACCTAAACATTTTTTAATTATAACACAATGAATAAAAATAAAACATTTTAACAAATCAAACACGCAACGTCTGCTGGCCTACCCAGAGTATGTACTCTGGGCCTACCAACCCTACCAACCTCTTGTACTAGTTGCACAATGTGACGACCGACTGTTATACTATCTTTGCTGTATACTTTATTTATATTTTTTTTATTTGATAATTACCTTCCTCTGATAAAATATTTCACTAATAACGCAATAGTTTTTAACAAATACCAAAGCAAAATACGTACGTACGCATACGACCAATACATAATTATCATCTCGAAATGTATTTCATAATACGGTAATATTTTGACACATTATCTCTACGTTGCTATTGATAATGAGTTATGTGGTTAATATTTGGGATTCAGTCACCATTACGCACAAACGTTCAGGCATGTGGGCTAGAATATAGCCACAATTTTCCTTCCAACAATAATTATTGTTCAGTGAATTACATATTTTGTCACTCTTAGTAACGTACTACCTATAAGCTTGGATTTTTTTTTTTCAGGTGGCAATATGGTGCTAATAAGTTCGTTAATATTCACTCATCTACAATGAGGATTGAGGAACTCCCTGTGCCTCAGCCAGCGACGTAAACGGCTGCTGGCCATGTCACGGCCGCGGCCTTGGCCTACCTTTACCATAACCTTTTACCTGGCCTTGGGATTTAAAACACGTTGAATGAGGATAATAAACCGAAATTATATCGAAATACATGCTTGACTATAGTAAAATTAAATAAATTTTCGTTATAACGTTAAACTACACCTTGATCGCTCCGGGAAACTTCCTTGAAATGCACACACACACACACACACTTCGATTACCTAAGTCGCTCAAACTGGTTGGTCGCTATGGAGCTTCACATATTTCTACTTTCACTGAAAGAGAACAAACGTAAGTATGTACGTACGTACACTGGACTGATCCGAGTAGCAGCGAGTAAAGTGAATGTTAGGTGATCGCTCATATCGCAAAGAACAAGATGCCTTGGACCCAGATGAGCATGTAGCAATGCTCAGACAGCGGCAAACGGTGTGCACTTTACATT
>NC_059302.1:26442418-26489918 GCF_017591435.1 Portunus trituberculatus | reverse complement strand
TTTCCACGTCCTTTCAGAGACGACCAACCCTTCAGGAAGTCAACAGATCATGCAGGGACGCCACAGAACGCCTGACTTCTGATCTTTCTAATGTTTCTGATTGGGGCAGAGAAAACTTAGTAGTGTTCAAGGCCTCAAAAACTCAATTCCTCCATCTATCAACTCGACACAACCTTCCAGACAACTATTCTCTCTTCTTCAATGACACTCAACTGTCTCCCTCTTCTACACTAAATATTCTCGATCTGTCCTTTACTCATAATCTTAACTGGAAACTTCACACCTCATCTCTTGCTAAAACATCTTCTTTGAAGTTAGGCCTTCTGCTGCGTCTCCCCCCCCCCAACTGTTAACTCTGTACAAAGGCCTTATCCACCCCTGTATGGAGTACTCTTCGCATGTTTGAGGGGGGGGGGGGTTCCACTCACACAGTATTATCAAATAGGGTGAAATCAAAAGTTTTTAGTCTCATCAACTCCTATCCTCTGACTGACTGTCTTCAGCCTCTTTGCCACCGCCGAAATGTTGCATCTCTATCTTTTTATTGCTATTTTCATGCTAACTACTCTGCTGATCTTGCTAACTACATGCCGCTCCTCCTGCGGCCTCGCTGCACAAGTCCTTCTTCTTCCTCTCATCCCTATTCTGTCCAACACTCTAATACAAGAGTTAATCAGTATTCTTGATCATTCATATTGGTAAACTCTGGAATTCCCTGCCTGCTTCTGTATTTCCATTTCCCTAGCGACTTGACTTCTTTTAAGAGAGAGGTGTCAAGACATTTGACCCTGTCTTTTGGCTAATTCTTTCCAATTCTTTAGAGAAACTTGAATTTAAAGTGGGCCTTTTTTTTATTTCTTATTGCCCTTGGCTAGTTTCCTCTAGCATATATATATATATATATATATATATATATATATATATATATATATATATATATATATATATATATATATATATATATATATATATATATATATATATATATATATATATATATATATATATATATATATATATATATATATATATATATATATATATATATATATATATATATATATATATATATATATATATATATATATATATATATATATATATATATATATATATATATATATATATATATATATATATATATATATATATATATATATATATATATATATATATATATATATATATATATATATATATATATATATATATATATATATATATATATATATATATATATATATATATATATATATATATATATATATATATATATATATATATATATATATATATATATATATATATATATATATATATATATATATATATATATATATATATATATATATATATATATATATATATGTGTGTGTGTGTGTGTGTGTGTGTGTGTGTGTGTGTGTGTGTGTGTGTGTGTGTGTGTGTGTGTGTGTGTGTGTGTGTGTGTGTATTGTCATTTCTGGATAGTTTTCTCGTGATAAGTGTTCTACAAAGTTATTTATAAATAAGGAATATAATGAGGTTGTGGATACAAAGCAAAAGTTTTGTAGTTAGATAAGAAAACACACACACACACACACACACACACACACACACACACACACACACACACACACACACATATATATATATATATATATATATATATATATATATATATATATATATATATATATATATATATATATATATATATATATATATATATATGCAAGATTACTATGGAAGTTAGAGGAGAAGGGTGGCTTAAAAGGAAGCACATTGAGATGGATAGAAAATTATTTGAGGGAGAGAAATAAGGACGGTAGTTAAAGATATGAAGTCCAAGTGGAGAGCAGTAGAAAGCGGAGTGCCACAGGGGTCAGTATTGGCACCAATACTTTTCCTCATTTATATTAACGACATGCCAGAAGGAGTGAACAGCTACATAAATCTGTTTGCAGATGATACGAAACTGTGCAGAGTTATAAAGCAAAAGAGGATTGTGAAATACTGCAAGAAGACCTAAATAAGATCTGGGAATGGAGTAAAAGTGGAAATGGAATTCAATGTGAACAAAAGCCATGTCATGGAAATGGGAAAGAGTGAAAGACGACCTGTGGGAATCTATAAGATGGGAGATGGAGTAGAACTGGAGAAAGTTAAAAAGGAAAAGGACTTAGGAGTGACGATGGAAGAAAACAATCAACCAGTAAGCCATATTGATAGAATTTTTAGAGAAACATATAATTTGCTAAGGAATATTGGAATAGCATTTCACTACATGGACAAAGAAATGATGAAGAAATTGATAAGTACTATAATAAGACCCAGATTGGAATATGCAGGAGTAGTGTGGACCCCTCATAAAAAGAAACACATAAGAAAATTTGAGAGACTACAAAAATGGCTACAAGAATGGTTCCAGAATTTGAAGGGATGACATATGAGGAGAGACTAAAGGCTATGGATCTACCAACCCTGGAACAGAGAAGGGAGAGAGGAGACATGATACAAGTTTATAAATTGATCAACGGAATGGACCAAGTGGATAATGAGAAATTTATCCTGAGAGAAGAATATGACATCCGAAGCACAAGATCGCATAGTAAAAAGCTGAGAAAAGGAAGATGTCTGAGAGATGTTAAAAAATATAGTTTTCCGCAAAGATGTATTGAGACGTGGAACAGTTTAAATGAAGTAGTGTCTGCAACGAGTGTGAATACTTTTAAAGTAAGATTGGATTAGTGTAGATATGGAGACGGGACCACACGAGCATAAAGCCCAGGCCCTGTAAAACTACACCTAGGTAAATACAACTAGGTAAATACACACACACACACACACACACACACACACACACACACACACACACACACACACACACACACACACACACACACACACACACACACATTCATCAAAAGTTATCATTATAACAAATAAAAAAATTATGAAGTGATGCATGCTACTGAGGCTGTACAACAGCAGATAAACGATGAGCGCTAGACACACCCACCCTCCTACACCACAAGTATTGTACAGGCGTGGTATTTTTTATTATACCGTGGGGAGATGTGGATAACTGTGGCGGAAGTTTGAAGCGGCAGCCACACGGTCCACACCCGCCGTTTGGTCGCCCAAACTCAGCTAAACCCTGTTTTTCTCATGTCGGTTTCTATATAGTATGTCACTTGCCAGTCTGCCGCCTCACGAGATAGCCATGCACTCCCTTGTCCTTGAAAGCAAGAAAACATGAAGTTACATGATTACGATTTAAAGCACGATCACTGGTATGTCCATGTCCCCTTACGTCTCTACCCTACGTATAAATTTCTCCCTACAATTACCCTTGGATCCAGGGGCGACGTCAGTCTGGAGGCCGTCCCTCGTTGTCGTGGTAAAAGCCCGCCAGATCCCAGGAGCCATAGTTACCGCACCATATCGCTTCCTTCCTCTCGTTTCCTCTCCCCTTTCAACAGCATGGTAGAATTTTCTTTAGTTCTGGCAGCATAATGCTAAATTGTTGTCTTTTGTGATGAAAATACATGTCCTTATCAGACAGCTCATCGAAATAGTTTCCATTAAATTACCTACAGAATCAAAACCTCCGATACTTTTCAGTAAAAGTAAAGCTGGCAACTCAGTTGCGTTTCCTGGAGCGTTCATGACGTCAAGTATAACTCACTCCTCACCTCCGCCCGTCGCATTTTTTAATTCTTTATAATAATCTTCATCAGTCATGGACCGAAAACGTTAAATTCTTCTCAACTTCATATGTATTACGGGAAGTAAGACATACGTACATACACTGAGACAGGAAGGAACCACAGATTAACGTAATGCTTCACTACTGTACTCTTGAGAGAAAAACATCTCCCCACTATCGCCAACAACTGCAACACAAACTCTTGTTGCCCACACTGTTACATGGTTTACTTACAACCTCTTTCATGTGGATATAACGAAGCTGCCATTGCATTTAGCACTGTTGGTAACAACAAAAATTACGGCAACGATAATGATAATACATTTAACAATGATATGAAAAAGGAATAATGACGATTGATGATTGATGATTATTATTGTGATGATAGTAGAAGTAGTAGTAGTAGTAGTAGTAGTAGTAGTAGTAGTAGTAGTAATAATAATAATAATAATAATAATAATAATAATAATAATAATAATAATAATGACCAAAGAAACAAAAGTATACTAGCATGTTAATAATAGAAGACAAACAAAAGTCAGGATGGTGGTGGCTGGGCAGGTGGGCGGGACTCTGCAGGTGGGTGTGATGGGAGGGGGGAGAGGTGGGATGATAGGTGCGGGATAGGGGGGAGACCGGGGCGAGGGTGAAGCTGGCCGCCCACTTCCTGGCCTGGGGGAGCTGAGAGGTGGGCGGCGACAGGCCAGCGACCTGCTTTGTCCTAAACTCTTGAACGTGGCGGCTTCTGCAGTGACTTTTCCTGTGGTCTACACTCCCTTTATGACTGAAGTCACAATCACAGCTTAGCCAAGACCTGCTATGTAGATCTGATAATGGGCTAGAACAACTTTCTGCCCACCCCGTAACAAGACATGCAGGAGCAAGGAAGATCCCGAGGAAGGATGGCATACCAGCTAAGGAAATGAGGAAATCCCTTGTGCGGTGACCACGTTTCTTTGCCAACACGTGGCCTTCCCAGCTCCTCCCACAAGGCCCGCCACCACCACAACGGGCTGCCCGCCACGCTGCCTGCCGCGCCCCCTCCTTGCCACACAGCATCGTCTCTCGCATCCTATCTTACCTAGTGCTTTTATCTTTGCAGCCATACAACCATGATTCTGATGCAGTATACACCAGTTTATCATGATAAGATGGAAGTGGTAAGGTTCTACTGATCTAGTGTTCAAGATTGTTTACGTCCTTAATACACCAGAGCAGAGGTCTCAGTTTGGTGACCGACATCAGTGTTATAAACTTGTTCTGTGCTACAAAGCTACATCACAACGAAGTTGCTTGTATAATATATATTTTATTTATGTAAAAAGAACAAAGTAACAGTGAAGTGAGGCCCACATGGTGCGCCACAGCAACCATCAGCTGATGCCGCCGGAGCGGAGAAGCGTACTGGCAGCACCAGTGAGTCCCAGCACGTGAAGGCGCAGTTTAGCGTTGCTCGTGGCTGGGGAGAGACGCGCTCGTCCCCGGTGTCCTTGCGTGTGTCCTCTAGCTGTGTGGTTATTTTTGATAATTTTTTGACTTGTGCATTACTGGTGATCACAATGGCGAGTTTAACTCTTGAAGAGGACCTTAATGCGGCAGCATGCTTGGTAGCTATGAAGGGTGGTGGTAGGGTGAGTCCGTGGGCGGCTCCCGACACCCACAGTCAGCGCCCACGTCTTCATGTAAAAACTAATCTGCCGTTGCAGCGAACGTACCACGACCCACCACCCACACATACACCCGCCCCAAGCCCTGAACACTCCCCATCAGTGGAATATACTCACCCTCCTCCACTGTCTCCTGCCCACCATATGTACCAACCACCTACGCCGCCTACGCCTCCCTCTCCACCAACGCCCACTCTGGAGGACCACTCGTACTGCCCTCCTTCAGAAACGGACCAGAGTGTGTACCTGATCGCAAGCATTCTCGCAGACTTGAAGCGCGTGCAGCAAGTACGGGAGGAGCCCCAGCCCCCATCCAAGGAGCCGGAGGTACAGGAAGCGCCCTTGGACTACAGTAAGAGGGTCGAATCAGAGGCGCCAGGAAGAGAGGAAGATTCTACCCCAAACCCGCGCAGTGTTGGTGGGCGGCGTGGGCGTGGCCGCTCCAGCCACCTCAAAGCAGAAGACAAACGCGCCCACCCTTGCACTTTCCCCGGCTGTGATAAAATCTACGGCAAATCGTCACACCTGAAAGCACACCTGAGGACACACACAGGTTAGTAATGTCTCCATCAATCCACCGGCCCAGAGCACGAGGCCGCTATGCTAAGTCTAAAGTTTGTCATTGAGAAGATAGCTTGGCGGGAGAGCGGCAGGGTCCTGACCTCGAGGCCGCGACGCACTCGGTGAGGCGCCGACACAAGGAAATTTCTATGATGGTGCAGGTTATATATATTTTTTGTTCGGTGATTAAGGGAGAGGGTGGTGCCGACGGGGCGTTGGTCGGCAGCTGTGCGGGCGAGGGGCGGGTGAAAGCTGGCAGCTGCACTGCACAACCTGCCTCCCTCATGGGCTTGCCGTCTACCTGCCACCTTACTCCGGGAACTTTTGTGTGGTGCGCATCCTGCCCGTGGGAAATGTGGGGTCTCCATTGCTATTGTCACCCTGTATAGATTCTTTAATGATTTTTCTGTAGCATATCAAACTTACATAATTCCTTTCTCAGTGAATGTATGAGGCGCAATGTGAGAAAAAAAGTTTACTATGTGAAAGCTCGTGGTTTTCAGCCAACGCTTAGGTAACGTTACTGAGAGGGAAGAGGTGTGGGCGTGGCTCGATGGGGTCGCGGCCACACCCACTACCTGACGCAGCACTCCGTCGCTAGTCAATATTGAAGTTCTTGGTGAGGGCCTACGCCAGGGTCACCTTCCCTCCTCTTCTCCACACAGGGCAGCTTCCCTCCTTATTGAGGGTAGATGTCGCCTTAGAATCAATAGAGTTGCAGAGAATATGGTGAAGGTGGGCGGGGAGGTGGTGACTACCTCCTTGTTGACACAGTGGCCATACACCCACTCCTTGTCCCCCTCCTCCCCTTCTCTGGCCTCTGGCCAAGGTTGCTTCCTCCTCTCACTCTTCTAGTTCCTCTTCCCTCGCTGCTGTGCAACCTTTAAGGCCAATTACCTGGCGACGCCCTTCGCATGTGCTGAAAGTTACTTCACGTTGACATACATGTAGTACATGATGTGAGTGTGTTCGATGGATAGGCTGAAGGGAGTCTCCCGTAGCCATCAGCATATTTTTTACTTTTGTTTTTAAGTGTTTGCCTCTTTCCAAGGAGAAAACAATAGAGTGGAGGCCATTGAAGCTGGAGGCGTTAACCTCGAGCAACTAGAACAGTGAACGGCGGGCGGAGCGGGTGCTCCTTGCAGTGGAGAGGATGTCAGGGTTCTGTGGATACAGGAGGGAGGGTGTATCGTCTTTCCTATATTATATTATATTCGTTTTTCAACATCTGGTTGTCTATTATCTCAGGCAAGCTCAGTCGTGGTTCAGGGCTGGGGCGAGAACCGGGACCCAAAGGGCCACGTGGCTGGGGAGAGGGCCCGGACGTCCGCGGAGGCCGACTAGCTAGAGCTGGGCGGGGCAGCCCCAAAAACTGGTCGATGGTGATGCCCTTCACCTTTGGCAGAGGGGCAGTGGACGGCTCCGCACTGTCCACCGGCGAGGGCACATGATTACCTCAGGTGTGCTGTGTCTGGGCCGGTGAAGGTGGGCGCGGCGCCAACCATACGTACGCTGGAGGTAGGCAGGTGGTCACGGGGGCGGTGGTATTGATCACCGCCACAGGTGGCCGTGACCGTAAATCCTCGAGGATGGTCGTGCTTGGAGGGCTGGTTGGGCGCCCCACCCACTTTTCCGCCCTGGGAAATAGTTGAGCGTCGCGTGGTTTCTCGGGAGAGCATGGTGGTCTGGGAATTCGGGAGGGGATTGGGGTTACCTCAGCTGTGCGGGCGTATCTATGAGGATAGCGAGGACACGCGTACACAGAGGCACCGGGATGAGGCTGAGCTTTGTGTGATCGGCGCACAGCTGGCAGCGTCAAGGTCCAACCTGGATTGCTGACCCACTTAGTCCTCGCCTACGGTGACCTCCTCCCCCATAAGTGATATCTATGTTGACGAGTTGGTGTCCTCTCCATGAAAAAAAAAAAAGTGCAATAGGTAACCCTGTGTGGCTTCCCGGGTCTCCACGTGGTCACGCTCCATCGGAGTGAACAGCATCTCGAACCGAGATAGGATTTTATAGTTAATTCTTGAATATTTCGCGAGAGAGGAAGGCAGAGGCAGCCACGCCCAAACAAAGTGTAAGGAAGAGTAAGTTTTTGTCATCCTGAGATTGCGAGGCAGACTTGTGCGAGCGGCGGCCCGCTGAGGCAAGATGTGGGCCAGGGCCTGGTCGGGGTCCCGGCCCTCACCCGCTGCCACCCACTGCCACTACCGCATTACCGGCTCGTGACACGCCCACGCACCACCCTGGAATTGATCAGCGGCAGGCGAAGCGTCGACGGGAGTACAGTACATTCGTTTGTAGTATTAATGGTGACAGATGAGCATAGACAATCTCTCTCTCTCTCTCTCTCTCTCTCTCTCTCTCTCTCTCTCTCTCTCTCTCTCTCTCTCTCTCTCTCTCTCTCTCTCATAAATGTTCAGTATATTTTGCACTAAAGAATTCTAGGACGTGGTTGGAAAGGTAAAGATTAGAGGAGAGGGGGTGGGGACCGCCTGTCACCCTCACCAGCAGTAACATGATCGCCCGGGGGGGTAAGTAAAGCTAAACTGCCTGGCCGCCCCCTTGTGGGAGACACAACACAAAGAGAGGAAGAGAAACTATAGCGGAGGGGAGGGTGGAGGGGCGTGTCTATTCGTTCGGCCCTGGGTTCACGTATATTTAATCTGCGTTGGTGGTATCCGTGTGAGGGCGGCAGGTGGCGTGGACCCCCTTTCCTCCCCTCTTCCTTCCTCCGGACGCTGATGCTCGTACTAGACTAGACTACACGCTCAAAATTTGGTTCTTCCTATCATGTCCCTAAGTACTCGTCCATATCCTGCTGTTCATGCTATTCTTATTTCCTGCCACCATATTTATTTGTTTTTTTCCTCGTCCTTATTTATTTGTAGTATCCTCCTCCTCCTCTTCATTCTTCATTCTTCTTCTTCTTCTTCTTCTTCTTCTTCTTCCTTCTTCTTCTTCTTCTTCTTCTTCTGTCCTTAGCAACAAAGAACCCACACTAATGCTCTCCCCAATGACACTGACCTTTCTCCACGCTACTGTAGAGAGAGAGAGAGAGAGAGAGAGAGAGTAAATTCATTGAAGTCTGGGCGGTCAGCGGAAAGTCTGGTGTGACGTCATTAGTGTGATGTCAGTGTGTTCCCCCAAGCAACCGGTCTAGCGTCATGAGTGCTTGACGCCGAGCACACACAATTCTGAGAACCAATTATAACTTCGTGGAGTTCTTACTGTTGCTCATTAAAGCATATTACTTTCCTATGTGGTATTTGATACTTCGTATATCCTTGTCTTGGGTTTGTACGTGCTTGATTAGCCTTATCTCTTGTGGATGGAGTGCTCTAGTCAGTCTGGTGTGTCAAGGTGATGTCGTATCATTTGTTCTTAATACTTCTCATCGTATGGAAGTGCCAGGGAAGAGTATTGGTTTAGTTTTCACAATACGGATCGAGGTACAGGAACACTAACCTAATGGGCTGAAAATATCTTGCAGTAAGTTTGGGTTTTACGAGTAAAGGCCCCTCATGCTAGCAGACATCAACAAAATAATGGTTTACTCCCGTTGCACGCCACAGGCAAAGCTGAGTTGGGTTGTGTAAGCACCAGACAGGCTACAACCCAATCAACGTCTGGTGTCTCGGTGGACTGGCTGCTTGAGCTGGTTTGTCGTTTATTTTCCTTTGTCTTTTGATATTCTTTTCGTGTGTGTGTGTGTGTGTGTGTGTGTGTGTGTGTGTGTGTGTGTGCTGCGTCAGAGCCTCGCACCTGCCAGTCTAGGGCGCCTTGGCTCTCCGCCTTTACCCCGATGCACTGTCAGTGTGCTCCCTCATCCCCCCTTCCCTTGCACCCTTCCTTCCTCTCTCCCTCCTCCTCCTCCTCCTCCGGCCACGAGGTATACTTGGTTACAATTATACCAGGGACCCCAGTTGAGAGGACCCTAAACCTACCTCCCCTGCTCTTCCCGTTCCACTCCCCGCACCCCCACTACCACTGCTACCTCCACCGCTCAACACTTCTCTCAACCATCAGCATTACCACGCACTACCACTACCGCCGCTAGGCCACACCTCCCCGACAGCATTACGCAATACAGCCACTGGAGGCCACGATCTCCTAGAGAGTATTGCTGGTGTCGCCATCACTCTGCAATTCTCCTCCTACTCCTCTCTTTCCTCCTACTCGCTTCTACATATCCGCCTCCTTCCCTTTCTCTATCATCTAAGACAAGGCTCTTGGCGAATCCTGTCCTTGAGTGGTCGGTAGGCAACCTTAAGCCCTGCGCTCCGCCTATCCCCTCCCCGTAGGTGTAGGTACGGACGACCTTCTACCTGTAATTTGTCTCAGTCAGCATTTTATTCTTTTCTTTTTTTTTATCGTTTTATCTTTTATGCCGCAAAATGGTAGTGTGGCTCGCAGGATGAAGCAATGAAAAAGCCAATGGCCGCAAGAGACCCTTCGTACTACCGCGTTGCTAAGGCATCTCTCCCGGCCCTACTTCTCAAGATTTTGATACTTAAAAACTATCGGGGAGGTTGCGTCTCGGCTAGACAGTGGTGGCCTCTCCTCGTGTGCTTATCTGATAGTGGGGTGACCTGCTGCTACCCCCAGTCCTCCCGCGCGGCAAGGGTCGTCCTACCACCTGCTTTCTCGTCCGGGAAGGTGATGGGTGTGGTGCAAGGGGCTTCGCGCACCGCCACTTGCGCCGCCTACCTTGCTCTCTTGCCTTCTCCATTGTAGCTTCGGAGGTTTAAGGTGTACACCACCACCACCAAAAGACTTGTGTAGTAACATTTAGTAGTGTTCGCGAACACTGACCGCATGATGCGGAGGCGAATGTGTCCCAGGCTGCTGGCACGAGGCCATGCATGCCGCACACGCTGTCTCTACGCCATTTCAGGTTGGCCACGTCCTTTCCTCATCGTTGGCATGCACTTCGTCGGTGACCAGTTTGAATGAGGGAAGAGTGGTGCAGAGGCTGTTTTGAAAAGTTTGAGTTACAGTGAAAGCTAACGAGGCCGCTCCCCGTACGAAATTACTTTTACTTTCTAGAGCGGTCCATGTTTACCCATGGCATTATAGGAGACGCCTGCAGATACACAGGCGACAACGGACCGCATTTCTTCCCATCGCCCACCGATGGCTGCGGCCCGTCATATGGTGTGGCAGGTTGGGCTATAATGCCCCCGGGCTTGTTGGTCGTCCCTTGGATGAAAACAACAAACAGATGCTCTCTCCAATTTCCCGACATATTCTTTTCTATTGAAAGTTGATTAACATATTTAAATGGCCTTCTTGTTTCAATTAATATATATATATATATATATATATATATATATATATATATATATATATATATATATATATATATATATATATATATATATATATATATATATATATATATATATATATATATATATATATATATATATATATATATATATATATATATATATATATATATATATATATATATATATATATATATATATATATATATATATATATATATATATATATATATATATATATATATATATATATATATATATATATATATATATATATATATATATATATATATATATATATATATATATATATATATATATATATATATATATATATATATATATTACCTTGGTCTCACATTGCTAAAGTAGACTAAATCAGTCTAGGAGGCCGTCTGTCGCAGGTGTGGCTGGCAGGATGCTTAGTGACGTTACACACACACACACACACACACACACAGAGAGAGAGAGAGAGAGAGAGAGAGAGAGAGAGAGAGAGAGAGAGAGAGAGAGAGGTTGGCAGTCACTAAGATGATACTTTCAAGCTCCCATTGTCGCTGTTTATTTTTAGGTTGATGATATCCTGGCAGGAAGAGAAAATCATACACGAAGAGGCTTGGTGGTCTAAGTAGGCGAAGTGGCGTGTGTCGATTGCTGGTGTGATGGGCGGCAGTAGATGGCGTGGAGGAAATGATAATGGTAGAGTTGGGGGCGTGGTTTCAACCTTAACGCGAGGGTGGTTAGCGGATGTAGGACCCACACAGCATCGGTGGCTGCAGTGCATATTTCCTGTTTCATGCTGTTTCCTAAAGGCAGGTGGTGAGAAGGGGTGGTCCTTGCAGGGACGGAGGAGGGAACTTGTTGAATTCAGATGAGCAGATAAAAATGTTGGAACAAGGGCAGCTCTGTTTTCTTTGATGGTTTATAGTCTGTCTTTTATTTTTTTATGTTGATAACAGAGTCTGGGGTGCATCAAGTAAAGATACAATCCCTTGTGTACAGCCACATTCGGTGCCCCATCTTTGCAGTGAGTTGGGAGCATACCTTCCTGAGTCAGAGTAGTGTGGGTGAGCAGGGAAGGAGTCTCGTCATTGGCCTTGGGCGTCGTCTGAATATACTACCTCACACCTGTGACCTCTTCTTTTAGGTTTATAAAGTAATCGAAGTAGTCGTGCTATAGTTGAGGGGCTGGAAGCCGGAGGGCAGCAGGTGACGCTGCTCTCACATCTCGCCGCTATCACGGATGCCGCAACTTATCTGTGCTCCAACTTTTCGTTTCTCCGTCTCTCTCTCTCTCTCTCTCTCTCTCTCTCTCTCTCTCTCTCTCTCTCTCTCTCTCTGTGTGTGTGTGTGTGTGTGTGTGTGAACTTTCGTCTTGTTTTGTTCTTATAGTGGTCAAGTGGAACAGTAACTGATAACTTGTAGCCTCTTATTTTGTATCCACGTGTGGGATACATTATGGCCGCAAACATATGCGCTAAGTTGTGGAACATTTCTGTTTTACTGTTGGCGAGCAAAGCAGCTGTTCTATGGTGAACTAGACCAGTGACTATACTAAGCTCCACGCAGGGGAGGCTGAGGCAGAGCGGCGTGGTGCTCCCTCCCAGCAGCTTGCTCTTCACACTGTGTGGCGCGTGCCGGGGTGTGGGCGGCCAACAGCAGCCGCGTCCCGCCAGGCGTGGCGTGCCGGGTGACGCCGATCCAGTGTGCCATCCACTGTGTAGCAAGACAGTAGTAATGACCATGCCTATCAATGATAGCTGCTGGCCATGGTTAATTGTATGTCTGTGACCGGTAGGTTACTCGTAATGGTGTTGACCTCACTGTTTAATTCTTCCAATCAAAGTATACGTTTTTTTTTGTACCACATGGTATTGTGTGACCATGTGATCATGTGGCGCACCGCTCTCTCGTTAGTTGGTAGATGGGTTGAAGCTGAGGGGGAGGTAGCAGGTGTTAAGGACACCCGAGGCTGGCGAGTGGGAGTGGTGCTGCCAGTGTCGTCGCTCGTGTTTCCTTTACCTGATCGATGAGGTGGGCGAGGGACCGGAGAGAGGAGGTAGGTAGTGGAGCCTCGCCTAGCAAGGACGGGGCAGGGTGAGGAAGGGTAGAGGGAGGGAGCGGCAACTGGGCTGGGAAGCAGGGGCGGTGAGAGGCGTGCTGGCGAGCGGTGGACAGAGCTCAAGGGGAATGCAGGATGATTGGGAACCGATTCCGGACCCAAACACACCGATGGCATGAGGAATGCTGGAGATGAGAGGGGCGAGTGGAAACGTGGTTTTGTAGTGAAACGGTATTTCTTGACAGCATCAAGTGATTGAATTATCTGATATTCTTGTCCTCGCAGTTACGTCATATTGTTGTTGTTGTTTTTGTTGTTGTTGTTGTTGTGTGTGTGTGTTTGTGTATATATATATATATATATATATATATATATATATATATATATATATATATATATATATATATAATGTATTTATTTGTTTTTTCCATGTCACCATAGTTAAGTTGTGGTATAAATAAGGCATCAGTCCGTTATGGTTCGATGGTCTGACATGTGTAGAAAATACTTACTATCTACACTCAAATGAAACCGGCATTCGATACGTGATGGTTCAGTAGTATTACGGATTTGTATGTGTACATATAGATTCGTGCTTTATTTTTTCATAACTTTCGTAGTAACTACATGTATTAGTTAAGCAATTTAACTTTTGACTCATTGTTTACAGACTTGATAATATTGTAATTATTTACATGAGATAATAGCCTATGTCGGCAAAATACGTGAATCACACGTGCTCCGTATACAGACTGTACTTGATCAAAGTACACAGGTCGGAGGGGACATCGAACAAATTTAAATTTAATATTTTTCATAGGTTATTCGTGTCTCATAGTATACGGTGAAGCTTTATCTGTACACACCTGTGTTTATGGTGAGTTTGGTGCAGCTGCATCGCCGGGATGCACTGTGTTGAGTGGCGTCACATGCGGGTGGGGCGTCATGACGTCACGAGGGTGCTAGGCAGCTGGGCCGTGACGTCATAAAAGGAAGGCGCGGCACGGAGCCAGCTAACCTGCCCCGCCCCGTTGGTCTCCCGCGTCACGCATCTTCATAACACGGGAGTTATCGCTATCACACACACACACACACACACACACACACACACACACACACACACACACACACACACACACACACACAGAGAGAGAGAGAGAGAGAGAGAGAGAGAGAGAGAGAGAGAGTGTCAGGTGTGATGATTTTTTTTTAGCATTGAGTTAGTAAGCGTTACAGCAAAACCTGTTACACACACACACACACATACACACACACACACACAGTAAAGCAGTAGCTTATTTTTATTCTTTTCTCGGGTACCTAGCCAACATGTGATACTCTCGGTGGTTCGAAACTCATATAGATATTTCCTTTATGTATAAGTAGGAAAAATAATTTGTACTGTAATGCTTTCAGGTCCTCAATGGAAATTCAGGCTAACCAAGGGCCTTTTGTAACGTATACTATAAAAAAAAAAGTATAGAAAGTCCTTGGGCTAAATCAAGTAACCAGTAAATAAGCGGGAGGTGGGATTCTTGCCGAATGTTGTATAAGGAAACATATACGTGGCTAGGGGATCACCATGACAACGTCTCAGTCATGGCGGCTAGTAAGGTAGTGGGCGGGAGGTTGGGTCGGCATGGCAGCTGCTAGTCTCACATCTGGCCCCCCTGTGTGTGGGATAGGGGGCGGCGGGGCCTGGCGGGTAACGGTCGACAGCTGGTGACAAAGGCGGTGCCTGAAGCCCGCGGTTCGCGCCCTTTCTAACCCACCACTTCCAAGATTTGACGGTTCTGCGCTCCACCGTATAGTGTGCTGAATTCATGATATATATTACGAACATCAACCATGTTTAATTTCGAAAATGTAAATTTTGCATCATTGTGGTAAAATATCTGAGTCCTATTTTATATTGTGCACTTTTTTCGTAGGATATACTCAAACTATCATAGGTGCATGTGTAGCCAACTGAGGAATTTATATGTTCTTTAGAAATGTGATTTACTACCATACTTTTGTTTCTGATACAAGTTTTTTTTTTCTCTTTCTCTCTGTCTCGCTCTCACAGGAGAGCGGCCCTTTGAATGTTCATGGCAGAGCTGCAGAAAAAGGTTTGCCCGGAGCGATGAGTTGGCGCGCCACACAAGGACTCACACAGGCGAGAAGAATTTCGTGTGTCCTGTCTGTCAAAAGCGATTCATGCGCTCTGATCACCTCAGGTATGTAGTTATATATATATATATATATATATATATATATATATATATATATATATATATATATATATATATATATATATGCACACATACACTCACACACCAAGTGGATAATGAGAAACTGATCCTGAGAGAAGAATATGACATTCGAACCACAAGATCGCATAGTAAAAAATATAGTTTCCCACAAAGATGTGTTGAGATGCGGAATAGTCTGAGTGTAGAAATGGTGTCAGTAACGAGTGTGCATAGTTTTAAAGAAAAATTGGGTAAGTGTAGATATGGAGACGGGGCCACACGAGCATAAAGCCCAGGCCCTGTAAAACTACAACTAGGTAAATACCGAGTAGTGTAGTGGTTAGCATGCTCGACTCACAATCGAGAGGGCCGGGTTCGAGTCCCAGGAAGCGGCGAGGCAAATGGGCAAGCCTCTTAATGTGTAGCCCTTGTTCACCTAGCAGTAAATAGGTACGAGATGTAACTCGAGGGGTTGTGGCCTCGCTTTCCCGGTGTGTGGAGTGTATTGTGGTCTCAGTCCTACCCGAAGATCAGTCTATGAGCTCTGAGCTCGCTCCGTAATGGGGAAGACTGGCTGGGTGACCAGCAGACGACCGAGGTGAATTACACTAGCGTAGAATTGTGTTTGTCTTAAGAATTAATTAACTTTTGATAGTATATTAATATTAAGTAAACCTTACAAAGAAAAATGCTATAAGGACTCACTGTGGTCACAATTACTCCATTATGCTCCCCAATCATTCCATGAGGTGGCTGTTTGCTACCTTATAGTATTCCATTAGACAAATATATGTCAATAGATATATAGGCACATGTTAAATAAAGAGACTAAGCTGAAGATCCTGATGAAGTGGTCCGTGCTAAAAGAAAGAAATTTATCCTTACAGCAAGCATGCGAGACGGCATCCAGATTTTGACCCAACCCTATTGCGGCAGCGACGCCAGGCAACTCTGGTCACCACTGCTTCAGACAGTGAAGAAATGGGCTCACCTTGAGGTTTACGTGACTTAGGATGCCTGTTGAAGCTGCCGCTGCCCCTGTGCCGTGAGCAGACCTGTTGCTGCACAGTACAAAATGCTTGTTTCCAGTAGTGAGCCAGGGCTGTGAGCTACAAGAGTGGCTCAGTGACTCACTGTGGAGCAAGGCAAGAATAGAAACAAGTGTTGCAACACTTGTATCTCATCACATTCTAAAGTTATGGTTTCACATTTTCACTTGTAAATAGAATTTATCTTGAAAATAGCTAGGCTCTACCTACTCAGGTGTGTGAGGCATACCACACAAAACCTCTTTGCTCAGCGTTCTGTAATGAAGTGCAACATACCTTACCAGTGACCAGCTCACCTCTCATCATCTGCTCAAAGCTGATGTCTTGTACCTATACTTGGTGTGATTGGTCCTTGATGCCTGTTTTGATATACATACTTGGATGTATTTTTTGACTCCCTTTACCATTAAGGCACTGGTGTTTGAAACTCAGTAATTATACATGTAATACATATGGTTGTAAAATTGCACAACACCCAAAAGCACCTGTGTTCCCTGAAATCCAGACAGCTCTACAGAATAGCACAAAGCCAGAGCAGTCTGTTCTCTCCTCACTTGTCTGACTGTGTTGCTCACTAGATCGACACAGTATCTGGTCAATGAGGCTATCATACATTTCTATGTACAATACTGTATGTATGAGAGAGAGAGAGAGAGAGAGAGAGAGAGAGAGAGAGAGAGAGAGAGAGGGAGAGGGCTCTGATGCCACCCCTATTATATTTGAGTGATGTTTCCATTTTGTTTATGTTTAGTCAGTATTGCATACATTGAAGCAAGAAACTTAGTCCTATTATTTATCTTGTCCCACTCTCATTATGCATCATTTACTATTTCTACTTGTCATTTCTTTTTGCATCGTCAATCTGCTTTCAGATTAGAAAAGACATGAGCTGCTTCATTACATTTTTTTGAGCATTGTTGTTATTACTTTAGATGGTGCTAAAAAGTGCCTTAGAAGGTTGAGCACCAGTGTCGTTGCATTAGTATGCATGTGCTCAGCCTGGCGGGACCTCCACCAGCCATACCCTCTTGTTCTCCCACATGTTTGTTAATGTAGGGTCATCTCAATATGTGCATAATTGCCAAGGAATTATATGTTTATTATTAGGCATTATTTATATATCTATATACTGTATACTGTACTGTACTTCATGTATTGCACACTCAACAATATTTTGCATACCTCTTGCATTCCTTTCAGGGGATGTTATTTTGCAGCTGTTGATTGGAATGCAAATTAAGTTTTAAGCAGAATTAAGGAATCAGTGTATCATTGAACTCTAGTTATAGTAAAGTCAGTAACTGTGAAGCCTCAGCCTAATGACACAAACCACCCACCATATACTGCCCAACGCTGAAAGACACCTCTTTGTAATCAGGGCTATAATTTTGTAATTAAACTTTTCAAGCATTAGAAAGCATGTGTGAATATACTGATACCTATATGAAAGGTGTAAGCATCTGGTAGATGGCTATTAGGAGGTGTCACACTGAGCACAACCCCACTTGTACCATGCATCTAGTCGCTCTAGCTGCAACACATCAGAAGCAGGCGTTAGTGCTAGGCAGAGGAGGAGGGGAAAGGTTGAAAGAAAGAATATATATATATATATATATATATATATATATATATATATATATATATATATATATATATATATATATATATATATAAAGGATATTCATGTTATATTTTCTGACCAAACATGAAAACCTCAGTTGTAGTGCCATATGATAAAGGTAGGAGAAAATGTTTCAATTTCTTTGAAGCCATTCAGCTCATCAGATTATTTTTTACTTTATTGTGGAGCACAAGGATATTCAGCTGAGTGTTCAATAAAGCTATGGAGAAAAAAAATCTTAATTTCATTTCTGATGTAAAAATTCAATTTGTGAACTTAAACAATATTATTTTAGTATTTTTTGCAGGGTGCCAAATGTGGATAAGTGAACTAGTATTGGTATAGGTTTGGTATTTATATGACAGTACTTATTTGGTGTACTTAAAAGTATACAGTTACTTCTTGCTCAGTCAGCTTACTTAAAGGGGAGGCAGAATCATGATGAATGGGAAACATATCAGTAGCAGATGACATGTAAATTGTGTGCCTGAGTGTTTGCAGTTTCTATCTATTGGATTTACTGCCTCATGGTTAGGCTGACACTTCATGATCATGACCAAGTTATTCTTTTCTCTGTACAAAAGACATTATAGTGATTATTAATGAATGTGCATAAATACAAAATATTTATAATCATAGCTCACTTGTCATACTTCTCCTGGGGCATCGGGCCGCCAGTACACCTCAGCTCATGTTGTTACAGTGTCATGCTGTAGAAATTTAACACAAAGTTATTGCACTATTCAAGCTATGTGATATTGTAGGCTAAGTTTCAAGAAACACTAATAATGGTATCCATAGAGCACACCTAGAATAAACCTTAAGTACTGTGATGACAAAGCTGAGTGTTCTTAGTGGTCCAGGACCTGGCTGGACATTTCCTTAGGCCACTTGCTATATTCACATATTTCTACTATAAACATAAGAGTTAGCAACTGTTCTTTACTTGCCTGAAGTGGCTAAGAGAGATGCCAGGGAGGCTGTGAGCACAGCAGGTGGTTTTAACTTCCACCTGTCACAGTGTTATCCTCTCATGTCTTTCACAAACCAACTCATCATGAGCAAATATTTTTGAGGGATGCTCTGTATCATCAAACTAAAAGTGGTTTGTTTCATAATACTGAAAACCATGTTGAAAAGTTGTGTAAATAAAGATATATAAGATAACTAATGTTTAATGACCTTTAGACAAAAGAGATTTATTTGGTAGATGGCTTTACTGATTTTACCATCTGGAACCAAAAATATTTCAAGAACTGGGGACTTAGTATACTCATAAGCTATTAGCAGCAACAACATCTTATAAATGTTTGATCTATAATGAACAGCACTATCAAGATTGATGATTAAAAATGCAGCATTTTATTCACTTAATGCATATCAGATAATTTTGAATAATTGGTAGTATGGAATACTGATGTCAAATTTAGCAAAAGCAATCCATATTATATACCATATCAAAACTTACAAAAAAAAAGGTAACCTAAATTAAAATGATCAGATGTAGTGATTAGACAAAATTTACTTTTTAGACTGAAAAAAATATACAGTATAGCAAGAATGGTTGATGAAAAATTGTGATTGAGTTTTCACAATTGACAGAGCATGGGTAAGGAAATATGTGTTAGTTTTTCCACTAAACACAGAATTAAAAGAAAATATCTACACAGATGAGTTTATGCTGCATTCAATATTGAGAGAAGTGTGTGGCAATCTGGGATACACAGAAGATATACTCTAGGGATATGATGTGGATGAAGTAAGAACTCTTATGTATGAGGAGAAATAAGACTGATATTCCTGCATATGTATGACTAAAAAAACAATGATAAAAAGCATGTGTGAGAATTGGGATAAAAAGTTGTTGAACACCAGGTGATGATAAAATAAAGCCTTAATGCAGAAAATAAGTGTTTAGCAGCAGTTCATGTATGAATGTAAATGAACACTGTTCACATCATCTCAGAGAGAGAGAGAGAGAGAGAGAGAGAGAGAGAGAGAGAGAGAGAGAATAACTGTAAATATATGTACTTATACACTTTGTATATACTTTGGTATAGAAAGATCAACAATTTGAAATAAGTGACTGGAGAAAGGTTTAGTGAAAATAGCTAGAAGTGCATTTAAACGATTTGGTAAGTTAGGGCAAATAAAATTTTATATGGAGTGATTGGTGTGGTCAAGAATTAAGTTCCCCAATTGTAGTACCATAATACTGGTAAATATGGAGAAAGGTGTCAGTCTAACATTTAGTAATAGGTAATGCATCAATGGTTGTATTTTGATGCCTAGAACATGAAATGACCATTCCTAATCATCAGAAAAAAATCCCTCAATTTCTGAAAAATTTCCTAGATCTAAAAAATTCTAGATTTAAGGAATTCTTCCTAAATGCAAGGATTTCTATGCATATAAAATTACTGATGCATTCTAACTATACCTAAGCTAATACCTAACCTAACTTAATGTGTGGATTTTTGTGTTCTGCACAGAACTTATCTATATTAGCATTAATACTAAATGAGTAATTCACAAGAGAAAATGTATAAAAGAAAAGTGTCTTAGAAAAATGTCTGTTTTTCAGTGGTACACTCTTCCAGTGCACTTTCTCCAGTACATAATGCCATGAGTACGGTAACAATAGTGGATGCAAATAAACAACTCCCAGTAAAGTAAAAAGATAGACTTTGTGTTGGAGTAGTATGTAGGAAAAAGAGAACAGGAATATGGCATAAATTAATGAAACCACAGGAATGTTAATATCTCATGGCTATTCCCTTTAGGTTATCAGAAAGAAGGGTTAAAAATAGACACACATAGAGATCTAGGAATGAATATGGATTGTGACTTAGTCTTAGGAGTGCTCTGTCTCTGCTAGTGTTATTTTGTCGAGACAATGGCCTGAAACACAGATATATCTCTTTTAATTGGTGGATGCTAAAAACTGTGGTCTTCATAAATATAGATGACCTTTACTATACTATACATACCATTTTTTTTCATACTATAATAGAATGGACATGTATAATCAGCTAATGAAAGGATCTCATGAATAAGACAAACAGGTTGTTTCACTTCATGTTACACCATTCAATTCTCCATATTATTTATTATCACTGAGCAGCCAAACAGCAAAACCATGAAAATCCTCTTGAGAAAACAGTGCTACTATATTCTGCTTCAAAATATAATACTCTTCTATAAAACATAGATATTTTTAGTGCAATCAAAGACCTGGTAATTAGGCTTGTGGCTTTGCAGTTCATCATTTATGTACTGAGATAAAGTGAGTTAACGTACATGGCACATGGCGGACTGACTGTTTTGCCCTCCTGAATAACTCCATCAGACCATGATATTCATATTTTGTGACTGTCCTCATCCCAACACTTCAATTGTATTGCAAAAAATTATCCAACTAAGCATCACCTATCCAAGTGTCTATAGAGCTGACCTTGAGGAATTTCTTAAGAAATTATGATGATGAAACCCAAAGGCCTTAGTTTTCAGATCAGCCCTCTGTGAGAAAATATCTACAAGTATATCTCAAATACTTTAACATAAAATCTTACAACATACTGTTATGCTGTACATACATTTATATTTGCTGTGCTCATCCATACAGCCACACTTGTAATACACATATGAAAACTATGTTAGCCATCAACAAAGTTGAAAATCTGGAGGAAAAGTACATGTATAAATGCAAAAATATATCTTGGCAAGTTGCTTCCACTGGCCAGTCTCTTTAGCAGAGATGAAGCAAGGTGAATACATGAAGTCTGGTGGCACTCTTGTACAATACCCACCATAAATATAAATGACACACTCATACATAATTCTGACAGTGGCCTGGATCACAACAGCATGTAAACATGTACTTTGTATCAAATTCAAATATTCTGTGCCACAAATCAACATGTCAAATTTTAATCAAAACAAGAAACAGATAATCTAAATACTGACCTGTACAATCATGACAATGGACCTGATTTGTATGGTAATGTACTATTAATGTCACAAATCATGAAATATGGAGCTTTCCAAGTTACCATGCATAAACATGAATGATGATGTGGCTACATGCATGACTGGCCTTAAGGCAAAATGTAATTTGTCCAGACCATCATGATAAATATACACACATTTCTCAAAATGACAAAATTATTTGTGTGATAAATACATTTTAAATAAATTAGAGCCAGAGAATAGGCTTAATTGAATTAAATGACACTACGTATATGATACTGGAGTAAGTTGACTGCGCCTGATGCAAGCAATGACTACTACAATCCCTCCTTGTGGGATTACTGTGTAAGTACTGTATGCTTCACATAACGAAAATGCAAACATCATTTAATATAAATAATGCAAGATCTGAAAGGTATCAATATACAAAATGTAAATATTATACCTTTGCTGGTTTATCCCAAAGCATGAAAATGTTGACCATTTCTGTATTTTAGAGAGAGAGAGAGAGAGAGAGAGAGAGAGAGAGAGAGAGAGAGAGAGAGAGAGAGAGAGAGAGAGAGAGAGAGAGAGAGAGAGAGAGAGCTGCCTTGCTAGTTAGGAAATAAATCAATACATAAATACAGTAGAAATAAACAAATGCATACACAATGTATGTATGTATGTATGTATACAATAAATAAATAAATAAATAAATAAATAAATAAATAAATATATATATATATATATATATATATATATATATATATATATATATATATATATATATATATATATATATATATAATAGTAAATGAAATAATACTGCATTAGAAACAGCTAAATACTGTGGTTTCCTAACCAATGTATGATTGGTGCAACACATGCAGTCACAGCTTTTCCTTTACAAATGGTACTTATTTAAAATTTTCCTTTCATTGTTACTGAATTTTAATTTTACAGATGTGGCCAAGGATAAAATTTGCTGCCAACTACAAAACATTAATTTTACTTACAGACAATAAGCTTAAATGGGATTTTATTGTCCCACTTTTATTACTTGAAAATCTGTAGTGAAATAATATTCTGACATAATGCTATATGATAAAAAAAAAAAGATATTCTTCAAATAAATAAAAAAAAATTCATATGGAACTCAATAGATATCAATGGAATATAAAGCTTATACCAAATTTAGGTAGACAAATATTCTATGATAAAATAACATTTGCACTATCATCAACAATCGTACTATAAATGCAGTACAGTAATATGAAATAAAATCAAGAGTGTATAAAAGACAATCACTAAATATCTAATAGTCAAAACTGATGACATACTTGAAAATGTTTCATTAACATAATTCATATCAATGAAATATTTTAAGGAGAAATATATAATTCCCTAGCAATAATGCAGTAGCCTAATGACAATAATAACTGATGCATATAATAGAAATGGTGTCCTATAAATACTAAGATAAAAAAAAAACATAATCCCTTAATGAAAAAGGTGCAATAACAGTTTTAAGAATTATTGCTGGGGATATATGAGTGGCAACAAAGCCCTCATTCACATCATAAAAAGAAATGCCTTATTTACAAAGATATAATGGAAATGTATGAAAATTTTCATTGCTACCTATTCTATGCAATATATCAAGAAAGCTTTCCTACTGAAATGGAATAAATGTTCCCAAACTTCAAGAGCTGCACTACTGACAACCTTAGCCCTTCTTATACTGCTGGTTCAGTGCAACCATGGTTTAGAACCACAAGATAAATATTAACTTACCATCTATTTGTTGAATCAATACTCTGAAAACTGGCCTTGTAAATGGTAATAATGAGCTTTAGTTTGGGTGTCTGCCTCTTACTGTAAAAACCCAAGAAAACTTGTCACAGATGTCTAATATCTGACACCAGTGTTGTGAGCAAAGTGTATATACATTATGAACAGATAAGTAATACCTATTTTGTGTAAGAAGTGAGGCAAAACATACTCTTAAAAGTAAATTATCACATTTTGGGATAATGGTTCTTGGCACTAAAAGTAATAGCACTAAATGTGTGTGTGTGTGTGTGTGTGTGTGTGTGTGTGTGTGTGTGTGTGTGTGTGTGTGTGTGTGTGTGTGTGTGTGTGTGTGTGTGTGTATTCATGATCACCTGCTTGTCACCCAGCTAACCTTCCCCATTATGGAGCGAGCTCAAAGCTCATAGACCAACCTTCGGGTAGGACTGACACCCTACCACACTCCATACACTGGAAAAGAGGCCACAACCTCTTTGAATTACTTCCCATCCCTATTTGCTGCTAAATGAACAGAGGCTATACATTAAGAGGCTCACCCATATGCCTCACTGTGCTTGTAACTTGAACCTGGGCTTTCTCGGTTGTGAGCCAAGTGTGCTAACCACTACACTACATGTGTGTGTGTGTGTGTGTGTGTGTGTGTGTGTGTGTGTGTGTGTGTGTGTGTGTGTGTGTGTGTGTGTGTGTGTGTATTTACCTAGTTGTAGTTTTACAGGGCCTGGGCTTTATGCTCGTGTGGCCCCGTCTCCATATCTACACTTATCCAATCTTACTTTAAAAGTATGCACACTCGTTGCAGACACTACTTCTTCATTTAAACTGTTCCACGTCTCAATACATCTCTGCAGGAAACTATATTTTTTAATATCTCTCAGACATCTTCCTTTTCTCAGCTTTTTACTATGCGATCTTGTGCTTTGGATGTCATATTCTTCTCTCAGGATCAGTTTCTCATTATCCACTTGGTCCATTCCGTTGATCAATTTATAAACTTGTATCAGGTCTCCTCTCTCCCTTCTTTGTTCCAGGGTTGGTAGATCCATAGCCTTTAGTCTCTCCTCATATGTCATCCCTTCAAATTCTGGAACCATTCTTGTAGCTATTTTTGTAGCTCTCCAATTTCCTTATGTGTTTCTTTTTATGAGGGGTCCACACTACTCCTGCATATTCCAATCTGGGTCTTATTATAGTACTTATCAATTTCTTCATCATTTCTTTGTCCATGTAGTGAAATGCTACTCCAATATTCCTTAGCAAATTATATGTTTCTCTAAAAATTCTATCAATATGGCTTACTGGTTGATTGTTTTCTTCCATTGTCACTCCTAACTCCTTTTCTTTTTTAACTTTCTCCAGTTCTACTCCATCTTCTATCTTATAGATTCCCACAGGTCATCTTTCACTCTTTCCCATTTCCATGACATGGCTTTTGTTCACGTTGAATTCCATTTCCCACTTTTTACTCCATTCCCAAATCTTACTTAGGTCTTCTTGTGTGTGTGTGTGTGTGTGTGTGTGTGTGTGTGTGTGTGTGTGTGTGTGTGTGTGTGTGTGTGTGTGTGTGTGTGTGTGTGAGAGAGAGAGAGAGAGAGAGAGAGAGAGAGAGAGAGAGAGAGAGAGAGAGAGAGAGAGAGAGAGAGAGAGAGAGAGAGAGAGAGAGAGAGAGAGAGAGAGAGAGAGAGAGAGAGAGAGAGAGAGAGAGAGAGAGAGAGAGAGAGAGAGAGAGAGAGAGAGAGAGAGAGAGAGAGAGAGAGAGAGAGAGAGAGAGAGAGAGAGAGAGAGAGAGAGAGAGCAAAATTTAATGAGGCTTTTCTTTTACCTAAAGCTGTAATATATGAGTAAAGGTAATGCTTAAAAAAAAAAAATATATATATCAGCTGACTGCCTGAACTCACAAGAAAACATACATTTGGACAACATAAAAATAGCAATGTTTATCATGACTACAGGCAGACTGCATTTGGCACTGGAGTTATGTCCTCAGAAAAGTGCATGCTCTTAAGATCAACATTTCAAAATGTTCATATAACCACTGAATGTAGAGATATATGTTTCATCACCCATCACAGGAAAGAACAGGAGAATGATCCTGAACTGCCATATGTAATGCTCATGGTCTCCATCTCACTTGCTCAGGATAACTGTTAGGATAGGGCACAAGCTGTGATGCAGCAGTGATGAGGCAACCTGCCACAACATGGCTACTTGAGCTATGATGGTATATAGTGAATATGCATTTTGTAGGATCATGACAGGAGCAAGACTGGCAGGCCATGAAGCAGCAAAGAAATGCAATCCACTGCATCAAGTTTACTATTACTTTGAGGTTCTGACCAAACTCTGGAAACATCCTCATGCCATTAATAAGTTTTATAGTAATATCACAAGGAAAATACTTCCTTAGTCATGGGATACACCTGTATTACTGTATGTGGGAACAACATAGTTGTGAAAGTATATATGTATAACTTATCTTCGTCAGTCATAAAACAATGGAAGTTACACAAAAAAATTAAGATGTCTAGGTTTTCTCAAATTTAAAGCATGTATTCAGCTATCTTTTAAAAAAACATATTTACAAACCCATTCTAAATTAATAATACTATGAGAAGATATTAAAGAATCTACAAACTATATCAGTCATTCACTATCTTCTGAAGAAATATTAAGCGTTTATAAAAATTTTTTCTAAATTCATCAGAAGCAAAAAATAATAATAAAAAAAATAAATAGATAAATAAAAAAAAGTAAATAAATAATGATAAAAATAAATGCTGAGGTAAAGTAATAAAATGTTTGCATATTGATATATGTATATGTGAGTGTGATCTTTTTGAACTAAAATATAAGTTGATAACAGTCCACCCAAGTCCATACAAACATGATCACACAACATGACATATGGCAGATCATATCCCTCTAGCTGCCACTATGAATATCCTATGTTATCTTGAGATATTTGGTGAATACCTACATTTCGAGGAGGTGGTGCAGTACTTGCGTGAAATTACTTCCCAAAGCAGACAGAGTGAATACTTTTACTCTATGCCAAAGGTTGAGGTCTCTTCTACAGCAAGGAGAAGCTTCTCATACAACATTTCAGGAGATGGGTACGGTGGTAGATCCAGCCGATTGAAGCAAGTGTGAGCCCTGGTTGAGGTAATATGTGAGATGTGCATTTGCATTACTAATATTCCTTCATTCATTATTGAACGTATGTGAGATATATGTCCTTAACGTGCACTTTAATATTTTCTATGAATTACAATTTCAATACAATGTACTGCTAATAATATGCAAATATGTGAATATACAAGTACTAACCTGGGAAGGCTGGAAGGCTTGCCCCACTTTTCAATGCAGAACCTTCGAGGACCATTGCTGCCCCTGAGGGCAGCAAATCCCTCATAAGGCACACTAGAGGTGCCAGTGACAAACTGCAATAGTCTGAGCCGCCGTTCATTGTCAAACCGCTCAATGGCCAGCCAGAACCAATGTATCACCGGGTGAGAATCATGGTAGCCTGGCCATAAGAGTTTGCTTTAGGTTAAGGATCAATGTATAGTTTGTTTCATGTCAGTAATTTCCATGTAATCCCAAAACAACAAAATAGAGCAGTTTTTTAACTTACATTGTTGGGACCAATACATGTAGAACATATTCAAGGTTATGTTAATACCATGCACTTTCTACTACTATTAAAAAAGTCTACAGTATTTAAAAAACATGCCATCAATAACATACACATACAGAACAACTACTTACAAATGAATGAACTCACCAGATCTATATTCAGTGTTCTTCCTCCAATCAGCAACATCAATCTCCAGTGTACCAGCAATGACTAACTCCAGTTCCCGGGCATCAAACACCCCTACGAGCCGAGGGTCAATCACCTCATAAAAGCCACGCACCAGGCTCTCGGTTTGTTCACTGACTCCTCGCTCCAGCCTCCATCGAACCATTCGCTCTAGATATTCCTGTTGAGAAAAAAAAATTGAATATATAAATGGCACTGTCATTCATCTTTGAAAATTCTGACTTAAAGTGACCAAGCAAGTTAATTTGCATTTTTGGTATTCATGAACTAAACTGCACCAAATATCTACGAACTATAAAGTTCTTTTAGGATTATGTGTGTGTGTGTGTGTGTGTGTGTGTGTGTGTGTGTGTGTGTGTGTGTGTGTGTGTGTGTGTGTGTGTGTGTGTGTATATATATATATATATATATATATATATATATATATATATATATATATATATATATATATATATATATATATATATATATTACATTGAATTTAGAGCAATAGTTTTCTTTTAAGGAGAGAAAAAAAAAAGATTTAGATTTTTGCATATTTTGACTAATTTTCTAGGATTTTCTTGAAAATTTATTAAAAGGTTCCTTGATGGTTTCCTAAGAAAATTATGTGACAGAATTTAAATTCTTAGTTTCATTGTCAAGAAAACATATACATTTTTTCCTTAACCAGGTACTATTTCTATTATGCTAGAAAAAGTAAATACAATCAACTCTCAAATAATGTGAGGGTTACATTCCTAGAAACATCGCATTATTCAAATATAATTTTCCTATACAGTAAACTCCCACACTTGGCAAATCTCAGCTTGGCAAAATTCACTTTTGGTGGTGCACGCTTGGCGATTTGAATTCAAACTTGGCGGCCGCATGGTGAACCATGCAGCTCCCCTGTGACGTCAAATCTCTCTCTAAACCTACCAGAATGCAGTGTGAGTGCCCTTCAGCCATTTTGTTTGTGCTAGCCTCTGTTCTGCTAGCGTGGGAACAAATTCTGGCGATTTACCACCAACATGGCCTCTACCAGTGCAACAGGTGGTACGATTGGGATAAGGACAATGGTGGTGGCGGCAAGGACAAAAGTGGGCGAGGGAAACGGGTGGAAAAATGGGAATTACAGCCTTTATATCACGTCTTATTAGCTTTATTTATTGTTTATTGGTCTGTTTTGTACATGTAAATGTGTTCTAATATGTGAAGGCAAAAGATTTTATTTCAGCTCGAAAGATGGTATTTTTGGGGTCAAAAGAGGGACTTTGGCAATGACCAAAGACTGATTGAGGCATTTTTTGGGCAATTTATAGGGTATAAAGAACTCGTGTTTGGTGAAATTCGCATTTGGCAGTAGTTTCACCAGACTAATTAATTTGCCAAGTGTGGGGGCTTAATGTAGAAAACAACAGTACAGTATAGGGAAGGGGGGGATTACATTCCTAGCCACAGAGAAAGCCTGCCTATTTTGAGGATTTTGTTACTCAAACCTTAAAAAAAACTATTAATACATCAATAGGTTCCCAAAACAACAAACACACATGTTCTCACCTGAGCATCTTTCTTTTCCGAGAAATGAGAAAATTATCAATTCAACATGATTTGTTGTATGATTATATATGCCAGGAATATTATCCCATATTCATACATTTATTATTACTGCATCTAACGAAATAAACCATGAGTAGTGGTGGTTGGTAGCAGAGTTTGTTTGCCATCACCTCAGGCGATTGAGTGACACTGTCCAGACCACATTGCCTCATTGTTCTACCAAAGGCAACATGGAAATTTATTACAAAAAGAACCATCCCTATTAAAAATACTGTTGCAGAGCATGATTCATTAATAGACTTGGTGAGCCAGGAAAAAGTGCTTCTAAGTAAAAGCACAAATGCCCATACAGTGGCCTTAACATGGGAGAGAACTGTCACCTCCTTCAAACTGTGCAGGCTATGGGAAGAGGACAATCAACTAGCTATCTACATAAGTGGGTACTTATAATTCCAGAAAGACATACAACTGATCATAAGCTAAGTAGAATTCTGATAGAAAACCTGTGAGATAGAAATGTGGTTGAACCTAGTGTTGGCAATGTTATTGTTGTTGTTCCTGGCTTTGGTTCACAATTTTGTAAAGTAGGCTATTTGAATGATAACCTATATATTTTTGTTTCTAAAATCAATTAGTTCACAAAAAAAATAATAATAGGTTTTATAGCCAAAATTTATGCAAAGGTAATAACAAAGACATGAGTATTGGTTCACCTTAGCATCGAAGGTAAATCCTACCTGATCATTGCCTTCCCAAGCTGCGGGACATCATCGAGTCAAGCTAAACTGTATTCAATTTAATAAATCGCTTTATTCAATCAGATCTCCATAAATATCTAAACTAAACTGTATTCAATTTAATAAATCGCTTTATTCAATCAGATCTCCATAAATATCAAGTTGTGTTAAATTGAAATTGTGTTATTCAAACTTTTGTTAATTGAGAGTTTACTGTAAATGCATAAAAAATAAACAAACAATCAAAACTCCATCACACTATTTCTTAAGTATTTCAATTCCCTTTCTAAAGACACCAGAATAATAAAAACTGTACAATAAATGGAAGAGAAATATGCCTCAATAGGGCAATATGTTAGTTTTGAGATGTGAGATATGAATAATTTTCTACAATCATTTCCTTTCACGAATGACTTTCACTGAACCACTGAGCATGAGAGAGGTATTTAATCATGGATGATGAATGATGATGCATGCATTGTGAACTACTAGGCCTAAGGATGCCATGAAATTACTTTACATTTTTTCCTTGTACTATTTTTATAATTTTTACCTTGATCAGTTCTCTTAAGTTAATCAATACACAAAAAATCATACAAGCATAAGTATGATATAATAGAAGATTGTAAGAAGCCAATTTCTAATAAAATAAGGGCAGTACTAAAAGTATATATATATAAAGTTCTTTTTAAAAAGCTGAATTATCAGCCTCTATCCCTGCATGTTAAGCAAATTTATATTTGATATTCCTTTCTCAAGAAAGCATCATAAGAATGATACTAACCTTTTTATTTCTCTCAGTGACAGCAATATTCTTCCCTCCTGGTTTGAGATCTTTTTCTACAACATGGCCTCCAATTTCCTCCGTAACACAGAAAGTTAATTCCAACATGTCAGTGATGTCATTATCCTTTACCCACAACAAACTCTGGTGAAATTCACTGTCCAAAGACTCCACATCCGACAGTGAGACAGGGCTGTTGGAAATCATTATAAACAGGGATTACAAGTCTGCTTCTTCATTTCTAAGACACACATAAAGTGGAAATATATCACAATTACAATTATTCAGTACTAGCAGCTTTTTTCTCATCTACTTACCTACGTAATAAGCCTTTGTAGAAAGGACGCGTGAAGAAGGCATCTAATAGATACTGGTGAACCAAGGCCAACCCCAACACTCGCCCGCAAAACCTAAACCACTCATGGTAATTATCCACAAAGGCTGACATGGGAGAAATCTGAACTGTGTAGGTGTCATTAGCAGAATATTCAAAGAGTCCATAATATGGATTGAATAATTCTCTTGACAAAAGAAAGAAAAATTCTCTGGATGGTCCACCATAGTCCAATCCTTCTTCACCATGGAATGTTATATACAGTTTGGACTTCTGGAGATCCTTTTTACTTGCACCCATCACCTTGTTGAAGGCATCTTCCAGCAGGTGATCACGACGAATATTGAGTCTGTAAAAAAATAAAGGTGATGAATTACTTACATGTATCAATTCAAATTATTTAAATGTATTTTTACAAAGTAGAAGTACTAACATAAACTTACTTTAGCTTATTTGGCCCTTGCCCATAGCCTTTGCCCTCTAGTTTCCGGTAGAAATTCCTGAGCTTGGCCTCAAAGTCCCTCCGGTAAGGCGCATGAGCCCGAGCATTGGCTCGAGCCAGTCCGGGGGAGGCCTGGGGAGAGGGCTGGGGGGAGCCACGTGGGGACATACCCACAGAGGGAGGCACGTACGACATGATCTCATGTTCGAATAAACTGGCAAAAGACAAAAACAAATTATGGTTATACTACTGCTCCTGCAATGGTGTAACAATAATTCATATTAATGTCATATTCTATTCTAAATACAGTGATACCTTGGTATACATCTGCTTTGGAATAAGTCAAATTTTAAATACATCTTGTTTGGATGCAAAAAATGTGCTAGGTATACAACCTTTCATTGAGATACAACTTACATGCAAGAATTTGTATGGGTCAAAATGAATCACAGCACCACATGCTGCCCTTGTTTACATCTCTCAAGACAAAGTCACGACTGCTTATGACTTGACTTTTCAGCAAGGTAAAGCAAGGTTAAATCTTACTTAATTTAATTTCTTTTGTATTCATTGCATCTGATGGTATATAAGATGCAACTTTTCTTAAAAATGGATAAAAAAAATCACTCTCCATCTCACATGTGGATGTGAAGCCTACTGTAGGTTTAATTTGGAAATTTCATTCATCTGTACAGCTGAAGATTTACACCACCGTATAATAGGCAAGGGTGCTATATAATTTTTAACCATATGATGTAGGAAATATTGAAATAGAAATACAACATTGCTCAGTGGTGCGCCAAGTGTGTTTTTGACAAAAAGGGAAGGTGCAGCTGTGTTCTTCGCCTTGCCCCTGTCTCTGTCTTTATTACTGCAATCATGTAGGATATTTTTACTATTGTGATTGGTAGCTCTTTTGTTCACCTGTACCACTAGCTTGCTTGATATATAACATGCTTGAATACATAATTTTTTCCCCCCTGAATATGCATATGCCCTGCTGAAATAGGGCAGTATCTTATATCCCTATATATCTTATAAGCCATCTAATACAGCATGTATTTTAGTATTAACAAGTGATTAAGTTATTTTATATGATCCCATCAATGTACAGTATAATATACCAATACCAATGGGACTTTTTTCATGGGAATGAATTAATAATTTTTGCTTTATTTCTTATTGGAGAAGTTTGTTTGGTATACATCCAGTTTGTTGCAAGTCCAAGGATAGATTAAGGATGTATAATGAGCTATCACAGTACAAAAACTGAACACTATTAAAAGAAATAAAAATGTACACAATCATATTCAATAAATACCTTAGAACTATGATGAGGTCTACATCATGACTGAGACGATCAAGAGCTGCTGTTCCATCCATCCTGATGGCTGTGACCTTATCCCTGAGTGCTGGGGAGGTGCGCAGACCACTGTGACGTTCACACAGGATATCCATAATATTTGGCTGACGCAGCCAAGCAACCACCTAAACAGGTATTAAGCAGATATGAATCTTTATGTGATACATGTGTGACAGTAACAGTATATAACATGAATTGAGAATACAATTCACATTCATAACATGCATAATTATTTATGTGCACAACACTGTGCTATGGCACACACTGATGGTTTATTTATTTCATAATCTTACATCACCATTACCATCAGTAATTTACCTCATACTACACTATAATATAGAAGCTATAAAGTCATAAAAAAAGCAAACAAACAAACAAACAAACAAATAAACAAATAATAAAAAAAATTACTGATCAACAATGATGATATCTTCTAAAAATTAAAATTTAGTATCCTGCTTTTGATATTCAGGAATATAATTATCACCTCTAATTACAGATATTTAATATAGAACACACACACACACACACACACACACACACACACACACACACACACACACACACACACACACACACACACACACACACACACACACACACACACACACACACACACACACACACACACACACACACACACACACACACACACACACACACACACACACACATTAAGAAATAAGTACATCATTGCTAGACAATATGCAGCAGCCAATATTTTTCATTCAGCTTTGCACTAATTTCATAATTAGTGCTGAGGGCAACAATGATGCCCAAAACTAAACTGCAAAAAATGAGTGGAAACATTCCACACCTGTCCCACGAATTAGAAGAAAGGGTGTAGTATTACTAACACACTGCCACTGATGTCTGACAGGAGTACCATACTATGACATATCACCTTGTCATTGTAGGCAGTAGGAATGTTAGGGGTGACGTGTGCAGCGATGCCCCCACAAACACTGCCAATAGTGGTGGGTGGGCGTGGCGGGGGAATGGGCACCTGCGTGGGAGTGAGTTGGAGTGAGAGCTAACTCTAGCCTACTAAGGGGACTGCTCCCTAAGCTCCACTTTCTTAAATGTAGCCTCTCCTTCAGCATGACATAGCAATTTACAGTGCAACTGAGAATAAGAACCATAATAACATATAAGATTAAAAATACCTAGGGACTGATGCAATACTGTGCCTGTGTTGTGTGAACTAACCACTCATATTGCCACAGCCCACCAAAAAAACATATAAACAAAAATATTTATAACTTAAAATAGCATGAGATGCATGCAAAGTTATTATGGAAGCCAATTATTTTAAAATTCAGGGATTATATTGCAAATTATTAGCATAAGAGAAGCAAATTGATGCCCCAAGATATAAAAAAAAAAAAAAAATAAATAAATAAATAAATAAAAATCTGTAAGACACCAATGCTAACTGAAATGTCAAAATTATTCCTCATTAAGTCATGCAATATATAATAATAAGCAAAAGCATTAAGGTGCATCCATAGCTGTGACAGGTATATATATATATATATATATATATATATATATATATATATATATATATATATATATATATATATATATATATATATATATATATATATATATATATATATATATATATATATATATATATACACTTGTATAAGTAACACATCCATTACTGACATCTTGGTCAATCCTAAAAAATCCTGATGATAGAAATACAACAGGAATAACACAGACTACATGCTACAATGAACACATGCACACGCACACACACAAACACACGCAGACACACACACACACACACACACACACACACACACACACACACACACATACACATGCACCTACACACATGCATACAACACATATGCACACACACACACACACACACACACACACACACACACACACACATACACACATGCACCTACACACATGCATACAACACATATGCACACACACACACACACACACACACACACACACACACACACACACACACACACACACACACACACACACACACAACAGTGAAACTCATAAAGCAATACACAAGAACACTCAAAACAACAGTAAATGCAGCCTTGATTTAAAGATAATTTTTGCCACTATGGCATATCAAAACAAAATCAACCATACCACTGTAGGATTGAGAAAAAATATTCAATAAGCAATGTTTAGTTGGGTGAAGTCCCCTGTCTGGTGGGGCCTAAAGCATTCTTGACTAATTTCTTAAAAGTCATCAACTCACCCGAGAACCATCATCTTCAGCAGGAGAGCGAGACCTGCGATGGTGGGTGCTTGGCAAAGCTAGCTTGCTGGCATTGATGAATGGTACGTCAATGGGTAGTCTGGGATCCATGAAGGAAGTGGTCTTGCTAGAATGATCTATGAAAAACAGCTGAAAGAGAAATATGTACATTCTTAGTCATACACTCTATACACAGATTTTGTTTTTACTTAAAAGATTTAAAACTTGTAATGCCATAATTGTACTGCAAAGTATTACTAATATTATCATGTAGTGATCCTGGAACCTAGATAACACTCATATACATTATGATATAAACAAATTAAGTTCATACATCTGGTCTTCTAAAAATATAAATAAAAGTGGTGTGAATGAAATTTCCATAAAGATTATCACAAATTTCAGGCAATAAACATCCATACCTTTCCTGACCGGTCGTACTTTGCCTCCCAGCCTCGTGGTAGATCGCGTTCTATGTCTGCAAACTGATTGACCAAGCTGACTAAATCTCTATTGTGTTGATAGCGAGCAAAGGCTGCTGGGTCTCGACGAATTCGAGAGATCATGTGTCTGAGAGATGCACTCCTTTCATACACACAACATGCTTCCTGTAAAGCAAAGTTATAATACAAAATACAGGGAATGAATGGCAGAAATCCTGATCCTGTTCTAAAACTTTACAAAAACACAAACTAGGAAAATCTTTACAATGTGAATGAACTACCAAGCTCTGACTGACCCATTATTTTTTTAAACAATGGCCAGATGCAACTGTGGTCCTACTAAGCACAATGCAAATTCATTCTTGAAGCAATCTTGAAGTCAAAGAATATAGATTCATAGATAGACAGATAATTCAAATCATTATTTTGGCTTCCTGGGTTTTCTTCATATCATAATCATTCTACTGCCAATTTACCTTTCATATCAGAATGTTTAAAATGCATTGCTCTCATTCTTGTTGCTTTATCAAACAGGACTAAATAAAGATAGCAAATTTACATTGATCACTTCAGTGATCCAATCATTGCCTAGTATACTTCTTAATTTCATACTTGTGGCATAATTCACAATTCATTAAATATCTAGTTCACCATTTTTTCAGTATAATATCTAAAATAAGCCAGAATGATTAATATAAAAATGTTGGATATTGTCCTTTCATTATATCCTATCACAGAACAATTTTTAAGAATAAAACTCCTAATAGGAAATGTACCAGATTTCATCACATTAATCATCTCTTACATCATTCATGTGGAGGACACTGAAGAAATCTGATCTGGTGAGGAACTTGACAGCTGGTAACTGTAGCAACATATCAAGCCTCTCACTGGTTACTGAGGAGGATGAAGAGGATGAAGATGTGGAAGATGAAGGAGTAGACGAGGAAGAGGTTCCTGAACTTGAAGGAGTAGGAAGAGTGGTAGAAGAAACTGTAGAGGTAGTTGATGTAGGTGACTGAACAGCTGAAGGTGTTGAAGGTGAGAGATCTGGTGGAGCTGCACCTGAAATAAATGCAAACATAAACACACACACACACAAATTCTTTCCTTAAGAAAATTTGTTTCCTTAGTATTCCTGCTATGGTTCTTTACAGAGTTAATTTCAAGAGTTCAGACTAGCAACATGGACATACTGCTGGTGAAGGATGTGGTGGAGGATGACATTGCCTGAGGAGGACCTGCTGCTGTTGCTAGTGAAGGTGTTGATGCTGAGGAGGGAAGAGTAGCAGCAGATGCAGCACCTGGAGGCACTTCCTCAACTTCTATCCGTCTTGAGGTGATGGTTCGACGAATACTCTGATATCTGGAATTGAAAAAAAATAATAAATAAATAAATAAAATAAATAAATAAATAATAATAATAATAATAATAATAATAATAATAATAATAAATAAATAAATAAATTAATTAATTAATTAATAAAAAAATTGCGGTAAATGTTATTTCTGATTTCAGGAACACATAAAACTGACTTTCTTAAATCTAGGATACAACATACTTAAATCATATATATATATATATATATATATATATATATATATATATATATATATATATATATATATATATATATATATATATATATATAGTGTGATAATAACATACAGTAATTCCTCCCCAGAAAATATACACTAGATTTTTTTAAACACTGTAAAAGAAACATTAGCACAAGAAGAACCTAAACAGGATATACAAGTAATACAAAAAAAAAGTGCACTACGTACCAAGATATTTTCCATAAATATTGTCTGGACAGTGAAATTCATACCTGTCAAAGAGTGATAACAAAATTCTTCTATCTCTTGCCACCACAACTTCCAGCACACTAACCTTCTGTCAAGCTGCTGCCTCTGAATACGATCTGTAGACTGGTTCCTCTGAGTCTGAGCTGAATCGTTGCCAGACGGTCGCTGCCATGTGGTGGTGCGGTTAATATGATCAATGTAAAAGATGCGGCCATGGCTGTCAATGCGAGCCTCCCAATCTGTAGTAAGCAAATATGAGCTGGTACCATCCAAAAGTTGTTCTTTTCCAGTAACCTGCAGTTTATTCAGAGGCAACTAAGGAAAAGTGAGAACAAACATCCATAAAAGTTTAATATCATGAATATTGTAACATATAGCCTAGTCTGATTTTGACCTCTGCAAACAACCTTTTAAAATGGCCTAGAATATGCATCTATCTATGTTTTCCTTCAGATGTGGTTTTCCTTCAAAATTTTTTTCAATAATTTTTGTACTCTCGTTAACATCTTCACAAATACACTCGACCCTTGAAACAACGGACAAATGCATGCACGACCCTGTCCGTAGATTGCAAAAGTCCGCTCTTTGCAAAAGTACGTAAAAAACTGTATAAAATGTACGTAAAATACTGTGTAATCATTAAGAAATCATTCAAGCAGTATTACAAAGCATTAAGTACAACAAATAACCTGAAATAGATGACATGAGCATGGTCAGTTTAATAAATATTAATAAACAATACAGAAAACAAAGTTTACCGGACAATAATTTTCCAGGAACGGACAATCGCGTGCATTTTAATATTCGTCCGTAGATTAAACTGGACTCCACAATTTGTCTGTAGTTTCCGAAATCCGTTGATGGGAGGTCCGTTGTTTCGAGGATTGAGTGTAAAGAATATAACCAGTGTCTTGAAATAGAAAAACAATTCAGGAGTGTTTTTCAAGACAATCTACATTGTTGGCCATAATACTATCCCTTTCCACTAGAAGATAATAAAATTAATTGTGCATTACTTTATCTGCCCCACTGCAAGTGGAAATGCCAGCCTGGTACATAGAAAGATAGACAGAACTACATTAAGTGAAAGGAGAGAGAGAGAGAGAGAGAGAGAGAGAGAGAGAGAGAGAGAGAGAGAGAGAGAGAGAGAGAGAGAGAGAGAGAGAGAGAGAGAGAGAGAGAGAGAGAGAGAGAGAGAGACTAACTCAACATCACGGCCCTGAGAGAGAGTACCAAAACTTACATGTGAACAAAATGTCAAATGTTTCTATATCCATTATTCTCTTGTAGTCTTTGTTTATGACATACATACTGCATGAATAACAAGTTTGCTTTTTTACCCACATTAAACAAAATTGCATATATAAAAATATTTGCTTTAAATAGCATCCTAATTTTTGGGTCTTCAATATCAACCTGTCTCTCTATCCCATTATGGAGTCACATATGAGTACTTACTGACAGGCAATGGCTCCTCCCCGGGTTGGGTCTCTACCCTTTGAAACTTAATAGTTCTTTCAGGAATAGAGGGAAGGCGCATGGTGCGTCCATGCCGCTCAATCTCCTGCAACAAAAGAAATTTGAGAACACACACACACACACACACACACACACACACACACACACACACACACACACACACACATATATATATATATATATATATATATATATATATATATATATATATATATATATATATATATATATATATATATATGAAGTTGAATATGGGTCTGTCAGCAGGTGTTAATTATATTAAACAATAGCTGAGAGGTTCAACATACCTGATCACTTCCACCAGCAGATGTGTGGGAGCGGCGGGCATGATGTGTTGGGGTTGGGGGGCACTGCTGGGGCAAGGGTGGTGGATGGGGAGGTATGGGACGAGAGAGGCGATGATGAGGTCGAGGGGGAGGTGTAGGGGCCTTCTCATCATCGCTGCCATCTCTGGACTCTTCCTGTCGTCTTCTGTCCTCGTGAATCTCAACTGGCGTGGTTTCTCCAGCTTGGGTACAACCACCTGTTGCTCCAAAAGGAGTAACAGCTGACCCAGTCAATAAAGCTGCTCCATTTGATGACTCACAAGGGGGAAGAGGTGGAGGTGGTGATGGTGGAGGTAGAGGTGGTGGAGGGGAGGTAACAATGGCTGCTGCTCCCTCCTCACAGTGGTCAGGACTGGGACATACAGTTGTTGGTGTCACACCTGTTGCTGATGTTGGAGTGGAGGGCTCTGGAGTCACCACCCGACTGCTTGCCCGACTGCCACTGCATTCACTCTCACCACTCTCACAGTAAGATCGCCTCATGGAGGAAATAAAAAGATTTTACCATTATTAAAAAGATCCATTTCCTAAAACAAAACAAGAAAGAAATTGGGGCTGAGAGAAAAATGCATTACAATGTTATTTGGTAAAGAGAAAATGCTCTTTACATACATCATTCCCATCCTTTGCTGAATTCCAAATGTATACATACATGCCTAAAATTGTTTTCAGTAATGTTTTCAGTGCATGACATTGTCCTAAATCTAAACTTGCACTCTTTAGAATTTTATTGAAAAAAGGAAATCTGGAATAAACAGATAAGTCTATGCAAAAATTCAAGAAATGCTGATGGACAAACATCAGTGATAAGACAGAAGTCAATGTTGCCTCAAACTGTGCAACACAAACATTTAATTCATGAATACAAATTGCATATTCTAAATATCAATTTCCACTTTATACTAACTCCTAGTCATATATGCTGCCTTTCATGTTTGTACTACACTTGCTCACCTTTTTCCTTCATCCACCTGAGGAACAAAGAAAAGTGGTCGGTGGGTGAGAAGGGGCTTGGGAGGTGGCCACTCCCATGAAGTGGTCTTGGCAATATGGTCAATGAAAAATATTCTGCCATGACTGTCTTTCCGAGCCTCAACATCTGTAAATACAGATTATTATATTTTGTTCTGATGCCAATAATACAATGACAATCATCTACAAACATAATTATGCATCTTTACATATTGCACATTGAAAGTCATTAACTACATTAATTACATAATAATAAATTACATAGTTTTTTCTTCATTCCATTATCTGCATCTCTGTCTCTCCCTTTAATTCTGAGGTTTCATGACTCATACAAATTTAAAATTCTTTTAAGCAATACAATACACACACAGCAATCACTTACTGGCTGGTAATGGTTCATCAAATGCTACTTCAACTTTTGGATATTTTTTCAGCCAGTCCCTGAGAGATGGCTGTCGAGATAACTTGGGATGATGGGATGGGAGAGACTTGTCTTCCTTTTCCCAAGCTTCTTCCCTTCCAAAGCCACTGGTGTCCCTCTCTCGCCTGTCACTGGTAGTACGCTCAGGAGGCTGTGGCTTGGCACGATGTGTTGGAGTAGGAGGACACAAAGGTGGATGCACCAAAGCTTTAGCAGGCAGTGGTGAGGCTTATGAGGTGGCACAGCTGGTGGAATATCATCATCCCCATCATTCACTGTAGGAACCTGAGTGGACAAATCCTTCCTTGGCCGCACACTGGCTTCTACAGGTTCCTGCCCAGGCGTCTGAGGCTCTCTAGAAGTGCCTGATGGAATGTTCATGTCCACAAACTGTGCTGCAGAGACCAATGACACCAGGTCTAAATCATTGGTCTCTGTGGTTGGACTGGCAAACACTGAATTGGAGGAGGAACTTCCAGTGCTTACAACCATACAAGTAGACTCTGATCCTCTCCTGCCATCATCCCCTGCCTGGGAGGACAAGGAACAAGATGTGGAACCCCCAGCAGGAGAGATTGACTCTGAGGTGGAACTTGATACTTGGAGTGAATCACTGAGTCTAGGAGATGGTGACCTGCCAGACACTGATCCCTCCCTGGAAACCCTTAACCCTGACGTTGCTTCTTGGTCAGGGACGTCTGAGTGCACTGAATCTGATTTGCACCGTGACAAATTTGCATGAGTTCTTACTTCGCAATCATCATGAGTATTGACATTATTTGCACATATAACTGTTTGGTTAACACTATCACCAGTTAGATTTGCTACAAATGAACTCCGCCTTTCTTGAGCACTGGCTGTCACACCATACATGTATGTTACATTTATTGGACTAGATAAAGAATCACTTTGGTTATTTGCTATTTCTGGGAATGAGTGTTCCTTAATATTAAAGCTTTCTGCACAAGCATTCTGAGCATTGCTTGGTATAACACTACACTCACTATCTGTTGCTTTAGGTACATAGGAGCTTCCACTGCAGCCTTTGCTCCCATCAAGGTCTAGCACTTCTGAGCTCTCCAGTAACGTATCTGTAGAAGCTGTTTCTTGAAGGAGACTAGAATCCTGCTCTGGTGTTGCTAGTGGTGCCACTGTGGCACATGATCTGTTTTTTACACTTCCTCCACTGACTGAATCCATTACTTCCTCTGGTGCATCACTGAATGCAGAAGGTCTTACTATGTCCTCTGAGGGATCACTTTCCATGGAAGCACAAGAAGAAGATTGCAAAGATGAACTAGGTCCCTGAGTTAAAGATTTTCCTGCTTGGCACTGACTATCTGTATCAGTTTGATTATATGACATTTCTGAAATCTGTAAAACTTCATCTAAGTCCACAATATCATAAGAAAATGACCCATCTAAAGGATATTGCATTCTTTTGCTATCTCCATAGCTTGCTCCACTACTCTCACTATCACAACTGGACTGTGAGCTGGCACTGAGCACTGGAGCTTTGGGTCGGACACTGGGCTCACCAGCACTACTCATATCCTTAACAGATCCATTCAATGGCACCATTTGATCACCTCCTGGAGGATCTGGAAGTGGCAGTGGCCGTTTCCTGACCACTGTGGGGAATGTGGGGGCAAGGCCCAGTTGAACAGCCATGGAGCGAGCCAAAGGTCGGTGGCCCATTTCAGTGAAGGACTTCATTAGGGATTTAGTTCGTGGTGGAAGGGGTGGTGGGGAGTCCTCATCACTCTGGGGAAGAATAGGAACTGCCTCTGGTACTTCCCCCTCCTGAGTCTGGTAGTCCTCTGCTGGATACACTGTTTCATATATGGCTTCTTCCCCTCTGTTTTCAGTGACTTTTCCTTTACTGGTAACATTAGGAACTTTGCAAGAGTATTTCCAGATTGGAGAGTAGTCAGACTCCCTACTACTGGAGCTAGTGTAGTCCTGCCCATTGTCCAGCCTAGCTTCCCCAAGGCCTGATTCCCCATTGAGAGCCACCTCTTCCTCCCCAAAGCTGCTTCCCATACCATTGCTCATTGATGATGCAGATGAACTGTTGTTGTTGGACTTGAGTGGATTTTTCCTGAACCCCACATGGCCATTACTGATGAGTTCCTGATCACCATGAGAGTCCAGGAGAGACTCACTCTTGAGCCTCATCCTGTCCAGCTCCCCCGGGCACTCAAGCCCTCCGTGGCCAGAGCAAGGTGCACTGGCCACAGGAGGCAAAGTGAAGGTTACAGTGAAGTACACGTGACCAGACACTGACTCCCCTGTACTTTTACTTCCCAGTGCAAAGTCTAAGTGTCCTGATGATCCGCTGTAAACAAAAAAGAACACTTACATACTGGTCTCCTTTTATTAGTTTTTTTTCTATATAATTCATGAAACAAAAGGAAAGAATACTACATGATAAAGATCCAAATCAGAGTGTAAGAGTGTAAGAAAGACATAATTATGAATGTTCTTCCATTGTTATGGTATGTATAGTCTTTGAATTTCTACGAGTGGAGGGCTCACCTCTTGAGGCGCTCCCTGAGTGTGGCCACTTCAATGGTGAGGCGGCCAAGAAAGCGGCTGATTATTGGCCGGCTCTTGGCAAACTTGTCCTTGAGCTCAATCTCCAGGACATCATGGAGGTAACCAATAAAAGTGAATTCCTGCCTCTTCCAAGAAGGGTTGACGGTATTCTCAGCCACACAAGACCGCGCTTCCTGTCCGTGATGTGGTAGGAGTGTCTGGGACTCTCCGGGAAGAATGCGCAGTTTCACATAGGGATCTGGCTGGAAGAATATTCCCCTTCGCAGTCCATGGGCGGCAAAGTCTGTAGAAAGTGGTAGATAAAGTGAAGGTGGCTAGGCACTGTACACACTAATGTAGAAAATATTTAATGGTCAAGAATAATTTAATTATCTTTGACTATTTTATGTAATTGGTGAATCAGTATATACAGATGCCTCCCTTCTTTGTGAAGCAGCCTTTCTACATTTATCTTTAGTTAAAACAACATGTAATTTCAAAGGACTTTAAAAGGTAAGGTCAGTAGTCATGATGTGTCACTTAAGCCACACTTCCTTTCTCAACTCCCACTCCATGTCTGCCTCCCCATTCCCACCTCCTTGTTTCTGTATATCTCACACCCATTCCCAATTCCTCCCTCTATGCACCCACTTCTCTCTCTCTCTCTCTCTCTCTCTCTCTCTCTCTCTCTCTCTCTCTCTCTCTCTCTCTCTCTCTCTCTCTGGTAACTGAGATTTTTTGGAAATAAAGACTAAAAATCCTAATATATTCACAAATACTCAGTTAAAATTATAATGGCAGGGCAGCTTCTTTTTTATATGTAAGAGGAAAAGCCAGCCAGAGAGAGAGAGAGAGAGAGAGAGAGAGAGAGAGAGAGAGAGAGAGAGAGAGAGAGAGAGAGAGAGAGAGAGAGAGAGAGAGAGAGAGAGAGAGAGAGAGAGAGAGAGAGAGAAGCCCACTTAGGTGCCAACCCTTGCAGGTTTGACAGATTGAATTAGTCAAAAGACAGGGACAAATGTCATGAAATCTTCCTCTTAAATTAATTCAAGTTATAAGAAGTTGAAAATACAGAAGCAAGCAGGGATTTCAGTTTACCTGTACTATGTGGTGTGTGTGTGTGTGTGTGTGTGTGTTCACTGTTTGATCTGCTGCAGTCTCTGACGAGACAGCCAGACGTTACCCTACGGAACGAGCTCAGAGCTCATTGTTTCCGATCTTCGGATAGGCCTGAGACCAGGCACACACCACGCACCGGGACAACAAGATCACAACTCCTCGATTTACATTTACATCCCGTACCTACTCACTGCTAGGTGAACAAGGGCTACACGTCAAAGGAGACACACCCAAATATCTCCACCCGGCCGGGGAATCGAACCTCGGTCCTCTGGCTTGTGAAGCCAGCGCTCTAACCACTGAGCTACCGGGTGTGTGTGTGTGTGTGTGTGTGTTTAAAATTCTTCTGAATGTTTAGAGAGAGAGAGAGAGAGAGAGAGAGAGAGAGAGAGAGAGAGAGAGAGAGAGAGAGAGAGAGAGAGAGGTGTACCCATGTATGTATGTTAGCTCCCTGTCTTATGGATTTTCTTTTACTTATTAGATGAAACTCACATAAAGTACTAATTAATATCTAAAAATATTATTTCAGCTAAACCCAAAACTTTTAAAGAACTTAATTAAGAGGTAAGTGACAATGACTGACTGGAGATGGTGAAGCGGATGAGTCTGGTGCAGGAAATGCAACGCTGGAGGGTTAGGGACGGGTGGAGGAGAGCCTCATCTTCGGAGGAATCAGAAGCAGAGCCGTCACTGAGCCTCACCACACGCAGTACTGCTGACACCCCCAGACAAGTGACGGCAGCACCCTCACCACGCTGGTACCGCACCTCTACACTTCCAACATCTGTAAGAGAGGTGGCTCTCATCAAGGCAAAGTAGGGCAAAGGTGGGGCACAGTGGGACATGAGGCACTATGGGCCAGCCTTGATTATAGATAAGTTTGACAATTCTGACTGAAGTAACTTTCACCAAATAACAATAAGAAACTTGAAATTTCTTCAACACGAGCAAAATCTCAGAAAACACCATAACACTGGTGCTTGAAATTAAAAGTATATTACTTCTTGGGAGAAGAACTGGCACATCAAGGCTCCAGGAAACCTCCCCCTGAGGCTGGCCGCTGCACCTCCGCTGGTCGAGGCACCGGTCAGCTTCACTCTCTCCTGCAACACAAATGCAACATTTACTATTCTCGTTCATAATGTAAGGTCACTGAAATGAATACTACCTACAACCAATGAGAGAGAGAGAGAGAGAGAGAGAGAGAGAGAGAGAGAGAGAGAGAGAGAGAGAGAGAGAGAGAGAGAGAATTTAATTTTAGTATATTTGAAAAATTGTGTGAACAGAATTAAAGAAAAAGGTTTTTACTTACGTACTGTACATTTTTCCCCTTTGATTTCCTAAAAACCTAAAATTCGAAGGGCATTACCATGCCAACAAGCATTTACATTCTCAATTCCACCCTAAAAAGTAGAAAAAGAAAAGAAAAGATCTATAAAAACTTCTATACATCTTGGATTACAAATGTGTGTTATTTAAATCTTGGAATGCTTAGCGTAAAGAGGAAGAAAAGTGTCACAGGCTGCTCCTGCTGAAGTTTGAAATACGTAAAAAATGTTCTAAAGTAAAGAAAGTAAGTTGAATTAAACTATGTTAAGTAAAGTAAGGCCAGGATTAGTTGGGTTGGATCGGATAGGCAACTTAGACCATGGTGATCGATTTCCATGTGGTCCAAATTCACCCAAACAAAATATAATGATCGAAACCAACGATGTATTCAATAACTTATTTATTTTCCTATTACTATTTCCCAAAGCTTCAAACCTTATACAATCCAATATACTACTAGCTATTCCTGCTATTACCACTCTCTCTAAAGTATTCCCTATCAATAAAACAAAAACTAAACACACCCTGAGAAACACGCACTACTCAATTACACCTCACATATCAGAAACATGCCTATAAACCTACAAATATTATGCAATTTCATAAGTCTCCTTCTCGGCCCTACTCCCATCAGACTGCAGTAAGTGAGGAAAACATATGAACATGAGCAGGAGTGAATCTTTAACGCGAGTGGGCGAGGTGTCGTGGCGTTAAGGAGGCCAGCTGGGGCGCTTTCCTTGACGCCTCCTTTCACACAGCAGACACACGTAACAAAGCAGGGGAATGCACAGCAAGGGTAACACAGAAGGAAGGCCGACAAGAGAGAGAGAGAGAGAGAGAGAGAGAGAGAGAGAGAGAGAGAGAGAGAGAGAGAGAGAGAGAGAGAGAGAGATAACGAAAATAGATGTAAATGGAAAATGAGCCCCCCCATCTCTCTCTTACACACACACACACACACACAGAGAGAGAGAGAGAGAGAGAGAGAGAGAGAGAGAGAGAGAGAGAGAGAGAAAATAGAAGAAACGTCAAAATCTCTCTCTCTCTCTCTCTCTCTCTCTCTCTCTCTCTCTAACACAAGTGAACGCTGAAACCATCGGCGTGAAAGCTGACAGGATAAACATACACAGACAGACAGACAGACAGACATAAAGGGAGTTGACAAGTAAAATGAGAGAGAGAGAGAGAGAGAGAGAGAGAGAGAGAGAGAGAGAGAGAGAGAGAGAGAGAGAGAGAGAGAGAGAGAGAGAGAGAGAGAGAGAGGGGGGGGGTAAGGCACTGCAGGATAGATAACAGAAAAGGACTCGAAGAAAAAATAACGTCGAGGAGGAGGAGGAAGAGGAGGAGGAGGAGGAGAACACAACTCTCTACCTGCGACGCACCCGGATATGACCTCCCCTCCTCCCCTCCTCTTCTTCTTCCTCCTCTTCTCCCATTTTCCACTTTTCCTCTCGCTACTCTTACATCCTCTTCGCCACCCCACTTCAGGTACTTTCTCCTCCTCCTCCTCCTCTTATTTCCTTACCTCAAACTTTCGGGTTTATTTTTATGACAGAATAATTGTGGTGGTGGAATCTCTCTCTCTCTCTCTCTCTCTCTCTCTCTCTCTCTCTCTCTCTCTCTCACTATATAAATTTAAGGGAATGGTGGTGGTGGTGGAGTTATTGTGTTGGTGATGATGATGGTGACGGTGACGGAGTACTTTTGGTGGTAGTGGTTGTGGTGTCACGTTGGTATTGTGACGGTATGGTGGTGTTGTGACGCTGTGGTGGTGGTGGCGGTGGTGTTGCGTCGACCTCCTTTTTAACAGAATCTAAACATATCTTGAGAAGTCTAAACTAAC
>NC_059302.1:26407418-26434918 GCF_017591435.1 Portunus trituberculatus | reverse complement strand
ATAATTATGTTGTGTTAAGGTATTGTATATAAAAGCTTGTTAAGTAAGAGCAAAAGGACATTAACCAGTATATACTATGAAAGGGATAATTATGTTGTGTCAAGCAGTCTTTGTGAATATTGTAAAGAATGTAGAGAAGAAGAAAAAGCAAGAGCGAGGAGGATCAAGAGAGCATTATTATTAGGTGTGCTGTGTCAAGGCAAGACGTAACAATTCAAGCAGTCTTCATGATGTCAGCCACCCACGTGCGAGGATGAAATGAATGCACAAGCGAACAAGATGAATCAATGCTGGCAGCTTGTAAATGTGAGCGCGTGCGTCGTGTCCCTTTAAAAATTCACGGTGAACTAAAGCACTGATGATAAAAAATAAATAAATAAATAAATAACAAATAAATAAATAAATGTAAAATGCATTAAAGGCGAATTGACATGACCTCTTTTGTTCAATGCTAATAATAATGAAAATAAGATAAACAACAACAACAACAACAACAACAACAATAATAATAATAACAACAACAACAATTCGTTCACTCAACCTCCTTTTTATATCCGTTTCTTAAGCTTTCACTTCATGGTATAGGCAATGAACCAAAAAGAGAGAGAGAGAGAGAGAGAGAGAGAGAGAGAGAGAGAGAGAGAGAGAGAGAGAGAGAGAGAGAGAGAGAGAGGCTAAGACGACGACAATGACAATAATCACGAACAATAACAATACAACGCACACCAGCAACAATACCAACAATATCAACAACACCAGCACGTAGAGGCTAGAGAGAAGCAGGCGGTAATAACGAAGGCAGTAGTAGTAGTGGTGGTGGTGGCAGTAGTAGTAGTAGTAGTAGTAGTAGTAGTAGTAGTAGTAGTAGTAGTAGTAGTAGTAGTAGTAGTAGTGGTGGTGGTAGTGGTAGTGGTGGTGGTGGTGGTGGTAAGGACAAACTGGCAAGACACAAGCACTGGTACAGACAAAACAGACAGCATGAAGCAGGTATGAGTGACAGCCAGGTGGAGAGATGAGAGAAGTCAGTGAAAGGGTGACTTGAGATGGAAAGGCAGACAGACAGGTAAACGGAAAGAAACTCACGCTCACACACACACACACACACACACACAGAGCTGTCACCTGCCTCCGCTGCCTGTGTGGGTGATGCTATATTGCTAATCTCACCTGCATGGGGGCGAATGTCTGACGTCACGCCCCTCCTTCCCTCCCTCCCTCCCTCCTTTTCCGCACTCCCCTCTCCACCATCCACACACACACACACACACACACACCTGCTCCCGTCTCACGCAGCCTTAGTTGACAGGTGTGAGAGGTTGAAGATCACGAAAGCTTGGAACGGAGGGGGTTTGGTTCGTGGCAGGTGCAATGCTGGGGATGGCTGTGTGTGAGAAATAGACGAGTGGTGGTGGTGGTGGTGATAACAATAAAAAGGAAGATGAATAAATAAATAATAATTGAGGTGATAATACCGGAGAACTGTATAAGTAACAAAGAAAAGTAGTAGTAGTAGTAGTAGTAGTAGTAGTAGTAGTAGTAGTAGCAGTAGGTAGCAAATATCAATTTCATCATTAATTTCAATAGGAGTAACAAAAAAGAACAGTAAAACACACACACACACACACACACACACACACACACACACACACACACGGCCCGGTAGCTCAGTGGTTAGAGCGCTGGCTTCACAAGCCAGAGGACCGGGGTTCGATTCCCCAGCCGGGTGGAGATATTTGGGTGTGTCTCCTTTCACGTGTAGCCCCTGTTCACCTAGCAGTGAGTAGGTACGGGATGTACATCGAGGAGTTGTGACCTTGTTGTCCCGGTGTGTGGTGTGTGCCTGGTCTCAGGCCTATCCGAAGATCGGAAACAATGAGCTCTGAGCTCGTTCCGTAGGGTAACGTCTGGCTGTCTCGTCAGAGACTGCAGCAGATCAAACAGTGAATTACACCGTGTAGTGTAGTGGTTAGCACGCTCAAATCACAATCCAGAGGGCCGGGTTCGAGTCCTAGTAAGCGGCGAGGCAAATGGGCAAGCCTCTTAATGTTTGGCCTCTGTTCACCTAGCAGTAAATAGATACGGGATGTAACTCGAGGGGTTGTGGTCTCGCTTTCCCGGTGTGTGTTGTGTGTTGATGTGGTCTTAGTCCTACCCGAAGATCGTTCTAAGAGCTCTGAGCTCGCTCCGTAATGGGGAAGACTGGCTGGGTGACTAGCAGGCGACCGAGGTGAAAATTACACACACACACACACACACACACACACACACACACACACGAGCCGTACATCCACCCACACCTGCACGTCGCCCAGCTAAGAGAATACCTCAGATATATAACAGTTTGGGAGGGTAACCATGGCAACCTGGATGGTGCCGTGGCCCTGCTGGCTGCCTCCCACGTGAACAAATTCACAAGAGCCGCCACCCTCAGACAACAAGACATGGCAAATATTCACGCTTGTATGCCATTATACTCTTGACAGGTTAGAAGTATGTACGTACACCAAACAAGTTATACATATAAAAACGTTGCAAAAAAAAATGGTTAGTTATAATAATGAATAAAAAACAAACGTCTGTGCTGCCGCACGTCTGACCTGTGCAACACCTTGGTGAGGACACGTGTGGGGGCGTCAGGAGGAAGGTAGTGTGGGCGGAGGCTTCCCTCGGCGATGGGCCTCCGCACTATCTACACTAAGGCTGCACCAACACACGCACTGTTAATATTCTCATTGAATGCCGGAACTAACACTAACACTGCCACCACTGTCAGCGTCATCACAGTGCGTCACGCCACCATGGCATACGCACGCCACGCCACTCCACCACACGCGAGGTTTCCGCAGGTGGCCGGCTGTACACACGAGGCAGGTCGTGGTCGTGGGCGAGGTGAAGGTGACGCGGGCTGCTCACACACTCATACACCCTACCGCACCAAGCGTTGGTCGCACACTGAGCAGTGAGCAGACTGCAGACTGTCTTCAGCGCGCGGCTATAGACTGCCACTCCTCGATAGCGCTTACACTCAAATGACTGTGTGTGTGTGTGTGTGTGTGTTAATGCTTCCATGTCGTGTCCATTATGTATTTTGCGTTCGCTTTGGCTTTAACTCGCAGTGACAGCGAATTCTAAACTGATTCGCTTAATCTCACACTAAAGAGACAGCCAGTTATGTAATGGAAGACTGAATAAAGCGAGGAGATTAACAAATGACGTAACGCAAAACACGTCCTTAACATGCGCTAATAATAAACTGCACACTCCTTAACGAAAGCTTCCACTAATGAGACGCCTTTAAGACATCAAATGAAAGATAAATAAGTAAATAAATAAATAGCAGTAAAGACAACTCTCTTTCTTCGCACAAAACCACATGCATCCAACTACACACACATTATTCACGCAAAATTTAAAAGCTAAAAAAAAAAAAATAACTCCATCCTTGGAGTCCTCTTCTAATTATTCTCTTTTCAACTTGTTTGGAAACCGGCACCTCAGAGGATCTTTTTTTATCATAATTTTTGTTGCCCTTCGCCAGTCTTCCTTCTTACATAAAAAAAAAAAACCTAACGTAATACAGAATACAGAAGAGACAAGTGAAAAGAGACAGGAAGCAAAGCAACACTGCCAAGGTATTGCAAGAAGGACGCCAAAACCAAAACTTACGCTACCCACTGAACAACACACACACACACACACACACACACACACACACACACACAGTTACCTAATTTTTTGCATCTACTCGTGGGGAAAAGATACTCCATCCGTGTGTGTGTGTGTGTGTGTGTGTGTGTGTGTGTGTGTGTGTGTGTGTGTGTGTTTTGGCGCGTAGTTTGAACACCACACCATCACAAAACAAAACGAAAAATAATAGAAAGAAGAAACACCACAGTAACAGATTTTTTGGCCCTTGAGACTCCACCAAGGACCCCACCACCACCACCACCACCACCACCATCACCGCCTTCGTCAGCAGAGAAACCACGGCTATAGAAATCGAACAAGACCCGGCAGAAAGCCAGGAGAGAGAGAGAGAGAGAGAGAGAGAGAGAGAGAGAGAGAGAGAGAGAGAGAGAGAGGAGGAAAGACACTGCTAGGCGGAGGTAAGGAAGGGAAGGGGAGGAGGGGGGAACGGTTGGTGGGAAGGACGAAGCCAGCAGAGGGGTGGAGGGAAGGAAGGGAAGGAAGGGGAGGAAAGGGAGGGAAGGGGGAGGAGGGAAGCTGGGAAGATCCGGGAGGGCGTGAGAGAGAGGTCAAATGGAGGTCGCTTCAGCCATGCATGGTGCTCCTAATATTTTCTCTCTCTCTCTCTCTCTCTCTCTCTCTCTCTCTCTCTCAAGACCATCGAAATTTTGATATTTTGATTCTGAAAAGAAATAAAGACTCGCTCTCTCTCTCTCTCTCTCTCTCTCTCTCTCTCTAACTTTGATAATCTTCACAATTTTCATATTTTGATCTTGGAAATCTCTCTCTCTCTCTCTCTCTCTCTCTCTCTCTCTCTCTCTCTCTCTGTAACTTTGATAACCTTCACAATTTTCATATTTCGATCTTGGAAAAATTCTCTCTCTCTCTCTCTCTCTCTCTCTCTCTCTCTCTCTCTCTCTCTCTCTCTCTAAAACTTTGATAACCTTCACAATTTTCATATTTTGATCTTGGAAATCTCTCTCTCTCTCTCTCTCTCTCTCTCTCTCTCTCTAACTTTGATAACCTTCACAATTTTCATATTTTGATCTCTCTCTCTCTCTCTCTCTCTCTCTCTCTCTCTCTCTAACTCTCTGATAACCTTCTTCAATTTTCATATTTTGATCTTGGAAATCTCTCTCTCTCTCTCTCTCTCTCTCTCTCTCTCTCTCTCTCTCTCTGTGTGTGTGTGTGTGTGTGTGTGTGTGTGTGTGTGTGTGTGTGTGTGTGTGCGCCACATGGTGTTCTATACCGGGAACCTGGCCTAGTCCATTACGCTCTATAAACCATGGGTGAAAAACGCCATGTATTTCAAACGGGAACGAAGCTAAACTAAACGAAACCAAATCACGAAAAAAAAAAATGATAATAAATAAATAAATAAATAAAGGAAGGAAGAAACAAGAAAAGTAAATAAAAGTCACTATGCAAATAGTAGTAATAATAAAGTGACAAAGCAAGGCAACTTTTTACAAGATATTCTGAACCACAGAGAGAGAGAGAGAGAGAGAGAGAGAGAGAGAGAGAGAGAGAGAGAGAGAGAGAGAGAGAGAGAGAGAGAGTAAAAATGTAAACAATGATAAACACAAAAACTCACAAGAATTAAGAAATCTAAACAGGATAAGTGTTACCTAAGAAATTATTATAACACGAAAAGTTACTTCCTTTTTTTTCGTTACGTAAGTTAATTTTAATTACTACTTGCTTGGTTTCATGTTCATTTGAAGTTCAAATTTAAAAATAATATATTTATATTTATTTGTAAGACGGGATGTGCAAAAAAAATAAATAAATAAAGAGGCGGATGTGAAAATTGCTACCATCATCAGAGAGAGAGAGAGAGAGAGAGAGAGAGAGACTGTCACCATCCTTGTCGTCACCACAATAGCCAGTGATTCGCTCAAGTATAGCCTAGTCATGTCTGTTCATCCGTCTACTCTACTGTGTGTGTGTGTGTGTGTGTGTGTGTGTGTGTGTGTGTGTGTGTGTGTGCTTCATAATAGTTTATCATTCATTCTTCCTTATATCTTTTTTTCCTATTCTTTCTGCATCTTCTTGTGTACTCTCTCTCTCTCTCTCTCTCTCGTAATGGCGACAAGGCCGATGACCCACAAACATGCACAGGCAAAACCGCCAAAAAGCCACGCCGCCATTTATTTCCCCTTTAAAACATCATTGGTCTCTCTCTCTCTCTCTCTCTCTCTCTCTCTCAGGTGTTGTAATGCAAGATGGCTCGATGGTATGTATATCCGTGTGTCAGTATATATTACGTCCATATTACATACATATACATCATCCCACTTCCGTAAGCAACGCACGGCTACTGACCCTGTGTCTGAAGTACGTATAATTATTAGTCGAACATATATACTTTCTATTTATTTTCAACAGTGCATTTTACGTATTGTATTTATAGTCTAATAATTTGCCCGTTGATTTAGTGTCTAACTGTCTATTTTTCTATTTTACAGTATGATTATTTATTGTATTTCTTTTTTCATTCTTATCAATTATGCGTTCTTTTCTTTTCTTTCTTTTTTTATTATTAATTTCAGCAAGTGTGTATCATAATGACTTCTATATTTACGTTTATTTATTTATTTTTTTGTCTTGGTATCTTTAATCTACTTTTTTTTGTGTGTGTGATCCAGTCTTCGCATTTCTATATACATACATCAACTTCATGTCTTTTTTGTAAGTAGCATTTATAAGCACGTTTCCCTTTCTCCTCATTCTTCTATTCTATCAAAACCGTACTTTTATCTTTTTTTTCGACATTAGCATTAGTGCATTTATGTTTCCGTTCGTCGATTGCAGTTGAAACGGATATACTATATATACGGCAAAGCAAGAAAATATGAATAAATGAATAATAAAATAGAAAATGGAAAGTGTGTCCGCCCATCTGTCGAAATCTAATGCTTCCTCGTTGCAACTTTCTTCCAGATAAACCATGCCAGTCAGTCATCATCTCACGTATCCGCCTTGTGTGTCTGGCTGGGCGTCTATCATTGGTAACTTTCTTCCAAACAATGCACGCCCCGCCAAACTGTCCAGCGCGCCCTCCCTTCACTCCTTCACCATACCTCAACTTTTCTATCTCTACTCCCCACATCGTCTTACCCCACCTCTCTCTCTCTCTCTCTCTCTCTCTCCCGCAATTTTCTTTAACAATATACTACGCAGGCTTGTGTGTGTGTGTGTGTGTGTGTGTGTGTGTGCTGATTCATATATTTAAAGGAATGAGTCAAGCTCTTAAGTTTTATTTTTTTTCTTTTGAATACGTAGACTATGTACATTGAACTTTTCTTTTTTTTTCTTTTGTAAATGCACAACGTAGACTCTCTCTCTCTCTCTCTCTCTCTCTGTGTGTGTGTGTGTGTGTGTGTGTGTGTGTGTGTGCCCTGTAATAAGCAGCCACCACATCCTAGACTTACGAGTTGACTCACCAGCTCGCTCGCTCGATACAGGACACTCCCTCCTTCTACCCCTTCCCTCTTCCAGAACCCGAGGCGACAACCCGCCACCGCCACCACCACCACAACCACCAGGACGCCACCAAGGAAATTCTAGCGATGGAAAAGCGGGTGTTGGCTTGGGGCATACAACTAGGTCTCTCTCTCTCTCTCTCTCTCTCTCTCTCTCTCTCTCTCTCTCGTGTCCTCAAGCAGTATTAAAGAAAAGGAAAATAAAAGCAAGAAAGAAAAGCAACAACATACGAGACAGCGAACATAAAACGGAAATAAATGCGACGTAGTGATGATGATGATGATGATGATGATGATGATGATGATAATAATAATAATAATAAAAATAATAATAATAACAATAATAATAATAATAAAACGAAGGAAAACTGAAAAAAAACTGCCAATAAAAATAGATAGACGAACTTCATTAAACAACCACCAATACATATATATAAAATGGACAAAAAGAAAACTAAGAAAAATAAAATAATAAGAAAAATAATAATAATAATAATAATAATAATAATAATAATAATAATAATAATAATAATAATAATAACAAACAATAAAAAAAAATTTAAGCACACTAATAAAAACTATTTTGCGGAAAGATAACACATATAAAACAAAAATCAATCGAGACGAAAGAAAAGGAAAATCATAACTCTGATAAACAAACATTAGGTAGAACAGCAGGCGCCAATAAACACACTTATAGAAATACGAACTAAATCAGCGAAGCGTAAAGAAGAAGAAGAGGAGGAGGAGGAGGAGGAGGAGGAGGAGGAGGAGGAGGAAACGAGACACAACAGTTCCATCAAGCTCAAGAACACAGCGTATCTCATTTATCTTAATGAGAGAAGTTTGGGGGCGAGGAAAGGGAACTCTTGGTTGTTTTGTTAGAGTTGAAAGGGGCGTGTCAATGAGAAGGCGTGGATTTGTTAAGCACTAATATATATATATATATATATATATATATATATATATATATATATATATATATATATATATATATATATATATATATATATATATATATATATATTTTTTTTTTTTTTTTTTTTTTTTAGAGAGAGAGAGAGAGAGAGAGAGAGAGAGAGAGAGAGAGAGAGAGAGAGAGAGAGAGAGAGAGAGAGAGGGGGATAGCACTGGTGGTTATAGAGAAATGAAAAAGAAAAAAAAAAAAAAAAAAACTACCTCACACACCATTGCATGTCTCACAATTCATATCTTTTTACGAACTTGCTTTCCTTGAATTTCTGAGGTCAAGGAACTTTATAACCAGTATAATGGAGGAACAACCACACGCATACCACTACTAATGCAAAATTTTTTCTTTCTTGGCAGTTCTTAAGCTGCACAAAATGACTCCACGAAATGTACAGTATAAAGGCAAGACTGCTATCACAGTCCATTTAAAGATAACAGTGTCTGGTGGAACATGTTAACAATGACACACAAAACCAGGATCACCTAAGAAATAAACATCCATTGAAATCCATAATCCTACTTAAATATTTCACCTGTAGAGTAGGCATTACGAACTCATCAATTGTGAATAGCAGAGGATTCTTGTTACTTTTCTCTTGGACCCATAATAAATAGAGAAATACATAAACATAATTAGTCAGCTGATTTACTGATTTTTTTTTAGGAACAGAGCATAAATATTCATGGGATTCATTCAGATGCAAATTCATTTAATGGGTGATAGCACCCAATCCTGTATGAGAGGTAACCACATCACTCATTCTATCAGTGTAGCCCCCTCAAAGGCAACCAACCAACCCTAGAACTGCCTGGCTTGCTCTGTGAATCCCATCATTAACATACAAAGAATACCATTAGACATTTAAGTATTTCCCTCACATATCCTCCCCCAGACATTATTTTTCACCCACAGACACAGGAATAGACACGTCTCCATATCTACTGTCCCCTGTGAGTGTGACATGATAAGACTAATAAAACAATAATATTAACATCCCTCACATTGGCACCTTCAAGGACCAGAGAGGAGAAAGCAGATGAAACCTACAAAGCACTGACACCACAGATGAGGTGGGTGCAGTACTCACCCGCTACATAGAGGCCCAGCCAGTCATGGGGTGAGGCAGCACAGTCAGGGGGCATAGACCACCTGACAGTCACAGTCTCACAGGAACTGGCCCCAATGCAGCTACGTGAGAGGGTGAGGCAGCACGGGGTAGTGGTGGGGGGGGCACTGGTAGCAGAGGGGTCTGGGAGGCTGGTGGCTGGGCCATCACATCGTGACATCGCTGCTGTTGCCGCCCCCCCACCACCGTTGCTGCCCCCCACGCCACCCTCTAGTCCATCTGCAACAACAACACAGTTTCTTTGAATGGTAGCCATAAGAACCAGACTTCTTGCTTAGGCTCATAATTGTCCTATCTTTTTAGTTTCCACACTAATATGTCTTGTTACAAATGTGGAGGTAGAAGGTAATATGCTGTGTTTACCTTCATGACAGAACTTGACTAGCACAGATTGGGTAGCTAAACCAAACATGACAGTCAGATATAGTATTTAGGTAGGTACCTTTAACATATTTGTGTTACATTGTCAAAGTCATCGGCTTCATACTTTATAAAGACACACCAACAGTTTCTTTTCTGTATATTACAAGTTACTCTATTCAGGATAAAAAGATCAATAGCCTTCTCATTTCAGAATTCTATCTTCTAAAAAGATTTTTCATCTTAATAAAATTCCTGACTTTTCTTTAATTTATGAAAAGTAAATATGAATAAGTACGAATGAAAGTGTTAACTGGGTGTGCGTATTTGTCAGCTTAATCATCACAGATGCAGAAAATTTTATTGAAAGTAAAATATATAAAATATCTAAAATAATAAAAATAAATAAACAAAAAATTTTTTTTTTAAATAAATAAAAAAATAAATAAATAACAATAATAATGATAATTCAGCAGCAATAACACAACCCTTGAATGGCATGCACAATGCATAGGTAGCACCCGCAAGCCTCAAGGACCACGCTAGTCCCACACAGCACCATGTATAGTCTGCCAACAGTGTTCAATCTCTTATAATGTTAAAGGGATAAATTAGAGAATGAGACAACCAGTCACTCTTAGCAGGAAAAACTTCACCATCACCCCCACCACCACCTAGTCCACTACATAGCAGAGAAGTGGATCCAAGGCTATAACTTCACTAGCTTCCAGAATAAGTAAATTTTCAGAAAGCTGCATTCTTCGGATATCTACATAAAATCAATTATATTCTTATGTTCTTTGATAAATTTTGAACTGATATTGTAATTATTTTTATAGTACTGCTATTAACTCTTGGGTACATTTTCTTCAGAACCATATCTTCAGCTTTTTTTTTACTTTCAAAACAAAAACTATTTCATTTTGGTAACTTATACAAAATCATTATGACAGCTCTTTCTTTCAAAATTACTATCTCACTTCTACCAGAATACCAAGAGGTTAATCTTTCTTACAAGTCAGTGTCCTATACAACAGCCAAACTCACATTTGTCATAGGAGACTTTGTGGCCTTCAGATAAAGGTAAAAATCTTTGCAGGTTGGCACCTTGTATGGGTGCAATACCTCCAAGAATGTGCTGAAGTTTCAAAATTTTTCAAGTCCTGCCAGCCCACCTGTGATCAAGAGTTGATATAGATATGACATTTCACTGTTTAAGAGTGAGAGCTGTGGCTAGCAGTGTAGTATGGTTTGTCACTCTGCACCAATCACATGCCACTGCTGATAAGCCCATCAATTACAGGTTTCCACTCAAGGTTCACTTATAGCTTTCCTTTGTTTTAATGATACACCAGGCATTCAGCAGAAGGCAAAGCATAATTTTTCTACAAGCAACAAATGAACTGGACCCCTGCAATCATCTCCCCTTGTCTGACAGGGACTTTGTAAACATTTATTACAAGGATTGTCTAAGCCTATTCAACCTTGCAGTGAAGCATGACTTGCAGTTTGAGAAAAATTGCTAAAAGCACAAAAAAAGAAAAAGTTATTTGCACATTTAGATATTTAGGTGTGATGGTGATCAATTTCACCCAACAAATGATTTTCTCATGTGGCTTATGTTTTTCTGGTGAGACATGAAGTGAACCAACTGGCATTCTATATAATTTCCATTGCAAATGGATAGTTTTCAAGTTATGACTTTTCAATTTATGCCTACCTCTCAATTCCAATGATTTTGGGTGACATGTAGCCCAAACCAACCTAACCTTAACCTATTTATTGCAAAAATATATATGAGGAAAAAAAAAAACCCTACTAAACAAAACAAATCAAAGTAGTGAATCATCAGGAATGATGTTTACCAATAAGTGATAACACAGCAACGCTCATGGCAGCCACAGCAACTGCCATCAAAAGTGCAATATATGTATTTTTCAGACCTGGAGTTTTTATATAATGTTAATTTCTAATCTCTTCTTCGATGCACATTACTTAATTTAATGCCTGTCTACCCAAGAACGCTGATTTCCCACAGATCGTTGGGGATGAGAGGTAAGCATAAGCTGGAAAGAATCATAACTTAAAAACTATCCATTTGTAACAAAAATTATGCAGAACATCAACCAACTCACTACATGTATCAACAGAAAAACATAAGCCACATCAGAAAATGGTTGGTTGGGTGAAACTGAAAATTTATCGAGATGGCTTCTATGTGCATTTCTTAACATCACATGATGTTTTGCCCAAATCAATCTTGGTATTGCCAGTACCCTTTAAGGATGAGAAAGAGGAGGTGGACCAACCACACTCTGGACTTCTCATTTCATATTATGGCATACAGTTGGATTGGGTGAGGTTAGGATAGGTTAGTGTGCTCAACAGTGATGCAGAAGGGAGCAAAGGCCCTGAGTTAGGTTACAATAGGTTAAGTTAGATCAAGTTAGTTTACTGTCTTTAAGGAAGGTCAAGGGGGAGCAAATGCCTTAAGTTAAGTCAACTAAGTGTCCTAAAGGGCAATACAGGGTGGATAAAAGCTCATCCTCGTTAGGTTTTTCAAAATATAGCATCATACATATAGTTCTCATGGGTGTCCAAATATATAATTTGCCTTCCCCCCTACAAACCCTGTTGTCCTACCAAGTTTCCAAGTTTGTTTGAACGATGTATCAAAATTCCCCAGCAGAGGTCAGGTGTACATTTGTCTTGACTCCATCACATAATATATCTTTCCTGACAATTTCATCATAACCGAACAATTAAGTTCATGTAAGAATTGTTTCAAAACTGGCATAAATAACTTCCTAACTCAGAGATTTACCTCCTGAAAATCCATAAAACAAGCAAATAAATAGATAAAAATAAATAAACAAAAAATACATTACTATATATAAATTAGCCATCTTTGTTAATCATAATACTCGACTGACGAGATCTGTACTGTGACATGGACAACTTTCATCATCAGGAAGGTGTTGTATACTGCAATACTCGTGAATGTTCTTTGTGAGAATACTGGAGTTAAAACTAGGAGAGGATGCATTGGATGAACTAAGTCAGTCTGAGAGGTACAAGTAAGGCATGTCATTATGTTTAATTTGGGGTGTCACATCTCCTTAACAGTGGTCCACGTGTGCCTTCTCGCCAGTAGCAGCGAGTCTCCCCAGCACTGTGCCTCAGACTCACGGGTACTTGCCAGCGTCTCCATCAGCGGTGCTCGGGCGGCCCCTCATCTCCATTACTGTTTGCGTCCTTTATCTACATCTTGGAGGTATTATTTGGCTTCGCTGCTAACCATAAGGCTGGGTTTTATTAGTACCATACCTATATAGAGGTTGTCAGAGTGGAAAAAGTCGGTATACAGCATGGGCCGGACACAAATCAATAGTAAACAAAATGGGTGAATGTCAACAACACGTAAAGACTTTGGAAAACTAGAATGTCATTACCTCTAACCAATATTTGTATCAAATCAAATTCCAGTTTACCTTAGAATCATGTCTTTTACGTCATATTTATTGAATTATTGTCAAATCTTTCAAATAACGTTAAAATTTGTAGCTTCACATACATTATTGGAACTTTATTGAAAAAAAATGTCAGGGAGAGTATGTGTATATATATATATATATATATATATATATATATATATATATATATATATATATATATATATATATATATATATATATATATTCTTTATTCTTTATTCTTTGTCATTACATTCAGACCCTGCTCCACCAACTAGTGGTGCTCTGCAGAGCCTCTATTCTATAGTAATCAAATATAAAATACAAATATGAACAATACCTAGCAGAGTACTATATAAAATATTGTAAAAACTGATCACACACACACACACACACACACACACACACACGATAAAATCTAGCTATACATGTAATGTAGTTTAAGTAATCAAAACTTAAAAATTGCACATTAAAATCTTACACAGTATAATGTTGAGTGACAGTCATATCTGACCTATCATAGGCATCCCTGAATAAATATATGTCTTTAGTCTTTTCTTAAAAAGTTCAATGCTATTGCTTGCCTTGACCTGCACTGGAAGCCTATTGTACAGTCTTGGAGCATACACTTGAAAGGCTCTGAAACCCGTATCTGAGTTACATCTTGGCTCATTTAGTCTGTACTCATCTGCTGCATGCCTCACTACAACACTTTCCTAACCTCAAGTGGATGCAATATATATATATATATATATATATATATATATATATATATATATATATATATATATATATATATATATATATATATATATATATATATATATATATATATATATATATATATATATATATATATATATATATATATATATATATATATATATATATATATATATATATATATATATATATATATATATATATATATATATATATATATATATATATATATATATATATATATATATATATATATATATATATATATATATATATATATATATATATATATATATATATATATATATATATATATATATATATATATATATATATATATATATATATATATATATATATATATATATATATATATATATATATATATATATATATATATATATATATATATATATATATATATATATATATATATATATATATATATATATATATATATATATATATATATATATATATATATATATATATATATATATATATATATATATATATATATATATATATATATATATATATATATATATATATATATATATATATATATATATATATATATATAGTATAAGGAGCTTATATACAAGTGTTTTCTTTTTCTTTTTCTACTTATTGACTGGCAAAATAGTAAAATAAAATACCACAATAACATATCAGGAGATATTACGGAGTTAAGTGATTTTATTATTTTTTTTATTCATTTATTTATTTATTTATTTTAAGGCGTCTTTTTACAGTTCTTGAGAAATGCTTAATTGTTATACATTCTCTGACGCATTTATTTCACTAAGGTCTCTTGAGGGCTTATAAACCTTATAACTAATTCTGGCTAGCTTTCTATACTTATAGGGGGAGTCTGAGCAGAAATAGGTGCGCAGCAGGACTGAGGCTTAAAACCTTGCTAATTACTGCACAAGCCACGGAGATCTGAAACACAATATAGTTACTGAAATAAAAGAGATGGAAAGCTACTAAACAGCACAAAGGAGGACTACAAACTATTGCGTAGTGATGATATGGTAGATAAATCTCAGGTTGACCCAAGAATACTATACCATTAAAAGTATTCCTGAGTCAACCTAGCAGAGATTTATCGATCACCATCAATATTTAACTGTTCATAAGACTATCGCACAAACTATTGCACCAACTACTAACAGGGGAGATGTATGTACATACCAACTAGAAATTTCGACGAAGCAGCTGATGGATTATGAATTAGTCACAGGTGAGTTCACAGGTGAGGTCATCCAGCTTCCCTGAGAGGACGAAGAGTGAGTAATGGAGAGGGAGATAGAGACACACAAAGAAAAAAAAGATGATAATAATGATGATAATGATGATGATGATGATGATGATGATGGTGATGATAACAAAATAAATGAAAAATTGAAATTAGAAATAAACACACCTGCACACAAACTCAAAAAGAAAATCGAGAGATGGAAACACACACACACACACACACACACACACACACACACACACACACACACACACACACACACACACACACACACACACACAAACAAACAAACACTGGCTTCACAAGCCAGAGGACCGAGGTTCGATTTCCCGGCCTGGTGGAGATATTTGAGTGTGTCTCCTTTCACGTGTAGCCCCTGTTCACCTAGCAGTGAGTAGGTACGGGATGTAAATCGAGGAGTTGTGACCTTGTTGTCCCGGTGATTGGTGTGTGCCTGGTCTCAGGCCCATCCGAAGATCGGAAATAATGAGCTCTGAGCTCGTTCCGTAGGGTAACGTCTGGCTGTCTCGTGAGAGACTGCAGCAGATCAAACAATGAAACACACACACAAGATTCAGAGGAAACGATGAGCCGGCGAGATTGGACCTAGTTTTTATAAGGGATATACAAATTAACGATGATATAAGATATAAGTGCCCATTGGAAAAGAGTGACCATATAATATTAGAAATGGATATAGAAGAAGGAAAGGAAGATTGAGATGAATCATACAAAGGAGACCGACTAAATTACAGAAAGGCTGATATTGAGAACCTCAAGAGCTATTTTAAAAACGTAAACTGGGAGGAGATGGAAAACTCAGAAACGGTTCAAGAGAAATATAACTTATTTTTGGAAATATACAAAACAGGAGTCAGAGAATATGTCCCGAAATATAGACCTAAAGAAGAAGGAAAGAAAGATTGGTTTAATGCAAGATGTGCTAGGGCAAAGGAGAAACGAGATGGAGCATGGAAAAGGTGGAGAAGAAACAGAAATCCAGAAAATAAGGAAAACTTCAAAACAGCAAGAAATGAATATGCTAAGGTGAGAAAGGAAGAAGAAAAGAACTATGAAAAGGACATTGTCGAAAAATGTAAGGAACAACCAAAATTGTTCTACAGATTCATAAATGGAAAAATAAGACAAAAAGAAACAATAGAAAGGTTAAAAGGAGAGAACGGAATGGTGGAAGACCCAAAAAGTATGGCAGAACTGTTAAATAGTAAATTTCATGAGGTCTTTACTAAGGAATCCAAATTTGAAAGACCACAGGGTAATAGAGAGACTGTCCATATGAAAGAGATTAAAGTAACCAAGCTTGAAATAAAAAAGTTGATGACGGAACTAGATGAGGAAAAGGCAATGGGACCGGATGAAGTCTCAGGCAGAATACTGAAAGAATGTAGGGAAGAACTAGCAAGTCCAATATACAACATCATAAAATGCTCAATAGAAAATGGAACAGTGCCAGTGGAGTGGAAAAGAGCTGAGGTGGTTCCCATATATAAGAGCGGAAGGAAGGAAGAACCTTTAAATTACAGACCGGTATCACTAACTAGTGTAATATGCAAGATGTGTGAAAAAGTAATAAAGAAGCAATGGATTGAGTTTCTTGAAGACAACAAATTATTATCAAATAGCCAATTTGGTTTTAGAAAAGGTCGGTCATGTGTAACAAATTTATTGAGTTTCTACTCTAGAATAGTTGATAAAGTACAAGAGAGAGAGGATGGATTGACTGTATTTATTTAGATTTAAAAAAGGCGTTTGATAAAGTGCCACATGAAAGATTACTATGGAAGTTAGAGGAGAAGGGTGGCTTAAAAGGAAGCACATTGAGATGGATGAAAAATTACTTAAGGGGGAGAGAAATAAGGACGATAGTTAAAGATATGAAGTCCAAGTGGAGAACAGTAGACAGCGGAGTGCCACAGGGGTCAGTATTGGCGCCAATACTTTTTCTCGTATATATAAATGACATGCCAGAGGGAGTGAACAGCTACATAAATCTGTTTGCGGACGATGCGAAACTGTGCAGAGTCATTAAACAAAAGAGGATTGTGAAATACTACAGGAAGACTTAAACAAGATCTGGAAATGGAGTAAAAATGGGAGATGGAATTCAATGTGGACAAAAGCCATGTCATGGAAATGGGAAAAAGTGAAAGACGACCAGTGGGAATCTATAAGATGGGAGATGGAGTAGAACTAGAAAAAGTAAAAAGGAAAAGGACTTGGGAGTGACAATGGAAGAAATTAATCAACCGGTAAGCCATATTGATAGAATTTTCAGAGAGACGTATAATTTGCTAAGGAATATTGGATTAGCATTTCACTATATGGACAAAGAAATGATGAAGAAATTGATAAGTACTAAAATAAGACCTAGGTTGGAATATGCAGGAGTTGTGTGGACTCCCCATAAAAAGAAACACATAAGAAAATTGGAGAGACTACAAAAAATGGCTACAAGAATGGTTCCAGAATTTATAGGGATGACATATGAGGAGAGACTAAAGGCTATGGATCTACCAACCTTGGAGCAGAGAAGAGAGAGATGGGATCTGATACAAGTTTATAAATTGATTAACGGAATGGATCAAGTGGATAATGAGAAACTGATCCTGAGAGAAGAATATGACATTAGAAGCACAAGATCGCATAGTATGAAACTGAGGAAGGGAAGATGTCTGAGAGATGTTAAAAAATTTAGTTTCCCGCAAAGATGTGTTGAGACTTGGAACAGTTTGAGTGAGGAAGTGGTGTCAGCAAAAAATGGGATAAGTGTAGATATGGAGACGGGGCCACACGAGCATAAAGCCCAGGCCCTGTAAAACTACAACTAGGAAAATACAACTAGGTAAATACACACACACACACACACACACACACACACACACACACACACACAGGAGTAGTGTGGACCCCTCACAAAAAGAAATACATAAGGAAGCTAGAGAGACTACAAAAAATGTCTACAAGAATGGTCCCAGAACTTGAAGGGATGACATATGAGGAGAGACTAATTTAGATATTAAAAAGTATAGTTTCCCGCAAAGATGTACTGAGACGTGGAACAGTTTGAATGAAGAAGTAGTGTCTGCAACGAGTGTGCATACTTTTAAAGTAAGATTGGATAAGTGTAGATAAGGAGACGGGGCCACACGAGCATAAAGCCCAGGCCCTGTAAAACTACAACTAGGTAAATACACACACACACACACACACACACACACACACACACACACACACACACACACACATTATAATACGTACTACAAGAGGACCTGATACGCCACACAGTATTGACTTTCCGCCTCCGAATCCGAAAACTTCAACAAGGGCACGCAGAACTGACGCTTCTCTCCTCTACTTAGCTGAAGCTGCTGGCGGCGACCGCAGCAGCGGCCATACTATTAACCCCGTTTTCCTATTCATTCTGCTTACTATTTGGTGATTTTGTACAGCTTCAGAAACTTATGTGGGGATTAAAGTAGTGAAGATTGTAGCTATTAATCTTCTGACCTCTCTGCACCCTTCCTTATGCAAATAAAATCGTCTAATCACACAAAACTCATAACAGAAATGCGTTTCTTTACTCTAGGAGTTAACGGCTGAGCATCCTCTACGGGCACTGGAGATTTATTTATTTGGGGAAATATACAGCAATGACACGACTGATGTCTGAGGAAGAAAGAATGGTAATGAATCGTTGGAGAATGCTGGTGTGGAAGCATAATGTGAATATTGGTGGTGGTGGTGGTGGTGGTGACGAATGCCAGAAACAATATAGAATAGATAATATCGCAGGTCACACCAATTCTTGTTTTAATTAATGGCTTCTGATTATAATTACGTAGCTATTACCGTCTCCTCCGCCGATTACATTGTGAGGCAAAGGAAGATAATACTTGTTTAATCTTCAATAACACATCTCTACTTTGGAAACGCCTCAACAGTGGTGTCATTACTACCAGAGACGTGCACAGGGTTGTAGAAGGGCGAAACGAGAGAGAGAGAGAGAGAGAGAGAGAGAGAGAGAGAGAGAGAGAGAGAGAGAGAGAGGCATTTATTTTTGGATTAAAACGCACAATATGGTTTTTAACATTACAATCAGATTATGCTGATGACTGGTTTTCATTTACAATCTAATCTAGCGAACTCAAAGCTTCCATTAGCCTTATCATAACAGAGGTGGAGCTCCCTGAGCAATAAAAGGGACTGAACAAATGAGTTAAGCATTATTCTTCTCTAGGGTTGGGTATCGTTTCTTTTTTTTTTTTCCGATACTGGTGCCAAACCGGTACTTTTGGAACTGTGCCGGTGCTTAAATGGGGCCCGAACCGGTGCTTAAAGAATGGAAAACATACAAACTTTGTCCAAAAACGCTGCTTTTTTTTTTTTCTAGGCATTTTGTAAAGTACAAGTGAACATAATTTGAATCCCTAATTAGTAGGCTACAAATATAACTAAGACTAAGAAATAGAATAACCAATATAAAATAAAATTCACAGTAATCTGATGAGAGTAAATTTACCCATCATCAAAATTTATAACCCTACTCTGACCACCCTGCTGCTCCCCCTACCCCGCCTTCTGTGTTCGCCCCTGCTCCTCTGCTGTTTGACACGCAGACACTCGCTGCTCACACACAGCGTGCAGGAAGACAGACAGGAGCAGTCATCGCTAATGACGTTCAATAAAAGTTTTCAAATCAACAAAAGTTTTAAAATCACAATGTTAGTGTAACAGACTATTCTTTCTTTAATACATATTTCTGTATACGAGGAAGACCTGGAGACAGCTGATCACAGCAGATCACGGCTGACCACACACCACTACTGCTGACCACCAAGGGCGGATCTAGGGGGCGGCTACTTGGGCTCAAGCCCCGAATGTTTTCCCAAGAGTCCCTGATCTGATCTGGGATCTGAGGAAAAGAGTAGTCTGAGCGCAATGTACGTACAGTACAAGAGTTTACCAGAGAGAGGCAGCATGCAAGGAAAAGCAGCCTAAGTAGCCTACCTGCAGGGTTGCCAGACTGATTTTGCTGATCGTAGGTACCAGCAGAGATCACATGAAGATAACGTACCAAATCTTAACAATACGTACCAACATCTAAATTATAGCTAATCATAAGGAACATAATTATTTTCTTATCTCTGATGAAAGCTGTAAATCTTCCTCCCCCCGAGTCCCGAGTGTCTTCCCAACACACACACACACACACACACACAATGAATGTCATAGCAATGGAAGTCACCATTGTACACAGCTGTCTTCGAAATGGCGGGCATGTCTGCCATCACACATAGTGATACCTACTGAAATAAGAATGGTGAACACCTTTAAAATAACACACGAAAGACAGAGAGGGATAATGACGTTATTCCTGTGTGTGTGTGTGTGTGTGTGTGATTGATTCATCCGGCCTGCTGATGTTCTGGGCACTGTTGGTGTCTCTCTCACGTGGTAACATTGCACTGAAAATGATGCTGAAATGCATACGTATTTGGCAATTAAGATTGTTGGAAAGTAATATTCATAAGGACATTGCTTATCGTGCTGGTTATTATCAAAGGAGCGTTTAGTGGTATTTGTAGTGATGTGTTACGGATTTTCCGCCTGTAGACAAAATATTGGAACACGGTAACACTCATATGACTTATTATTTCCCTGTAGATCGTTCAAACTTGACAAATAAAGGTTTAAACGTCTTTTTCAAGGTAAAAAAAATATGACACAAATAAAACAATAAAGATTGGCCATTTCTTTATATGGACAGCATGCTAGTTAGATTGCAGGGTATATGTTTGTTCGTGATCACCCTTGTTAAAGACGTGTTCACACGTGCCAATTTGCGACTAAAATTGCAAATCGCTAGAAGTATCGACAGGCCTTCTAGTCGGAAAACGTCACACATAGCGAATGGAAAGTATCGACTATAAGTTGGCGCCTTAGCAGGAAGTGAATGTAAACAAACAGCTTCCCACCAAGATGTCTTCCTCCAGTGACGATACAGTTGTGATTGCTTTTTCTTTCGGCGTACCGGAAGGTCTCTGTCCTGCATCGCAATAAATAGTGAAAAACCAGCTACCTGCTCTGAAGCAAGCTAGATCGGAAGGCAAGATCGCATTCTTCTGAAATATTTGGGCCTCTAAGTCAGAAGATAATATTGATAATTACATTTTGCCGACTGACATTACCGATCATTTTCCAGTTGTTTCACAGTTTTCAAGCCATCATTGCCTTATGCCTAAGACAGAATATATCATCAAACGAATAACTACACCTATCACGATAGATACGCTTACTAAAGATCTTTCAAAAGTCAGCTGGAATAATGTTTTAGAATCTTCATGCCCTAATGTGTCGTATGATCTCTTTTTTTAATAAATTTGTCAATCTATTTCAGAAAAAAAAAATGTCCAGAAAGGAGAATAAGAGTTAACATTAAAAATTATCGGAGTCCATATGTCACACCAGCCCTAAAAGACTCAGCATAAAGGAGAGAAACAGACTAGAACGACTGGCACGTAAGTGGCCTTTAACCTATAGAATAATGTACAGACAATATAGGAATAGATTAACGTCAATATTACGAGCTGCTAAGGCTAAATTTCACAAAGATCATTTAAAACTGACTCAAGGTTATCCCAAAGCTCACTGGAAATACCTAAACTCAATTCTTGGTAGAAATTATCATACAGCAAACCAAAATATTGAATTAAAACTTTATTGGTCGGACATTGCAAATGAATTTAATAACCATTTCTTAATTAAGCACTAATAACATTCCTGAAGACACACCTGACAGAGAATACCTTCATTACTTGAACAATCCCCTTTTACTTTCATTGTATTTACGTCCCACAGACAACCTGGAGACACTAAATCACCTCCGCTCTCTTATCACATACACTCCTGACTATGATGACATACCACCTACAATACTGCGTCAAACATCCACTGTGATAACCTTAACTCACATTATAAATCTTACATTGAAAACTGATATTTTCCCAAACAACTTAAAAATTGCCAAAATAATCCCCAATTCATAAGACAGGAAGCAGAAATTACTTTAATAAGTACTAACCCATGTCTGCTTTCAGCAAAATATTCGAGAAAGTTATATCTTCTCGATTAAAAAATATTTAGAAAAAAGATAACATATTGTCTGAATGCCAACATGGTTTTCGTGCCAGTCGTTCTACAGAGTCTGCATTAGCTCAATTTACTCACACTATATATAATTACTAAATAGGTAAATTTTGTACTGTAGGTGTTTTTATAGATCTGTCTAAGGCATTTGACACATTGAATCATCATATATTACTTGACAGATTAGAGAATATTGGCATCAGAGGTGCTCCATTAAAACTATTTCATAGTTACTTAAACAACGGGACGCAGACTGTTTAATGCTATAATAAATATTGCTCTGTCTAAAGCATCGTTTCAGATGTGCCACAGGGATAAAATTTAGGACCTACTCTTTTTCTGCTTTACATAAATTATATTATCAATTCCAGTTCAAAATTCCAATTCACCATATATGCAGATGATATAAATTTGCTAATTAAAGATAAAGACTCAAGAATTACGTTCAATAAATAATTGGGTAAAACTAAATAGTAAGCTCAATATAAAAAAAAAAAAAAATATCGTTTTTTTTCAGAATCGATCCAAAACAATTAACATCCCTCTAGTAATCCTTGACGGTGAAACTCTGCAATGTGTTACACATAAAATTTCTTGCAGTTTACATTGATAGTAATCTTAATTGGAACTACCATATAAACAATGTACTGTCCAGGATGTGTGGCATTTTATACAGAATACGCAATCAGCTTACCAACGAGACCTTGATAAATGTTTACTACACACTCTGTTTCCTTCACTTCATTTATTGTGTCTCAGCTTTGGTCTGTACATGCTCCTCTTTGCTAAAAAAAAAAAAAAAAAAAATATATATATATATATATATATATATATATATATATATATATATATATATATATATATATATATATATATATATATATATATATATATAAAATAAATAAAGAAAATAAATAAATAAATAAAAAGTAATACAAAATAAAATTCTACGATGCATTTTTTATATGGGAAAATTTGAGTCTACAGATGCAGTATATTCTGAATACAAACTACTGGATTTTTCTTTTTTTTTTTATTATTATTATTATTTTTTTTTTTTTATTCATAGATGTTTTGCTATTCTCTTTATTTGCAGATCCACTAGAAATTTACCAGGCATTAATATGTTTAAGTTTGTTGATTCACCATACGCAACTAGAGGAGGAAACCTGAATTTAGACTGCCCTCAATTCCATACAGCACTATTTAAGAAAAACATTTTGCTTTGATCTTCAACTCTCCCTCTCACCATTAAAGAGCTTGTAAATATCGGTAACTTCTTTCAGTTCAAAAGGAGAACTAAAGAATATTTCATTACTAGTAGCTCAATGTACAAAACGTACAGTTACATTCATATAAACAACCATTCATCCCTACACCCACATACAGAAATCATACATAGGCTACGCATAACGTTAATTGACAATAAAACCAATAAAAAAAAAAAAAACTGGTGAATCAGTGTACAAAACATAATTACATACATATATACGACCACTCATACCTACATCCACTTAAAAAAAAAAAAAAAAAAACATGCATGAGCTAATTAAGTAGTTACAACACATATCTATAGGTATAGGTTATGCATATCTTAAGATTTTTTATTCATTTATTTATCTATTTTATTTTTCACTGTCATATTGATCTCTGCCAAAATACCACTATGCAGCACTTTCAGTTTTAGAACACCTTGCCTGTCAGGCAGCCTCGCCTCGACAGGCCGTGCCAATGTATAACATTATCTACAATTTGTAATGAGTTTGTAATACTATTTTGGCAATAAACCTTACTTACTTACTTATTTACTTACAGGCGAGCACCAACTGTCTGCCACTTGCTACAGCTAGTCAGGTCAGTGACATATGCTTGTATTGTTTTGAGTCAGTGATGCCCGCGAGCGTTCTTTTATCCCATCTGAATGCGGTAGATCCCAGATGTTTACCGTCTTTTTCATCATGAATCATAATTACTGTCACTTACATTACAATTACTTCCACACCAAGTGTTTTAGGAGGAGGGAGGCAAGGGCTGGGGAAGATAGCCGAGAGCTGTAGACGCAAGGGTTTTCTATGGTCACTGCACTCCTCTGGTCACAAGTATGCTGTGCAACCTGCAAGATGCAACCAATAGCAGTAAACATAATCAGCTTCTCTCCAAAGTCACTTTGATCACCGCCAAAGCGTCAATAAATGCCAGCAGTGGCGGTACTCACTACAGTACCATGGCTGAATCATTTTATATGCTTTCCATTCAAATTTCTTAAGGCGGGTTCACACATGCCAATTTGCGACTGAAATTTTACGCCAGTAGAGTTTCTGACTCCTTCTAGTCGGAAAGTGTCACACGTATCGACTGGAAAATATGGACTATAGTTGGCGCCTTGGCGGGAAGTGAATGTCAACAAACAGCTCCCCGCCAAGATGTCTTCCAGTGGTGATGCTGAAGCTGTGGTTGTTCTTTTGGCATACCGGAAGAGTCAACAGAAAAGAAAATGCCTGTGGATACGTCCCTGGCTAAGTGGAAGGAAAGAAAGGAGTGTCTACCACACTAAATTAGCCTACATTTCATAAAAAAAGACTATTGCGATCAAATTTAAATCCAGACAAGTCTTCAATCCTCACCTCCAACAACACCCTGCATTGAGGGAAACTTCTTGTAGAGAATGGCAGCTGTTTCGTCGAACCATGATTTGCGCAAGCTTTCTCTTTTTTTTTCTATTACTGTATATATATATTTTTTTACTGTATAATTTCTTTTTCCCCTCATCAACTCTTTTCATATACCTGGAGACCAGTTTCAAAGCTTACTCCGTGACGTCACGACGTAAATAAAGTCGCAAATCGACTAACAAGACCAACATGTTGGTCTTGTTTTGCGACTGGTTTCTCCAGCAGCTAGGCATATGCAGGCAATACATACACAGTAAAACTCTACTACTACAGTACTATATTATTATTACTACGAGCTCTACTACCACCGCCACTTCTCCAGTAACCCGTGACATAATTTTGTCTTTAAAAAAGCTCTAAAAATTTTACTGGATAAATGTTACAAGATCAGTTTTTTTCAATACTAACTTATTCCAGTTGCTTATAACGCGTCTATTAAGTGACGCCGTTTATTTATTTTTTTTTTCTATTATTTCAAAGTATTTTTTATCATATTTACTTTCAACTATTTTTCTAACCAACTTACCTGTGCTGTTGTTATATTGACCTATTTTTTAGAATATACTGAGAGCGCAAAGGGGGATGGGGTGGTAGGGGAGGACCATCTTCAGCACGGATTCTCAACTTTTTTTTTTCGTTAAGAACTCCCGAGTTATAAGCCCACCTACCCGAATTCACAGTTATCTGACATCAAGCAGTGTTAATTTATCGATGAACACTAATTCAAGATGCAATGTATAACAAAGGGTATTGATACTTTCAGCTATCAAAATACCCCAGCATATCTTACAGAATTTGAATTTGGTGACTTGACACTCAAATACTGCAAAGATCAGCCATTTAAGTTCCCCTTGAAAACCTTGTGTTTATAGATCTACTCCAAGATTGCAATAAGCCATCAACAGGACGATTGTAACACAAGCATGAATTATGCCTGTACTTATAATGAAATATCCAGTAGGCTGTATATTCAAAGTTGGAAGCTACTCGTTTCATAAAAGGTTATAGAAATATCTGTGTCACAACAGCCTTTTATTGTTGAGTTCACTGTTGCTTAACAGAAGACCATGTGGGATATTGCTGCTGCAAAAAAGAAGCTGATTAATAACAAGTTATATCCGTTCTTCCTTGCCAACTTCCCCTTACGGTATCAATTCTGGTCAAACTCCAAATAATTATGTTTCTGGATATTCAAAGTCTGTTATATTGTTAGGAAATTTTCTTGCTTAATCAACCCAGTAAAAGAAAAGAAAAATCTAGTGACTGGTAACCTGTAAATTTGTACTAAGTAGAGGACTATGGCGGGAAATTAGTTATAAGTTCAGGCAATGAAAGGGGGGGGGGGAAGGTGAATCCTTAACTCACAAATCCAGTCCTTTGCTACTTGGCGAATCCCTTGAATGTTTCAAATCCTTATCCACAAGTGATCCATGATCCTCCAGTGAGATCCTCTGAGCGCAGAACATGTCCCCGAAATATCCTGCTTTTTCTATCCATGGTAAATCCAAGTGAGATCCTTATGAGAGCATCCCATCCAATGTGATCCAAGTTATCCAAAGTGTGATTCTCCCCTTGCTAGCTTGCTGCGGCATTGTATCCTCCTGAGCCTTTCACTCCGATTGAGCCTCTCGTCCACGCCATTGTGAATGCTCCTCCTCCACTTCTCAAATCCTAGCTTTCCAAAATCTACGATAATTTGGCAGGAAGGATGGCCATATTGCAGCAGCCTACTAGCTACGGGACTGTGTAGAAAGAAAAACAAACAATTAGTCTCAGATAAATTGAGAGCTACAGTGTATGGGTCAAGCTTCGTTCAATACAAAATCCATTCGAAGGCGAATTTTATTATCCATTTTAATCAAAATGTTATTCGGTGACACTGAACACCAGGGAAAATCAGAGAAAAGAATACTTCAGTTGAGGAGTAAGAATGGAATGTGAGAACATAAGATAATCATTAGCATAAGATGTTAAAGAAAGGAACTTAATCTTTAAGTAACCTATAATGTTGTCACAATAAATGTTATGAATACATCTTATAAATCTAAAGTTTACTTGCCCTTTGTATACAAAAGTTAACTTTTCCTTGCACTAAGCATGATCACTAAAGAACTGCATAAACCTACTCCAAATTGAGTTATCTTAAGTCTATCAAAATTTGTTCAAAAAGTACAAAAAATTCCAAATCTTCTATAAGACTCTTAAAGAGAATATTTTTATGGTCAAGTCATATGAATTTGTTTCCAAAGTATTTACATGTGGCACTCCATTAAAATGAAAATCAGTCAAGTTGTGGATTAAGTGCCACACACTCTCCCTCTCGCCAAAACCTAACAATATGAAGACAACCAATAATCAAAGGGCAAGTGGGACGTGTGACTGGCAACTGTGCAGACCTGACGTCCTCCAATCCCGGTTACAGACTGCATGGGCCCAGAGAGTCAAGTCAGCGCAGGGCACACTGTCCCCAGCCTGTTGTGCCCCTGCAGGCCATGGCTGGCAACTTGGCTACTAACAGATCAGCCAAGTGCCCATCCAATCACTGCCAGGTGTCTTCTTGGGTCTGCACC
>NC_059302.1:26304918-26399918 GCF_017591435.1 Portunus trituberculatus | reverse complement strand
TCTACAGTTGGCCCTTCCTCCATAGCCTCTTTCTTCAAACCAGTGAAACGTGCCGACCCTGCTACAGCTGACCCTTCCACATCTGCTTCTGACAGTGCAGACGACAACGTCTTATCCTCGTCTGCACACTCAGTGGAAGATGAGTAAGGGCTGAAATCCCTATTGTCCCTTAGCCTCGGGAGGGATATCATCTGATAGAATACTTGGCGAGTGAGAGGTAAATAAAAAAGTTTTTTGTTTATTTCTTTTGTGCAGTACTTTACATTTTTTTAACGACTATTTTCATGTATTTTCATTTTTTGTAGGGGTGACTTGATGTGCTGGAACGCATTCCCTATTATTACATGTTATAATGGGTTCAGTATACGGTAATTTCAATTTATGGTAAGGTTTCCAGGAACGCATATGTACCATATAACGAGGACTTACTGTATATATATATATACAGTAATACTCCGCTTAACGAACAGGATAGGGGGTGTCAAAGCTGTTTGTAGAGCGGAAATTCGTTAAGTAGACATAATTTTCCCATAGGAAATAATGGAAATGGGGGATGCGTTCTGGGCTAGTCCCCAACACACCACATGGGTAAAAAATAATATATATATACATATATACATTTCTATTAGCTTTTTACAAGCCTTGCCCCCAAGAAAGGATTGTTTTGTAATGCATAAAGTAAAATCTTACATGAAATACCAAAAAATAAAGCAGAGATGATGAGATTGGCCACAGATGGCGGAGACTCTGGCGACTTGGTCGCTTCTTCTTCTTGTGACCTTTTTAGCTTGGCGTGTTGTCTTTCACCACGATATTAAATTTGTTTTCAATCCTCTATTGCCTGCTATAATGGATATCATATCATAGTATTCATATACGCTCATGCCATGAGGATAACCTGGACTCGGGTAGTGAGTGATAGTGAATTACTAATGAAATACCGCAGCATTTCATTAGTAATTCACTATAGCAGGCAATAGAGGATTGAAAACAAATTTAATATCGTGGTGAAAGACAACATGCCAAGCTAAAAAGGTCACAAGAAGAATCAGCAGCCAAGTCACCGGAGTCTCCGCTGTCTGTGGCCGATCTCATCATCCCTGCTTTATTTTTTGGTATTCCTTGTAAGATTTCACTTTATGCATCACAAAACAATCCTTTCTTGGGGGCAAGGTTTGTAAAAAGCTAATAGAAATGTTGTTTTGTGAACATATATGCATATATACAAGACAGTAACACCACCTCCAGAGGTGGTGTTCCCAGCAACCTCAGAGCAATCTCATCACTGTCCCTCCAAGTGTTCATGGAAGCCATTTCACGGCAGGAGGTTGCTCTGAGGTTGTTAAAGAATCTTGGATCCAGCTCCAGGAGTGCTAGAGACAGGCGGGAGCCAGACAATCACAACGAAGCTGCTGCGTTCGGTCCCTCACCCGGCAAATTCAAACCCAGAAAATTCGCTAAAATGGATGTGGTTGTACATTATGCGGACTTTTTTGGTCTAACTTTATATAGTACATTAAACCGAAAATTCGTTAGATGAACGTTTGTTAAGCGGAGTATTACTGTATATATATATATATATATATATATATATATATATATATATATATATATATATATATATATATATATATATATATATATATATATATATATATATAATAATAAAAATAAATAATAATAATAATACAAGTACACACTTGATTCTTTAATTTGTTCCACCAGACATGAACCATAAACAATAATTATTCCATTACCAACAATTAATATTGATAATTGGATAAATTAATATTGTGAAGTCAGCAAAATCAATGGTCAGAAATGTTCTGGAACTAACAATTACCAATCACTGAAATCATCAGTTATTACATTTTCATAGGATGTTTAACTTATATAAAAGTTTACTCATTGGGAAAGACTGCTCTCTATTCAAATGCACAATTAGTTTGTAACAAACCTTGTATACTTCCTCTTCTTGTGTATTCTATTGAAACAAAATGTCACCCTACAGATGGTATCACTAAAATAGAAGAATGACAAAAACAAGTATATTCTCTCCCAGTGACATTCCCTTTTTTGGAGGCAGAGTTGAGGATTGATCCAAATTATTAACTGATGGCAACAATAATGGTGAAGATGTGAAAGTTATCCTCCTTGTAACATATGGTAAAAGCACTATGATGTTCCAAATATTGAAGACATGTATTGTCATGGTTCTTACTTGGGTTAGTAGTGGCAGAGGAAGGGAGTAAAGGAACATTTATCTATGTCTCTGCAGATACTGCTTAAGATGAAAGCACATGTTAATCTAAGTAAAAAATGTTATAAGCACATTTGGATTTTGGGCCTTGTTTAGCTTTATGAAATTCAAGTGTGGTCAGAGGACAAATACAATGGCAGGGATGGGAGGATATCCACTGCAGGACTTGACACAATGTCCATTGATGATAGTGTGAATGATTCAATTAGCAGGCTGCTCTTACATTAATCACCAGAAGGTATCATACTGTAAGTCTCATAAGTGTTTTCAAATGGATTACCAACAGTAAATGAAGAAAAAGTCCACACAAGCACCAATTTCATAATATTCCCAGAGTAATTGAAAATATTAAACATCACAGAAATCTTGGAACTACTTGCGATATCCTTATCATATAATATTTTCAGCTCTAGGCAAGACCACTGCAAGGATGTACACCAAATTCAATATTCATACTCCCAATGTTCAATTACAGTATGTTTTCACATTTAATTGCTATTTTTCTGGTTTATGGGCACATAAACACTGCCCTTAAACTGACAAGCTGCCATGTCTCAGGTCCTGTCAGTCACTGTTACAATGAGTAAATTGAGTCCATGAGCTCATACAGGAAGAGCAGTGTAATATGCAATAGTCACTCTTCCCAATCATGTAGATAGTGAGTCCACGAGAAATTTTCCACATCTTTTCATCCTTACAAAGTCTACTCTCTGCTTGGTAATGAACCAACTTTTGACAGACAAATGTTCAAAACACAAAATATGCAATAAAACAAAATTCAACCAGACTGGCTATCAGGTATAAGGCACACAACCCCACTCAATTCAAAAGTCATAAAAGCATGTCATCATCTTACCTCATGGGAGCGGAACTTTGAATCATCCAGCTTTTTGACAGCATATTTCATATCCTCATAGCGAAGGAATTCCACCACCCCACTGCCATCCTTGTACACATCAGCATAGCAGACGTCACCAGCCTCACGCATATGGTCCTTCAAGTCCTGCCAGCTACCTGTAGGAGGCAGCCCTGAAAGAGGAAACAATTGCCATTAACATTATAAAACAATGTAATATAATAAATGACTCCTTGAGGTAAATGTATAACTATCATTCTTTCACACAAAGTTTAATAAGTGCTAGGTATACCATACATGTCAAATCATGCCAGTTATCAAATTCACAGGTATTATTGCATACCAATGCTAATTACATATTAACTAAGTATCAATACACTAATATTTTGAAATACTCAATGACATACAGGAAACTCATGCACACAAGCATGTATTAATTCTATCCATCTATAAAATATTTCCTTGAGGTTGCTGAAGCAGTTGTAAGACAAATGTAACCACAATATTTCAGAAAAACCTAAGCTTTATTATAAAATGCTAACACTGACATCTGTGAAAGTATAAGGAAATATTTGCATCATGCATGTTTCTAGTTGGAGAAAAATAAACATGTATGTAGTGTAAGTCCTCGTTATACGGTACATATGCATTCCTGAAAACCTTACCGCATATCGAAATTACTGTATACTGAACCCATTATAACATGTATTAATAGGGAATGCATTCCAGCAAGTCAAAAGTCACCCCTACAGAAATGAAAATACATGAAAATGGTCATAAAAAAAATTAATAAAAAAACACAAAAAAATAAAGTTATATGGTACATGGGTATGTCACTGTGCATCGTGATAATATCCACAAAAAAAAAAAAAAAAAACAAGTAAGGATTTCACTTGTGTTCAACAGGAAACGCGGGAAAAGACTGATTGTTGTTGTGACGTCATTCACGTCACACTTCCCATGCCACCCCAGCTCAGTGCTCACTGACAGCCAACTTTTGGTGAGACGTTCGGGCACTTTGGTCTGATGCCTGAGGTTTCCTGTTGTTTACATATTGGTTGTGGACACTGGGCTAGCTGGAGTGTTCATTAAACTCTCCACAGTGCTGTAAACAACTAAATATGCCAAACAATTGCTGTGTTTGGATGCAATAACACGAAAAGAAAAACAGCAGGTTTAGGCAGGCTTCAAGTTTCCCGAGGAGAGAAAAAAAACTCAGACAGCAGTGGTTTCAAGCTTGTTCCTGAGGTGATGTGTTCAATGTAGACAATGCAGTGATATGTTCCATGCATTTTACAGGTTCTGACTTCAAGGATGATTTAAAGCATCACCTCTTAGGCACTGAGACAACCACGAGTTACAGGCCACTAACAGATACCGTAGTTTCATTCCTTAATTTACCTCTAGGTAGGTTAAATTGATGAATTTTCTAAATGATTATTGTATGCCTCTGTACTGCTTATAGTGTTATATAGCCTATCTGTGAAGTGAAAGCATTACCAGTGTTATTTAGGTATAAGCCTACTTCAGTTTCAGCCCCAACTCGTTTTCGCTGATGATGTCAAATAATTTTTTGCCAAAATGTGTACTTTAGAATTAGGAATCTAAATAATAACATTAAGAGAAATAAGAAAAAACTTAAGTCATGCAAAGATCAAAACAGAAAGCTAATGAAACTGACCACATGAATGATATGTAGTTTATTTTTTCACTAGGACTATATTACCTGTTTTCCTTTGTTGCTTATATTATGATTAAGTGGACTATATTCAATAACAAATATTGAATATTTATGCTAACATTATGAATGGTGTGAACTTAATTTTTCTTTGTATTAAGACTACTGTTTGCCATAATTATGGATATATTGTGCTTACAAAACGCCCTTTAATATTCCATTTATTCATCTAATTAGTAATGCATGAAAGTAATATGTAATGCAGTATAAAAAAGAGGGAGGGGAAGATATAACAGACTCCAATGGTGGTCAAGTTAAACTTCAGTACTGTGAGTGGTGGGGAGGTGTGGCATGGATGATGTCACACCTCCTGCTCCCCCTTGATGGGCCCTCTCGGATGACATGAACGGATACCGTCTCTGTAAATTTTTCTTACCGTATATCAGGTAGTAATTTCCAAATACCGTAACTGTGAATTTACCAGATAAAGAAGTACCGTACATCGAGAACTTACTATATAATGAAATTCTGACACTCGTGCATACCTGTAACAAGCACTCTGTACTGTGAACGACGAGCTGGGGGTCCCCTTCCCCTGCCCCTGCCAGAGCCACCGCGTGCAGCCCCAGGAAGGCTGTTACGGGGGAATTCCACACGAAGGCGGTAGCCATCATAGTCATATCCATCACGTGAATGTACTGCATCCTCTGCATCCCTGAATACGATAAAGAATATAATTAAAAACTGCAGTACCCCTAGAGCAGGGATTCTCAACTTTTTTCTTTTTTTGTTAAGAACACTTAAGAGTACTTACCTGAACCCCCCAGTAATCTGACATAGAACAGAATGTTAATTTAGTGATTGACACTAAATCAATATGCAATGGTACTTCTAATGATATTATTAGATCAGCCATCTAAGTATCCCTGGAATGTTAATTTCAGTGACTACCACTAATTCACCACCAGAGCATCCCCAAACATATGGCAACATAGTGATGGAGTATTTTGGGGAAATACGCTAAAATACGTAGGGTATTTAAACTTTAAAGGGCCCCTGCCACGCCCACCACAGCCCAGTGCTTCCACCCCCACTCTCTATACCATAAATGATGGGATAATAAGCACGGAAAAAAAAAACGAAGTGGTTTCTTTGGTAAGGAAAGGTGGGCACTGGCAACTCAGTACTATGGCATACACAGGAACACACCCTCTCCCATTCCATTTCAGTGTCCATGTGACTGCGATGGGAGGAAGATGTATTGAGTATCTTGCCCGTTGTTTCACACCTTGCAAGCCACAATCCAGCCTATTTTACCTTCTTTGTTTGCCTTACAATGTCTAAACAAATGGTGCAAGGGGAAATTACTAGTTGTACCCACCATGCATGGATGGGAGACACCCTCGCCTTCGAGCGACTAATAGGGAGGCAGTGGCATAGTGGTGAGCGTGGGATCGGGCAGACGTCCACGCGTAGGCTCGAATCCCACCACGTACAGCCTTAAAACACTTTGCCATTTGTCGAGTGGTTTAAAGTTACCTACATATCACCATGATACCCAGATTCTAGGTGGTTACACTCAAGATGAGCTTGGGCGGTGATATGGGCCCTAATATGGGTACCACCATAAATAAAATTGCATGTGCCACTAATGGGCGGAAGCTGAACAGTGCTCCCCATACACTCTTCTAGTGTGCCTACAGGCGCTATAGGCCTTACCGGAAAAAAATAAAAATAAATAAAAAAATGAATAAACAAAAATACAAAAATTCATAATGACCTTCAAAATAAAAAAATAAAAAATTCTATGAGATGGAAGGTTTTGTTACACCACATACTTCATTTAAGTACCAGCAGAGTTGAAATCTGCCCTCCGGTGACAGTTTATAGCAATTTTTTTTTATTTTTTCCCATGCAGTTATTTATGCTTCGATTCAATTGTAACTACTAAACTAACATTGAGTAATAGTCATCTATCAGTCCAAAAAATATTACCCACGTACCTCTTTATTTTCTATTTTTTTAAAACCTAACCGGACGGTCCCCTTAAGCAATCTCACCCTTCTACATATGTGAACGGTCATACAGAAGTGTGTGTGTGTGTGTGTGTGTGTGTGTGTGTGTGTGTGTGTGTGTGTGTGTGTGTGTGTGTGTGTGTGTGTGTGAGTAGATTAAAATATGTCATCATCATGCATGTACTTGTGAGAACAAAAATACTGCTTTTCAGGGCAATTATAGTGTTGGCAGTTGCAGTTGGCTTGCACCTGTGTCATATTGCACCATGTTTTCTGAAGTTGCATAGTCCAAATTTTTTGGGGGAGCCCTGAATTATTTAAGTGGAGCTGTGGCCATATTTCAGAGCAACTGAAAATATATAGGCAAGATGGTACTATTATACTCTTAAGCCAACAGCAACATGGCTTTTGTTACCCTTCTCCACTTATAGAGCTTTTTATTCCGAGTAATTTGAACCCATTCATACCCATCACCAATTGTTTATAACGTTGACAAAAAATACAAAAAATTATCACTTTTTCGGGAGAATGAGTGACACCCGCCAGTGTGATGGTAACTCTGTTATGTGTGTTCGTTCATGTGCGTGTATTGTCACACTATTTGCGCACGTGTGAAATAAACGACAGTGATTGGTTCTTTTGTTTGAGCAAGCAGCCACGGACCAATAAAAATAATACAGAATAAATGCAGCAATCAGAATGGTTTGTGGAGAGAAGTGACTATTTGAATCAGTCTATGGAAGATGTCTGCCTGGGCAGGGTGTTGCCTTGATTATATCCACTGTATCACCAGATTTTATGAAGAGAAATAAGGTAATGACTCCATATTAATTCCTTAGCATTGTTAGTCAGATTAAGCTAGTTTACTTTGGTTATATCCGTTTTATTGTGTTAAAGTTAATTTCGTTCTGAGGAAAACATTATCAGTGGTGCATGTTGCCTCAACTAATAGGTAAAGTTTGCTACATTAGGTTAACTAAGTTAGGTTGGTTTGGGTTAAATAGATAAGTTGAAATAGGGTGGCGTTGCCACTGGTGAGCTTCGGTGGCGGCGATTTGAGAGGGAAGGAGTGGAAAAAAAAAAGTACCGATTTGCGACGGGAGCGAAGTGCAGATTCATTCAAAACAGGTCATAATCTACCAGAAAAAGTCTCATCCGGAAATGAGGTGTTGGTGTAATTATAAATTTGCTGGCAAGATAACACGTGCAATGGCCCATATGGGCTACCTGTGTGATGTTCACTAAACTGCATGAAAATAATAGTAGAACAATAAAAGTAAACACTATTACTAGGATATATAATGGTCTTAAAAATGGAAGCCTCTATATTCCCTGAGCAATAACACGCCTGATCGGCGCAGGCCATACACCTCACACACGGAATACCATAATATTAATGAGTATTTTATCAGTTTGTTGATGGACATCCACCTTATCTTATCCTGCATGATGTTACATGATATACATACATTGTGTGTTAATAATGTACGGGTGTTCTGTGGATACTAGGGCGCTGGGAACAGCGTCTTCTTAACAAAGAGCAGGCGAGGTCTCGGCGTCCCGTGTCTCCAGGATGTTCCCGCCCAGACCATCCGCTCTCAGCACACACCCCCACTATGTCTCAACTTCAATCTTTTCCCACTTCCACTGGCTAGTTTCACCCACACCTAGCTCATCATTCATGGTGGAGACACAAGCACAAGGGCATTAGATGGGTTACTCCCCTGAGTCTGCACACTAACCTTGGGTCCTCGAACTCCACGAAGGCGAAGGGTGGGCCGCGACGGTTCTTCAGATCTATGAAGACGATTTTGCCAAATTTGTAGAACAGATCCTCAATATCTTTGGTCCTGATGTCCGGCGGTAGGTTCCCCACATAGATGCGACACTCATTGTTGCCTCGGCCGTAAGACATGGCTGTTAGAGAGCGGTGAAGCACGCCGTCCTGTCCTTCCTGCTGTCTCAGAATGGCGTCTCTTCGCCCAGTGTTGCCAGGTCGGGTTGGTGTTAATGAGGCGCGGCAGCTTGGGTGGCGCGCCTGTGGTCCCTGTAGCCAAGTGGAATTTGGACCAAAATATTTTATACTAAAATTATGTTGATCTTCCCTGGGATTAACCACTATTTTTATTAATCTTAGATATGCTTTTTTAGATACCTGGAAACATCAATGAAATAAACATGTTTCATATATATATATATATATATATATATATATATATATATATATATATATATATATATATATATATATATATATATATATATATATATATATATATATATATATATATATATATATATATATATATATATATATATATATATATATATATATATATATATATATATATATATATATATATATATATATATATATATATATATATATATATATATATATATATATATATATATATACACACACACACACACACACACACACACACACACTGGTGACCAACAGACGACCGAGGTGAATTACACACTTGTAATTTGTGAAAAAAAATACAGACAGACCATCTCATACTTTCTTTTCTTTTGTTTTCACATTTTACTTTTTTTCTAATTTGAATATTTAGATTTATTAGCACGAATGAAACAATATCGTTATTCACCAGAATTTATTACGAAAGGAAAAGGAGCCTTATGTAGCCATTTCGGTAACTAGAAGAGAAGTTTTACATACTTGGCATCACTGCAGGAAGGTTTGGGTTTTGGCGGCGGGGCCCAATAAGGGGTGTCCGTTTTTCCAGATTCATTAATGAGAGAAATCCTGTCTTCTAAACAACATTTTAGAGCTCAGTTTCATACTGCATGTGAAATCCTGTATCGAAAATATTCACCTACCTTTTGTCTAAAATCTAAATACACATGCACACACTGATGCAAAACGAAAATCATCTTAATTGGTTGGAAGCAAGGATAGAAAAGTAGGTACACTCTAGTATATAATTATGCAATTACCTTCAGCTAATCGTTTGTTATAAAAAAGCTCAATAAACAAGAAAAGTTCTATAATCAAACGAAATAGTATGAGAGATTGAAGTACGATTGGGAGCTGATGCGATTGACTGCGTACATACATCACTCATGATCATGATTGGAAAAAAAAATAATAATAATAAATAAAATACTACTACTACTAAAACTAATAATAATAATAAAATAAATTAAATACTCTTATACCTATGGTGGTGACCATGATTATCTGGTAGACTGTCAAATCATAAACACAAATCTTTAAATACAGTATTATTATTGTTATCATGCATAATACATTAGTCAAAGGAACTGCAGTAAGATCCAAACAAATTATAAGATAAATTCCCACATTACAGAGCAGTTGGATTGCTTTCTGCATTCAGCAGTGCAGATGCTGTAATATCACACACCGAGAGAGAGAGAGAGAGAGAGAGAGATTAGGTAAATCATACAACCATAGAGTTTTTGTTTATTTACGAAATACTGAATTATGAAAATTGGTAAAAAGTGTTATACTGGAATGAATATGCAAAATTTATCAAGCCAAAGTAGGTTCTATAGGGTTTCATTACAGAAAACAAAACACACAATTGGAAGATACCTCATGTGGAATGCATACATACATTTCACAATAAATTTTGAGATCTCTTGGTAGCTTGAGGGTCTATCATATGAATAAACAATTATTTTAAATATTCTAAGGCACTATGAAGTATACCAATAAATTTTATTTGAATAAATAACTTGTCAGTTTCAAAGAAACCTATGGGAGAGAGCCCTGCCTGCAATGAATTTCAATAGAGTACAAAACAAATCTTGATGTAAATCACTACACAAACCTATGAATGATGATTTTACAAAACCTACATGTATAAAAGTGTTGGTAAGTTAACAGTAGTTTTCTTATCACATCATGACAGTCACAAGCAATAAAGCGAATGAACCTTAAAAACCACACGGTTATATGTGGTAATTCAATTTTGCAGCATCTGTACACTGAGTAACTTATAGTATATATTGATATATTATGCCTTTCTTTAAATATTTTTGATGATTAAGTTACAGGATTATTAAATACATAAAATACAAGCTCTCAACTGAAAGTAGGTAAAGGAACATTTAAGCTGAAACCGAACAGCTAATGACTGTGAAAGTAAAGCTACAAGTGGAAGGTTGTAGATCTTTATGGTGGCAGCAGCAGCTCACTGATCCTCCAGGTCCTTGGCACCATGCTTCAAGATGCGAGTGAACTCCACATAGTCAAACATGGAGTTTTTGATTGGAGCCTCACGGTACATTTCATCAACCTGTCAAGAAATACTGTCAGAAATATGGGCACTAAAAATTTTTTGCATTATATGTAGCAGATCATGTCTGAAAATGGAAAATAACACTTAATTATTTGTATCTATCATCAGGATTTAGAATACTTAACAATCATGCACAATGGAAATTCCATATCTAATGTCATTAATTTATGTACATTACTTTCTGGAAATCTAGATACATTTGATGGATAACAAATGTGATTTTCTAACATACAACACACAGGATAGTGATGAATGATAAATAGTAAAGAAAATATGAAGACTGATATTGATATACCTGACTTTAACATCCCATCTAAATTTGCAAGCAATATCCAATAGAAGAAAAGCACATAGCCATCCATTACCATACAGACATCTTGCATGTGAAGATTACATTGTCTTCATTTATCATCTATAGTTTTTCTCCACTTCTCTTGTTTCATACTGACACAAAATCACTCTGAGAATGTAATTATTTAAATCTACAAACCCTCACGGTATACATACATCTTCATCAGTGAATCGGTCTCCCATTGAAACCAGCAGTTCTCTCAAGTACTCTTCATTAATGTAACCTTGGTTGTTTTCATCAAAGCAGCCAAATGCATTCTTGATGACGTCTTCAGGATCTGTACCCTGTAAACATGGTAACAAATGTGATCTTTTATCTATGAAAATGTTATCCTTTAAACTTCACTCCATTCACAAATATACCAGTGGAAATTAACTTTATTGTAGCACCAATATCATGGGATTATACACATTTATTTTTCAATGATACTAAAATGTCAAACAAACCTGCAAACGGTCACCAAACAGTGTAAGGAACATGGTGAAGTTGATGGGTCCTGGTGCCTCATTCATCATTCCCTCAAGATAGTCATCAGTGGGGTTTTTGCCTAGGGTATTGAGACAAGTTATCACTAAAACTGACTTACCCCAATGCCATCCTACTAATTCTGAATGAAATAAGGTGGATTTGTAACCCATTATGAAAGGTGTTTGGACCATCTTAAGATCTGCCATCCCACAGTGAAAAGCACTTCAAAACCAAGTCTAATGTCACTTAATGACCTAACCTCTAGCTCTGCATGACGATACAAGTAAGGTTAGGAAGTCAAGTGACAGAAAACTTTAAATAGAAATGCCCTTCACTAATGAGATAGTAGAGGTTTCTTATTTTGTAAAACACTATGCATTGTTAATAATTCTTACTTCAACTAATGATTGTCATATCCACTAGCACATAACAAGATTTAAGTTTAGAAAATATTTCACAGCTCATTCTACTAATTACAACAGGTTTTTAGAAAAATCTCAATATGAATATATGCATATACAAAATCTTGAGCATCAGTCTTCAGCTTCACTTGCCTAGAGAAGCCAGCATATCGTGGAGATCATCCTTGTCAATGAAGCCATCGCGATTTTGATCAATCATGTTGAAGGCTTCCTTGAACTCTTGGATTTGAGCCTGATCAAACATAGCAAACACATTGCTGGTTGCTCGCTGGGCACGCTTCTTTCCAATCTTCTTTCCTGCCTTGCGGGACGACATCTTGGCTAAAAAAAAGGGGTAAATTGTGGTATTATTATTATTATAAAATCTCTTCACTTTTAACTATTACTTCCTATGTAGCGTTAAAAATGTCAGTTTGCCAAATGGTTAAGAGAACAACTTAGTTCAAGAAAAAGTGAAGCCACAGCATGTATATTCACAAGTACTAAGTGAAATCACAAATGCCTAATTCAATATGAAATCCAGAGAAAAATGACATTCACCTTTTCAAACAGGTACTGGAGTAACAGTGTAAAGACTTGTATATAACTGAAATTGAGGTTAAGAACCTTAATAATAAGCCACATACCAAAGAGGGTTGTTCTTGGAAGGGAGGATGGGGGGTATGTTTTAGAGAAAGGTGGGAGGGAGAGATGAGTCACACAGTCACAGAACAGCCTGCTGCCATCCTCCAGCTTCATGTCAATCGCCTCATGTTTATTCTATCATAAATCTTACCAAAAGTGAACCTGTTCTACTGTCTGCTTTCACCAGATTCATTAACTGTACGTATTAGGATTAGTTATCAAGCAATACCACCTCCAGATGATGTGAGAGCTAGATTTCAGCTATGCGGTACATATGAGGAAATAATTAACGGACCACCTATAATTACGAGTACACACTCACACACATCCTATTAACTGACATATATGGTAAGGTTTCCACTCATGGCGGAAGGCATAATCCAAACTGCCAAATAAGGAAATCTAATCCAACTAATCACTAAGTTCTCGACCATACCGTCCCCATATTACTCTGATTCAGAATTGTTGGTAGAGTATGTGTCTGAAAGAGGTGAGGCTGTGACCGCACTCAGAGAAAGCAGGAGGGTGTGGCACGGTGAGGCACTGCGCCATCCACTCACACAGGTGACACATACCCACTCAGGTGTCATTCACGCTCCCATCAGCCGTCATTCCCTCTTCAATCAAGCTTCTATAGCACAGGACCACTGCTTTATTCGCTAAATTACCGAAAACAGCCTCACCTTGATGTTATGTGGAGCACGAGTAGGAGAGCAAGGAGTGTGTTGCCAGGCCTGTGATCCCGGTGGATGTTGACTCAGCTCTGACTCGACCCCGCCATCTGCCGGACTCCACCACCATCACCTCCTTCCCCCTTACTCTCTCTCTCTCTCATCATTCTGCAATCTGCAACTTTATGGTTCACTTAAAGCTTCCAAAAACTGTGTTCAGTAATCTTAAATCGCAAGAAGGTATTTTGTACCTGTTAAACATTACTATGGTATCAATATCGACTTTAGAAAACACGAATGAAAAGCATAACCGATGTTTTAGGAAACTAATGAAATGTAACGAAACTTTTAGGTCAGTTGATTACACCTGGGGCTTTGATCACTGCTATCAGTATTCTCAAATCCTGCATCCGTTTTTAGAAAAGCACTCCATACAAATATATGTTGAATGTACCGGTGGTATTTCAATAAAGATCTTACAACACACAAGTGCTCGCAACTCCTAGCATCGATGGGAGAAGCGACAGGAGGCACTCGTTACTTTCACGTCGAGGTTGTGTCAGATTCACTTCCCATGACCTCCAAGCTAACACCTGACCTCAACAATGTGACATAGAGGGGTGGGAGGGAGGTAATCTTGAGCCCGCAGGTATGGATGTGTTCGTGGGGCACACACCAAGAGCAATATAGACCGCATTATCGTCATGATGCCATGTAACCTCACACTTGCGTAAGTGCTCCCTACCCTCCTCTGGCACTCGCCCCACAGAGCACAAAGAAGCCTTTTTACACAGACACACAGGCACTGGCTAGCATGTATAGCTTATCTGATTATATGATATTTATACATATATTTCGTATAGTGTAGTCATACATGTTTTATCTGTTGCATGTTTTACCACCTGCTTTATCACTGGAACATTTCCTGAGATACGATACACATATCATATCTACTACTCGAAAAGAAAGCCATGACCAATTGAACATCATCTGAGTCAGAGAGAGAGAGAGAGAGAGAGAGAGAGAGAGTATTAAATGCGATAGTAATATACTTTATACTTGTGGTTGATTCGTTAATTCAAGAGACCCCACATGACCATAATAGGGCATGCAATGGACTTGGTTACTGCAATGCTGATATTATTGTAACTGTAACGTTATATATTATTTGATTATGGCGGGGATACTAGCATGTGCACATGGACTTTTATCAAAAGTTGTGCATATTCGTATGCGGAAAGACGACTGCAGTAATATACACATGAAGATAAAGAAGATCAATGCTATAATGAAAAATACCATTTACGTAGAGATTAATGTATTTGTTGGAGTATGAAAAAAAAAAAAAAAGACTGGGTTGTGTCTGCGTCTTCCTGTCGTTGCTCCCAGGTAAAATTAAATGTGCGTACTGTCTCTGCATACACTGATAAGTCAATCTATGCTTCATTGCAAGGTAAAGAGGAGTGAATATAGCTACATGCAGATGTTGTCTATGATCTTGAAGGATACTGAGCTCAAGATTTTGTCCATGATGAGTTCCAATGCCAACATATCAACGACTCATCATTTAATTATCACGTGTCATCTTCATATTTTTCACTGTGATTGATCCACAGCGATAACAAAGGTATTTCCCATCTTGTAAAAAGATAGCCCCGAAATAAAATCTCGTAGTCACTCACACACACACACACACACACACACACACACACACACACACACACACACACACACACACACACACACACACACACACACACACACACACACACACACATATATATATATATATATATATATATATATATATATATATATATATATATATATATATATATATATATATATATATATATATATATATATATATATATATATATATATATATATATATATATATATATATATATATATATATATATATATATATCTTGTGCGCCCTTTCAAGATAATCGTGAAACATTTACTAAAAAGAACCTTCTATAGGTATCATCTTTCCTTTCCAAGATAATTAATAGTTTTGATTTCCTCTCCCGACAGAAAGAAAGATAAAAAGAAAGAAAGAAAAAAAAAACTTGTTATTATCATTGAGATGAAAGGGCTTGCCCATATTTTGCAGGCTTATTTGATATACACCCGAGTCAGAAATGACACTAACCTGATGGTCTGATAATTTACAGAAGACAGTGAAATAAATACATGATAGTGCTACATGGGCGAGAAAGATTCGATTTCTCTCACCGACGCCCCCCATTCTTGAGGAATGGAGAATTGGAGAGAATGTGGGATACACATTGGAAAATCCATGATTATTTGGCAAGTTCTGAACTAAAGAAAATGACAGCAAAACCGACACAATCTTATTCGAGCACATTTTTTAAATTATCGAAATATGTCTACCACCAAATGAACTTCGTTTTTATTTCGTACACAGTTTTATCATCTTGTCTTTTGTACCCTGAATATAAACATCAACCCCTTTTGTGACTTTAGCAGGAACATAAGCAGGAGAAAGTTTTGTATTTTTTTTTTGTGTTTATTAGTTTCTTGTTTTCTTGTAACGCTTTTATCTTAGTTGTTCAAATAGTAATTTCCAAAACATGAAATTGTTGGAGATTTTAGCCTGAAAAGAAGCTATGAGCAGCAAGGAGAAGTGCACAGGAAGATCTCTGCCGAACCCATACACCCGCTCGACAGGAGTTCAGAGGATGGAGATCAATACACCTCCTACAAGACAGATAGACAGGTTCCAAAGAAAAGAGATACACTGGTAATATGTTCTACGTAGACAGCATAAAAGGTGAAAAGAGGATCGAAAGAAGACTTTATGAAGAGAAGAGAAAAATAGTAGGGGAATGCCGAAGGATAACGAGAAAGAGGCTGAGAAACATTTGATTCGTTAGACATTTGCATTATTAAACGGGGAAGGGGAGACATGAAACAAGATGAGATGAATACGGAGAACTCAGGATGCAATGTGAAATGTACAGATGATAACCCACTGAAAATAAATAGTTAAGAAACTAGAGAGAGAGAGAGAGAGAGAGAGAGAGAGAGAGAGAGAGAGGGAAACGAATTGGTTTGGGGGAGGGGGGAGGAAAAGCTTGGAGGAATAGGTACACAGGTTGCAGGGGAGGATGGGGGGGCAACGGGAGGGCGGGAGAAGGGTTGCAATGGCAATCTGTGACTTGCACCGGCAGCAAGGACAAGATTCAAAGTTGTGGAAGGACTCTTGAGCGCTTTCTTCGTGCCTACTTTTCTTCGAGTTATCTCATGGTATAGCAATCCTTCCTTTCCTGCAACCGGCGACTGCATGAACACGATAGGAAATGACTATATGCAAAATCTATCCAAATTTCTCCCACCGACGCCCCCATGGTCCCAATGTTCACTGTATAGGGGTTAGCTCTCAGATCAATAACCCGCAGTGTCAGTCGGAACCATTAAAATATCCACGCTTAACAGGTGATTTTGTCTTCGCATCTCGATTTGCAAGGACCTCGTACTGCAGAAATGGAAGTAAACAAGTCTAGTTATCGCAAGACCACGTTCCTGCGCGCCAAAGTTGGATAAAAAATGGGATACCGTGACGTCACATGCCGGGCAGCTTCCCTCTTTTCTCACTGAATTATTGATGATTGGTGAGTTACAGTACTACGGGCCGATTTGAGGCTTCCCAAGGGTCTCGCCTGCAAGCAAACTCCTCCTCAGCGCCCAGTGGTTGGTCTGAAACACGTTAGTCCTTTGTTAACGGTGAAAAAAACCGAGTACGACCTTCCACCCTACTCAGACATTTTCTATAGATTCCGAAACTCTGCTGCGCGGGAGTGCACTGTCATTACTTGTGAAAATTAAGCAAACTTTTCATGGGTTTAAGGAATCAAATTGTTTTTAAAGCTATTGAACTCTTTATTGAGAAGCAAAGAAGAATCCAACTCCTCTATTTTGATGCTCATTTGTCTCAACATATTCCTGGGAGCGGTCTGACTTTAGCACGATCCTCTATAGTTATTTTTGAGGCAGGTTGGGGGAGAGATGCCGCGTCCAGGTCGAGCTGTAAGTGACATTTTTTGATAGTTCTACGTGTCCTAAAACACTGTAATAAGGGGGGAAAGTAACTCGATACCCCTGAGTAACAGTGCAATTGGTTAAAACCAGACTTTAAGCAAGTATTATCTTTAAGTGATCATTGAAAATAAGCGGCGGTAGGTGTTACAATGTGGGTCCTCGGGATGTAAACAAACCTTATACGTGATGAAGCACGGGCTGTTTTAACCTTCGGTAATGGGTCTCTGCCCCTGCAGTGTATCTTGAACAGACCCACTCTTATGAGGTGAATGCGTAGTCTTCCTTTGTTCATATATTGGCGTGTGTCTTTCGCTACAGGCTCAGAACAGGGATTTTTTTCCTGGTTCTTGAGTCTTGCAAGAGTTGCTAACTCTCGTAGGTCTGCTATCCGTGGCGGGCGGGAATGCATATATTGTTTAACGTCAATGTTCAGCTTATGATCTGCACGAATGTGTTATTAAATCATATATTATACATGATACGTCATACCTGTTTTTTTTCTGGTAATTAGAATTCTGATATGCGTTTGAATATCTAATATGGGCATTATTGACATGGATGATTTTTATGAGATCTAAGTGAAGTAAGGTCATACCTCTGAAAAACAATAGTATTAGCTATTTATTCCAGTGACAAGTTGTACGGCATTGAAGATTGTATGATAGTTGTATTGTTTGGGTGAGAGGCTAGAGCTATCATTGATAAAATGGACACATTTCTTGCACTATACGTTCCTACTCAGTGAGAATACCAATTGTTCATTATTGCTTGAATGGCCTATCAAATGACATGGTACCTCTGAGCTTGTGAACATTGTCTTCATGCTTGTGTTGGATGGGGTAGGGGGTGCAATAGAAATATGAAGTTGAGTTATAGTGTGAGCTATATCATCACAATTTGTCATTGTGAAGCACATATATTTTTCTCTTATCCATAGAATCTAGAGAAAACGTTTTCTTGGTAGGAGGTTTCCTTTTCTTTCATGATATTTCATTGTATTTGGTCAGTGCTATTTAAAAAATTAGTAATTATTGTCGAGGTGCTTATGTAGGAAGTAGGAATTTGTCATCAGTAGTTGAACTTGAAATATTTTAAGCTCTAGGAAGTAGGAATTAAATGCCATTAGATTAGTTTGGAATATTATAAACTAGAAACAGGAATTTGATTGTGGAGTATTTTATGCCATAGCACCTGTTCTTTGTGTTGTTAGCTAAGTACCAGTGAAATTGTAGTTAGCCCATAGTTTCACAAGTCTTAGCTTCAGATTAGAAGTTAAATGTCAGTGAATTGGAGTTGTGAATCATCAAAACATGATAGTTTAAGATCCTTTGATTTTGTTGAAGGATTAGAAATACATCACTGATTTAGGCATTTATAGATGATGCACAATGTTCTTTGTTATACCTCTTATAATTTTTAGTTGTATTAGCAACATGCAGGTTTATCATAACAATGCCTGAGATATTCGGCATTGAATTAATCAATTTGAAATTGTAAGTTACACCTAATGTTGCTGTATTTTCTCTTGTCATTTGGTCATTATAGCATTGTATATTTATGTATACTACAAAACTACACTATGTAAGGGAGGTGGCAGTTGATTTTGGTATTATATACATTTAGGTTAGAAAAAATGGTGACCACATTTATCAGGTCTTGTTACTAAGCAATGGCTGCATTGATTGCCATGATGCTGATGAAGGTTTTTAAAAACATTGTGACAAACTATAAGCCAAAACTGGTCAGGAAATATAGTACTCATCCATAGCCCGTGTGTCCCTTCCTCACCTTCCCCCAAGTATTTTTTAGTCAGTATTACAAAATGCTGACCTTTGTATAGACGGTCATGACATTGTATTCTTTATAATGTTTAGTTGTATGATTTGGATACAGCAAGCATTATTAGTAAATTAGTATTATTGCTCAATTTGTTATATTTCTACTTACAATTTTCCAAGATAATTTATTAAGACCTACTTTTATTCCAAGTCTTCCAAGGGAAAGGATAAAGATGTAAGTTAACCGTTGTTTTATCAAAACATTAAAATTCATCATTCTGTACTAAGTAAACTTCATGTATGGATAAATACTCACCATACTTCATGTGTGTTGTCTTGTCATGTCTCTTTAATGGCACTTCTTTTCTTAGGATAAGGTTAGGTACCATATTTTATTTTAGTTGCCAAGTAGACCCATTGAAAATGGGTTCGTCCTTATTTATCAAACACAAACTCTTTAAATTTGAAATCCCTTTGATAAACTGTACTTTTACTTATGTTATCTCATGTCACACTTGTTTGAGGTAAATGAAAATGATATCTTTTGCCACGTGTCAAGGTAATTTAGATTAGTTTTGTTTATCACTGAATGGGTCTAGATTTGGGATCTTGTAGCCTAATATTGAGTTTATCTCTTGGGTTTGGATCAATGATCATTAAAATTTTGAGCCTATCAGAGAGGGACAAATTATTGTGTAATTTTAAAATTTAGAATTTTTTTTTCTTTAGAAATCAAGCAACTTTGTCATATTGCCATTTAACATCAGACCCTACCTGGGACTGCAAAAGTTCCTAAAACTTTGCATGTAACTGATAAGTCATCACTGTGTTAATGGAATACTCATGAGATGAGTAACAGAGGAGCAATTAGTGCTTGCAACTCTAATCTATTTGGGATTAGGGAATGAAGATGTTAGGAAGTTTTCTCTCTCTCTCTCTCTCTCTCTCTCTCTCTCTCTCTCTCTCTCTCTCTCTCTCTCTCTCTCTCTCTCTCTCTCTCTCTCTCTCTCTCTCTCTCTCTCTCTCTCTCTCACAAAATAGGTCGTACATAGTCATGGCTTGTGTGTAAAATGTTTATCTTGACCTACTTGATACTGTAGGGCATTGCTGGCTGTGCACTGACACCAAGTGCATGGAGTCTTCTGATGGTAGTGTTGTCATAACAAATACCTTCCATAAAGAAACAAATCAGATCATGTGATAATCTGTTGTAGCTTCCCCAATACTTCTTCCCATTTTCCCTCTGGCTGTCCCTGACTCCAGCAGTGACCTTTGGCAGTTTTGCTGGCTCATCCTCTTCCCTTCACATCACTGTTTGGTGCAGAGCTTTTATAATATTCCTTTCATGATTTTCATTGCCATAATGGTTTCTTTATTTTTTGTGTCCTCAAGTTCATCTTCATTTAACAGTGCCAGTGAAGTGAAAAAATACACAAAATTACCCTAGTTCTTTAACTTATAAGACATGTATATATTTATCTTTTTAAGTTAATTTTGTCACTTTTATATATATATATATATATATATATATATATATATATATATATATATATATATATATATATATATATATATATATATATATTAATTTATTTACTTTTTATCTGCCTCAAAATTATTTGATTGTACATGTTACAACTAAATATAGGCACTAATTATTTATCAAATTATTTCTGAAATTTGGCTATATCAAATCATAGGAAGCATTGATACAGGTTGTGTTGTTAGTTTTATTTTTTTATTTATTATTATAATTTTTTTATGTTCTGGCCTATAGTGCTTTTAGGTATACGTACTTGAAGAGTATGGGAAGTGCTGTTCAGCTTCCACCCATTAGCGGCGCAGGCAATTTTATTTATAGTGGTACCCATATTAGGGCCCATATCACCGCCCAAGCACATCTTTGGATATAATGGTAACCTTAAACCGCTCGACAAATGACAAAGTTTCAGGGTGTTATGTGGTGGGATTTGAATCTATGCATGAACATCTACCCAATCCCATGCTCACCACCTTATCCACTACTCTTTCCAGGCCAAGCAGGGCACCAAATACAAGGATGAGAGTGAGAGTAGTGACTCGGAGGAATGGGATGAGGAAGAGGATCCAGATAATATGAATGTGCCAGGTGAGTGGAGGAATTCCTCTTCAGTAAGTAGAGTGAAGCCATCATGCAGGAAAACGAAGAAATCTCCATATTTATCATGTAATCTGTTGTTAATTTCTTTTGGCAAAGGTTCATCACTGAATGTATCCTTTGAAAGGTGATACTTGTTGTATGTTGCACCAGCAGTCAGCATAATCATAGTACATATCCTGTTTAGTTTAATTTAATTTGTGCCTCATCCTTTTCCTGGAAAATCTCAATGATAAGTTGTTGGTGCACATAATCTGGAAGAATCTAATGACAGATATATATTTATGTAGATAAGTGATATATCCAAATGTATGAGAAAGATAAGATTTTAAAGTTTTTAGTTTATATAATGTACAATGGACTTCATAAAAAAATTAGTGAATTAAGTTGTGCATTTGTTGCAGGAGGAGGCACTACCCTGGGTGTGCTGAAAGGAGAAGATAACCCAGTGAAAAAAGAAGGCATTGGAGACTTGTCATCCTCAGGGGCAAGCAGCTCTGGCCTTGGTCTTCAGTCTCTTCTTGGGGCAGCACAAGCAGATCTGAAACCCAAGCCAGACTTACTCAGTACAGCACTGTCCTCATCAGGTACATGCAGTTTGAAACAATCATTGTTATATACAAGTGAAAATGTAGGTAATGTCTTTTCGTGATGGAAGATTCCCACTTAAGGTTAAAATACTTTCAGCTGTATAAAATGTTGTCATATTATTCAATGAGTTTCATTTAGCATAGTACACTATTACAATCCCTTCCCTTCCATTGCATCTTATTAATATAGGTCTATTGTCTGAGTGTCCTTACAGATGCACTTTATTCACTGTATAAGTGAGAAACCTATCAGTTGTGCTCATTGATGATGTCTTAAGAAGGATATATTAACTTTTTGAGAATTAAACTTTTCATTCTTTTTAATCAGTAATAATTCACAGTTATTCATAGAACTTTAGAAAATATATTATTCTTATTTGAAGGAGTTCCACAATAAGATGATCATTGAAGACAAATACATATTTCTAGAATGCGAAGATTTTTTGTTTACCTAAAAAGATATGAAAGTGATGCAATCCTTCACATGGTGATGAAACCACAAAGTTGCATGTTCTTTAATTAAGGCACGTCATGATCGTAGGTGGATGTTACCACAATAAATTATAGCATTAATACATTGTAATAATGATATGAGTTTATATGGTTATCTGATAATTTTTGCTGAAAATTTGTAGTGCTTTATGAAATCTCACAGTGGATTATGATTTACATATTGTTGTCCGAAAGCATTGTAATGTGAATTAGTTCTATTATTTTTCTTCAAGATTATATCTTTGGTTTATTGGTGCAGGGCTTGAGGGGATGGCAGGTGCTGCAGGATTACAGAATCGTGCCGGGCTTCAGCAGCAACTTTTGCAGCGAGGGTTGGTCACCAAGTCAGCATATTCACCTGGATATCAAGTTCTTCGCCCAGATGGCCACATTCAACCCAGAGGTAAGCTTCCCGATAAGTTTACTGCTTTTCTTGCTCCAGCTGCCATGTTATGTGATTGCAGTGTGGCAGGGGGAAGGGATGGGAGTTTGTTATTTTAATGATTCATGTTGGAACTATAAATTTGTGTCTTGTGTGATGGTAACTTGGTGGATGAATGCTTGCCAGTGTTGGTATTTCTCACCATTTCCCTCCTATGAAAGTAGATTATGATAGATGTGGGGTATTGTTGTTATTTTTTATCAGTCATTTGTTCAAGTTCAAAGAACACATATGCACATCAGCAGTACCAGTGACCGGCACTTCTTGTTCTAACAGCAGATGTGCCGGTATCTCTACCGGGCCTTGGTCTGGGTTACAATCCAGCGCTGACGGCAGGTAATTCTTGGTGTTGTGGTTCCCTTTGCTGTTAGTGGCATGTGGTTGTCAAAGGAATGTGACAATAACTCCACAAAATAAGAAAAAAAGTCAGTACATGTTTTAGGAAAAGGCTTCACCGCATAGTATTTAACATGCAAAATAAGGCATTGAAAATCTATAGTCCACTGCTTCTCTCTTTGCACAGCTGCGTATCTCCTGTGCTTAAATGAGCAGATTGAAAGTGACAGTGGCTTGTGTATTAATGTCTCTTTACTTTTCAATCACTTTAGATTCTGCTTTAGGTTTTCCTTTCACACTTAAGGAACCCAAGGAAGGATGCTTATTGACATGAAGGGAATTGAAGACACATTCATCTTGAAATTAATGCACATATCACCTTTGGTGTGGTTGTAAGACTTCCGAAGGTCCCTTAAGCTCTTGGATCACTTAATCTCCATCTTTTTGTGTGCTTCTGCTTCTGTGTGCTGTCTTTAGTGGGAAACAGAAATTGCTGTAAGGGTATTCAGAAATAAATATGTATTGTTTTATCTCCATTTGAATTGTATAAAGCCTGGACAAAATATGTATAGTGATATAAAATTCAAGTTAAATGTTTCACTAAGAGTAGGAGTTTTCTAATTTTGCACATAAGATTATATACAATGTTATGATAAGGGAGTTCTTGAAATTTTTATGTCAAAGGTGAATGCATTTAATTAAGTATTAGTTATTTGAATCTGTCCAGTTCCAAATGGTATTTCTTCAATTGATTGAACAATGCAATAATCTTATCAATCCTGCACATTTGAATTCTTATTTAGTATTGAGGTGTTGTGGGATTGCACCTGATCATTGATATTTTAAAAGAAGTAATAGGAAGCCCATTCCTCTATTTTTGAGATGTCAATGAATTTCTGTTTGACACCATCTTTTGAGATATATCCTTCATGGATGAATGTTTGAGCTGAGTGAGTGGTGGCCTTGTGTGGACTGCTTGGTGTTGTGGGTGTGAGAGTTTTCTCTCTTACCCGCATGGCTTGCTGTGTGCACTGGCTTTACTTATACACCACACTGCAGAGTGTTTTCAGTTTTTGTCTGATTTCATATTTTTATATGAATATTTTATTTTAGTGATTAATTAATTTATTTACATATTTTCTATTTTCTTTATGTATGTTTATACTCATTGTGGCCAGTATGTCGAAATCCATATGCTGCTGCATGTAGTTGTTCAGTGAAATATTCATATGGTTATTTAGTTAGTGTTTATATATATATATATATATATATATATATATATATATATATATATATATATATATATATATATATATATATATATATATAGAATTTAGTTGAATTATGGCATTAATGTTTTCACATAGTAAATTTATAAATATATTTGAAAATGATTACTTGAATTCAGCTGTAAGTCTTATGCAAAAATTCACAACTTTTGATTTTACTTTTGCCTTTTTTTTATTGTTTGTCTTCTTTTCTCATTTGTGATACAAGTAGTGTAACTATCAGATAGTATGATGTCACAAAAATGTTTGCTTATGATGTAACAAAACTTCACATAAGGAAGTTCTGAGGCATTCTGTGTGCATAAAGTTGATTGTTAAATGTTAAAGGTTAAAATATGTAAGATTTTCAATTAATTCAAAGTACTGAATCATTTGGCATCCAAAAATGAGTGCTTAATGAGATGGATTCCAAGAAGTATATACTAATATTTACTGCACTACTGCTTATGCAATTGCTTGTGTAATTTTTTTGTAGAAACTAAGATATGTATATGGATGCTGTTGCTTATGAAGAAAATTTTTGTTTTAGGGAGCATTTGGTGCAGAACTTTGTTTTGGTGTTCTGTTATGAATATTTACACATCAACTACTTGTTTGGGATTAGTAGGAAGTGGTAGTATTAACTGTATTTCATTAGGGCAGCAATTAATTTTAATTCCTGTCCTTTTAATACCATTGAATATATTGTGAAACTAATGAACATTGTTTTGGCAGCGAGTATGGGTATGATGGGCAACCTGGGCATGATGGCAGGCAACCCTCTCTCAGCCATGCAGTCCTTAATGGCCATGCGTTCTCCTGGTCTTGACATGAGCAACCCTGTGATTGCACAGCTCATGATGCAACAGGTATGTTGTGTCATCTTTGATATTATGTTTGCTATGGTCTTGCTAATGTTGAATCCATGCTACTTGATTATTCACTGGATAATTCCCAGGGTGCACTGTATGCAAGTTGAGTAATGTATAGTTATTATTATTGATGTTAGTGCTGAATTATAACATTGAGAATTGTAATCCTTTGGTGAATGGTGCCACCTGTCAAATGTGTTGATAAGTGTTGCTGATTTTGTGACATTATTTCTGTGGACTAGTGACTCAAGTTGAGATGATTCTTTTATAGTTATCTGCAAAATCTGATGTTATTTGTTTTAAGTAACATATGTCTTGTTTACAATTCTTGTTTTTACTTACAGGCAATGTCAATGTCACAGACAGGAGCTCCTCAGATGCAGAAGCTGATGGGCTTGTATCCTGGGGTAAGTACTTTTAAATCTTATTTTGAGTGTTTGTTCTTTTGTTCAGCCATACATGAGTGTTGCTATCTGTCTTACATTCTCTTACTGAAGGTTTTTATTTGTCTTGGGGTTTACACTAATTAAACCTGTGGTCATAATGATTTAGGTCTACATGTTATTTACAGGACATTGTAGGGCTACTTTTTGGTGATGTCACAATCATGTTGTCACTTCTAGTCTGGATTGTGTTATGCGTCTGGTAGTAAAAAGGTGTGCATTCTGCATTATACTTGCCCTCAGTAACATAGGTGACATAGTGTTGTACCAATACCCATATTCAAACTAAGTTTCCCTTGTGTACAAAAGAAAGAAATCATATCCTATAGTTTTTGCATAAACCACAAGTAGTTAGAAGACCATTGTCAAATCATACTGTGATTGTGCCGTATCTCCCGGCGTGTGTAGTGAATGACCTTACCAGTGACACCGTTTCCCTCCCTGTGCCCATAGCTTGCTAGCATCATGGAAATGATGAAATACTATGCTCCCCCACCACCTCCACCCCAGGCCCATATGGTAAGTCCCCCTCCACCTACCTTCCTTGTGTGGCCAGGGTGTGTGATGCTGTATGCTCACAGTGGCACACAGATACACTCATAATGATGTCAGTATAAATTGTGATGAAACCTTTTCTTTGGTGTCCTGGAAACCCTAATTGTGTAGCAGAGTTTGAAGTGTGCCTGGAAAGCCACAGACGAGCTCCCAGCCAGCACCTTAACTGGGCCCACCATTGTTTGCTGATGCTATTTCATCAAATCCTTGTCACCTCTTTGTAGTTTAGTTTTCTCAGAAATGACATCTTGTGAAACTGTGTGGTTATTAACAACATTCATGTAGAAGTTTGGCTTTCTAGTTTTTAACAGAAACAGTGTTTAGCCTGCATGTTCTAAGACATGAATAGTGTTTAAAATCTCTGACATAGTAAATATGTTCAAAGAATTATTCATGGGTTATAGTCATTGTAATCAACTGTAACCCATTGCAATTTCAGCTTATGCATAACTTTTCTTCTGCTTATTTTTAATACTTTCAAGGAATTCAGGGGAATTTTTGTTCTTAGTTCTATTAAATAGCTTTTCCAAATGAATATATATATATATATATATATATATATATATATATATATATATATATATATATATATATATATATATATATATATATATATATATATATATATATATATATATATATATATATATATATATATATATATATATATATATATATATATATATATATGCTTACCAGAGTTCTTCAGAATTCAGGCAAGAGCATGAAAGGACTTGTTGGAAAATAAAACTTATTCTATTATCAAAATTTCAAATTCAGTGAAACCAAAACTGTGATGAAGGGGAGTTAATGTATTTTGCAATAAGTTCATTAGATGAAAAAGTGAAATAGTGGAAGGTACTTTCCATGTCTGCTTAGGCACACAGGAGCAATTGAATTTACACACACACACACACACACACACACACACACACACACACACACACACACACACACACACACACACACACACACACACACACACACACACACACACACACACACACACACACACACACACACACACACACACACACACACACACACACACACACACACACACACACACACACACACACACACACACACACACACACACACACACACACATATACATACATATATATATATATATATATATATATATATATATATATATATATATATATATATATATATATATATATATATATATATATATATATATATATATATATATATATATATATATATATATATATATATATATATATATATATATATATATATATATATATATATATATATATATATATATATATATATATATATATATATATATATATATATATATATATATATATATATATACACACACACACACACACACACACACACACACACACACACACACACACACACACACACACACACACACACACACACACACACACACACACACACACACACACACACACACACACACACACACACACACACACACACACACACACACACACACACACACACACACACACACACACACACACACACACACACACACACACACACACACACACACACACACACACACACACACACACACACACACACACACACACACACACACACACACACACACACACACACACACACACACACACACACACACACACACACAGGGAAATTGGAGAGACTACAAAAAAATGGCTACAAGAATGGTTCCAGAATTTGAAGGGATGACATATGAGGAGAGACTAAAGGCTAAGGATCTACCAACCCTGGAACAAAGAAGGGAGAGAGGAGACCTGATACAAGTTTTTAAATTGATCAACGGAATGGACCAAGTGGATAATGAGAAACTGATCCTGAGAGAAGAATATGACATTCGAAGCACAAGATTGCATAGTAAAAAGCTGAGAAAAGGAAGATGTCTGAGAGATGTTAAAAAATATAGTTTCCCGCAAAGATGTATTGAGACGTGGAACAGTTTAAATGAAGAAGTAGTGTTTGCAACGAATGTGCATACTTTTAAAGTAAGATTGGATAAGTGTAGATATGGAGACGGGGCCACACGAGCATAAAGCCCAGGCCCTGTAAAACTACAACTAGGTAAATACACACTGGATAAATTTGTAAGTTTGATGAAAAAAAAAAAAAAGTTTGAAGTAATGATACAAGGCATCTTTTCATTAGAAAGTATATATATTGTATGATTGCTTGAGGATGTTGATGAACATGAGAGTTTCATTGGATTAAACAAATGAAAAAACTGTTGATCTGTAATTATGGTCAAAGTTTCCTGAACATACAATTATGATTTTGTCATTATATGATGAAATACATAAAGGGATTAGTATAATTTTCAATGAATTAGTGCAGAGTCTAAGCTGGCTTTCACGTAGTTAATATTACTATTGGAAAGAAGAAGTGGCAGAGACAATTTTGATGTTCAAATCAATGAAAAGGATTAAGAAATGTGGAGATCTTTTGTTAATGAATATGATCACAAGAATCCTGAATGTAAACTAAAAAAATAGTAAAGAGTGTAGAAAGATTTAGCAACCTAAGTAGAAGTAGAAGTATTATTCCATTGACTGAGTTAGATTTGAAGAGAGTGTGCAAGAAACATCCATGTCTCTTGGCTGATAATATTAATTTTATTCAAATGTTAAGTATACATAACTAGGAAAATATATTGAGGGTTCAGTGAAAGAATATACCTTTTTCTTCCTTGGGCACCATATAGTAATGTTTCAATCAGTAGTTTTAGTTAGGTGTGTGACATAGCCATGGGAGATTGTGGGTGTCTATGGGGCAAGTTCCTGACTACCAAAAAAGAAACATTGTGTAATTTCACTCTTTATCCATCTCGCTTATTTGTTGCTGGACAAGAGTCATACCATCATTCAAATTAACCTTTTCTCTCTACTTTTCTTATGATTTGTGGTATTGTGTTTACCTCTTATTTATTACTCTATATTAAAAGATTATTTTAAATGTATTACAGACTATATGTATACAGTAAAATATACTTAGCACACGAAAACCTTCAAGATTTGTTGTTGCATACAAATGTTGTTAAAACAAAGCTACTAATTTTTTCAGTTATTTATGCTTGGCCATGTATTATTGGAGTCTCTAGAATCAAAATTTTAATTTCAATTCTCTATAATTTTGTAAGTATAGTTTATGATTATATTACATTTTTATTTATGAAATACTTTTAGCATGTAGTAAGGTGGTCCACAAGACTATACCTTTCCACACGAGGCCACATGGCTAAGAGTGTCTGCATCACCCTGTATAGGATTGCTGACCCAGTATATATTTTGGTAGATTAGCTTCTCAGAAGCTACACAGAAAATTAACTGAAAATGAAAATGTCTCCTTATTAGCTTTCTCGTTTCCTCAGTACCTCACAAATTAACCTCATTGGGTACAGTATGCTAAGTGCAATGACAGTATATAGTATATAATAGACAATAATTTGTTTATAAATGCTAGCGTTGAATTTGCCATTCAACCAAGAGTGATTTTTTCTTGTCCTCCAATGTGAGTTTGGTAAATGTACTCTGTGTGCTTTTTATGATTTATCATTTATGAAAAGCATGTCTAATGTTCAGTAAAAGAATATGTAGTGTGGGACTGAAATTTGTCTTCACTGAAATGTCTTTTTCACCATGTCTATCAATTTAAGTTCATCTGTTATAATGTATGAAACAAAAAGAAGATGCATGTCTTGACATTCTTAGCTAGTGTTTCATATGGCATGTGAATGCTCAGGTAGTTTATAGCTGATGTTGGATTTATCTTGTGGTACACCAGAATTCATCTGGATTCTGAGGTTTTCTTTGAAATGGCAGTAACTGTCATGAATTAAGTTACTCTGACAAACTTAGAATATAATTTTTGGAACACATATCACTATTAAAGGATCCCAAGTTATCATATGTTAGGTATGATTTTGAAGTTTCATAATATTACATTTGTCATATTTTATTATGAATATTTAATGACTAAGGATGTGGCTTTAAAGTATTGAGAGTGTGTGCATATATGGGCATTTGGTGATTTACATGAAATTCTTTGGTTCCTCATGAATCTTTTGTTAAGGTCTGGTATAGAATAGATCACCACATTAAGCACATAGTCCTTGGTTCACACAGTCCTTTCATGTTTTGTTTATGTTCTCTTGTGCTGTATTTCCACATTAAGCACATAGTCCTTGGTTCACACAGTCCTTTCATGTTTTGTTTATGTTCTCTTGTGCTGTATTTCTGATCTGTTTGTTGGTAGTGCAGTCTGAAAAGTTAAGTCTCTTCCAAACATTTTAATTCAGTTTGGAACAATCCAAATGGATTTTCAATAGATAGCTACCAGCAATGCTATGCATTTTTATTTATTTTAGTGATATTGACTGTGTGTCAGTGCTGTAGTGCTTTCCTTTGGTGTTTTCTCTTTATTGGCCCAAACCTTACAAGAGAAAAACACAAAGATAAGTGAAACATGGCAGAACTCTCAGGACTAAAATCATGCTATCACTGAAATAGGAATGAACAAAGGTGTAGTTCCAGACAAAATAGTCTCATTTTAAAAATGGAAAATTGTATTGTAGTTGATTATGAAATCATTAAAAAGTTTATCATACTTGCCTATCGGAAAAAAAACCCTGATTGGATTTCAAATAAAACTGGATTAACTTCTGTCATTTAGAAAATTATGTTATAATTTGTGGTAATTGTTATTGATAAGGAAACCTGTACTTTCTCCCCTTTATTGTATTTTGCATTTTATTTATGTATAACAGCTCTCTTATTTTGGTATTCTTTGTTACTTCTTTTTTTATATGAATTATTTTTGTACTTATTGTTGAATATAGTTATGTCAAGTTCAGATTAGTTGGAGTAGAGAGAGAGTTCAAAAAGGAATATTGGGAAATTCATTGTTTACAGACATACTTATAGTAACTTATAATTGGGGTGTAAGTAATGGAAAGACTTGAGCAGGTTGAATAAAAACAGCTTGCTCTTCAGTGTACTGTTTTTTATTTATTGGAGTGTATGAATGGATGAAGGAGTGATTGGTGGTAGTACAGTACTTCCCATCTTCCAGATGGGTATGCAGGTAAATCCTTTGATGCTAAGCCAGCCTGCCCAGGAGGAGGACATGGAAGAGGATGAGAACATGGGTGTTGCTGAAACATATGCTGATTACATGCCTTCCAAATGTAAGTGTTCCTTTAAGGCATATGTACAGTCCACTCAGTGTCTGAGATGGGTGAGAGCAGAATAGTGTGATAGGATAGAATATAAGAATAAGTTGTATTTGATACATTTTTTTTATAGTTTTTTTGTAGCACATATTTACATTATCATGATCTGTTTCTATTTATTCATTAATTCAGTTTTTCTTTGCCTTAAATATCCTTCATGATTCTTGTTTAGCAGTATAATATGTATATGTACTCATATCAGAAGTAATTTATTTATTCTTTTTTGGCATGCATGTTATTGACGAAGATAGATGAAATGAGTAAATGAAATAATTTTACTAAATGCAAAGTTTTGCTCCCAACAGGTGTACATGTTTTTTTTGAGCAGATACTTTTGTCTTGATATTTCCTCCAATTTTCAATTGTTGCCAGTGTATAAGTTACGTACTCATGACCTACAGTGAAGGTTGGCATCAAGCACCCGGACCAAGTAGTGGAGACAGCCTCCATGTCTTCAGTGGAGCCTCCAGACGTGTGGTACAAGATGGACATTCCTCAGTCATGCATTGAACCTGGGAAACTGTCTGCACTTCAGCTTGAGAGCATCACCTATACTTGTCAGCAACATGAACATTTCCTCCCTGATGGAACACGGGCTGGCTTTCTCATTGGTCAGTATTGAGCATTGTGGTTTGTGTTCTTTGGGCTGTGTGGAGACCTCAAAGTATGGTTGTTTAACCTCTTTCGTCTTGTGGCCTAACTGAAATCCAGTGCTGTGTGGTGATTTTCTTATTTTCTGTAAGAAATTTATTTCTAATTGGTCCATCTTAATTATTAAAAAATGGAATGAAGTAACCATATTGTCTTTTGGTAAGAATAGTAATTAAGTATTTAATTTTATAAAAATTGTACTGATAAATGGTAGGAAAATAAAATTTTAAGGGAAATTTATTTCATAACAACAGTGGTACAGCTGTATGAGAGTTCCCATGATAACTTTCTTTGCACTATTGGGTGGTTACATATTTTTTTTCCTGATGTAGAAAACAATGTTTGTTGAGAATTTGATCTTGTTAGGATAGTATATAGATTCTGCAAATGACAGGAAAGATATTTCTACACATTTTACCCAAGAATTATATGTTTAAGGTAAAAAAAAAATGTAAACTAATATGTGGATTTTTTTGTTTAGAGTGAGAGACAAGTATTATACATAGTGGAATGTCATACGTTAGAAACATTTAATTTATTGTCATTTGAATTAATTTTGTGGGTAATGAAAAGTTTTTTGCACACAAATTTCCAATCTTTGTAGAATATAATATTAAGTATGTACCAAGACATTCAATCAGTAAAGGTTTTTGTAGGATTAAGTTCTTACTTAATTTCATTTTTTTTTTTGCCTAGAATATGAAGATACAATGTAAGCACAGTGAGGGCACCACATGTTGCCTTCATGACCTATGATGGATTGCTTGTCAGACATGGATATTGTGCTGTCTTCCTCACAGGTGACGGTGCTGGTGTGGGTAAGGGACGCACAATTGCAGGAATTATCTATGAAAATTACCTCAAGGGTCGCAAGAAGTCTATCTGGGTATCTGTTTCTAATGATCTCAAGTATGATGCTGAAAGGGATTTGAAGGATATCGGTTCATCCCACATCCAGGTTAATTTTCTTAGCAAGATGAAGTACGGCAAGATAAACTCTGACCTTAATGGTAATGTGAAGAAGGGTGTGCTGTATTCTACTTACTCAGCTCTAATTGGGGAGTCATCAAGTGGGCAGGGCAAATACAAGACCCGACTAAAGCAGATACTCAACTGGTGTGGAGATGACTTTGATGGCTGTGTGAGTATGTCTTTCATTGCTGCTGAAAGGATAGTGTCATTGTTTGAGTGACATAGAAAGTAAAATTTTTGAGGAAATATTATTTAAGTTTAACTACTGAAATCTATACTTGTGTTTTAGCGTTAAAAGACATTTCCTCATTGCATAATAAGTAATTTGCATTAGCAAATCAAAATGGTTTGATTAGATAATTTTTTTCATTGCTTTTCATATTTCTTGCACAGATTGTATTTGATGAATGCCACAGAGCCAAGAATTTGAGTCCAGTTGGATCTGGAAAGCCTACAAAGACTGGCTTAACTGTGTTGGAGTTGCAGACCAGATTGCCTAAAGCAAGGGTGGTGTATGCCTCAGCCACAGGTGCCTCTGAGCCCAAAAATATGGCATATATGGTCCGGCTTGGCATCTGGGGCAAGGGCACTCCCTTTCCAGAGTTCAGTGACTTTATCAGTGCTGTGGAAAAGAGGTGAGTGTCACCTTTCAAGGTCCACCAGGAATATTGTTTTTACTTATTTATTTACATATTTCATGTTTTGCCTTCGTCAAGGGATTTTCCTTAAGGAATGGCAAATAATAGTTGCTGCTTGTACAAGAAAAGAGAGAAAAACTTGTTACAACTAGAATTTTTTGTTTTCATTGAGGTTATGAAGTCCTGTTGGAAAATTGAAACATTCAGTATGATGGAGAAAGATTGTTATTTACTTAAGTAGAATAACTCCCAATAACAAGTAGATAATTTGTTGTTGCAATATACTGCATTGTTTAAAAGGTATTGATATTTGCCAGCATTTGATAAAGTATACTATAACAAAAGTCATGGCATGAATATGTTCCACAGAGGTGTTGGTGCTATGGAGATTGTGGCAATGGACATGAAGCTGCGTGGGATGTACATTGCTCGTCAACTCAGTTTTCATGGAGTAGCATTTAGAATAGAGGAAGTTCCTTTAGATGAAGATTTTCAGCACATGTATGATGAATCTGTGAAATTGGTAAGTAAAATGATATTTTTTGGCTTGGAGATTTTTTCCAATATCAAGCAATTATGAATTTTTATTTCATTTAGTTATAGCAATAACAATAATATATTTATATCATACTTCTAGAAGTGTATGTTGTGTAATGAAGTAGGTGATGTGTCTGACAGAAATGTGTGAGCTATATAATGGAATAAGAATAAGTAATTCTACTTAAGAAGACTGAATGAGGGGCTGTTGTGAATACATAAATGGTAATGCAGTCTTGCGGGCCTTGGGCCTTGTGGAGGTTTATGTTTCTTGTCTGATCAGTTCACAAGCAGGAAAGGCCATGCTAGGTCTGTTAAGGTGCAGAAGTAGACCAGTTTTGCCTTAGGGTTCTGATATGGAGAAGCCCAGATGTGTCTTATCTTATCTGCACACTGTGCAATTGGTGGAAATCAGTGTTCTTTCCTTTAGAGGCTAAGATTTGGGTTAATGTTTTTGGTTGGAACTGTGTGCATGCAGACAGCTTAATCTTGTCTAACTTCATAAGAGATATTGTTCTGATTTATAAACCTATGTTTGTTTATCTATATGCCTGGCTGCTTTCCTACTTGAAAGGAGGCTTGTGGAAGACAAGGCATTCACATTATGCATAGTTTAATTGTTACAAAGAAAATACTGAGAGTGACAGTTCCCCATTTCCATTTCTTTCTTTCCTTTGAGTTACCTTGAGAAAACCTATAGAAAATATGACCTCTGGATTTTTTCTCTTTCACCACAGATTGTACTGTGGTGCATTTCATATTGCCTTTCTAAACCTTTCTATAAGAAGGCATATACATAGTTACATCCTCATGCCAGATTAATAGATAGCAATATCAGTTACCCATTATGTTTCTATCTGTTCAATCTTTCAGTGGGTAGATGCCCGACAGAAATTCCAGGAGGCCTCAGAGTTGATCAATGCTGAGAAGGGTATGAAAAAGTCAATGTGGGGGCAATTCTGGTCGTCACATCAACGCTTCTTCAAGTACCTGTGTATAGCATCAAAGGTCAGTTGTGTCATCATATTTGGTGTTTTCACTTAGCAGATATCTTATGTTCATAGCTGTAAATAGCATAGTGATTTTTCAAAACATGCAATATATTGATCAGTAGATATTGATTAGAGTGTGCCTCATAAGTAGAACAGATAAAATCCCAGCATATTTAGTTATTTGTAGACTTGTGATGAATGAGCTTAATAAAGCCATGTGGAAAGGATAAGAACCATGAAAAGTCCAATATACCATCAACAATGTGGTGTGTTTATGATGACAGGTGGAACATGCTGTGAGGTTAGCGAGAGATGCTGTCAAGACCAACAGGTGTGTGGTGATTGGCCTTCAGTCAACTGGAGAAGCCCGTACTCTGGAACAGCTTGAAAGGGATGATGGAGAACTCTCTGACTTTGTTTCCACTGCCAAAGGTGTGTTCAACTGCCTGGTCTCTCTTCTCCATGGGTTTGGATATTCCATTTTTTATGCAAAATTCAGCCTGGCTTGGCTCGGGTCTCATGAAATTATCAACTTACATTATTGGGGATCCATTGTGTGTGTGTACATTGAAATGAATGCTTGTGACTTTTGTACCTAACATCTGTCCCATGAAGGCATTGACATCTTTGTTTTTTTTATAGATCTGAAGCCTCAGTGGGCACATTTTTTTGAATAGATAACATGCAACTGTGTTAATATGGTATACTTGTTGATTACTACAAATTGATATTGGAACTTTTTGAAAATCAGAATTAAGATATTAAACAAGCCCATGGCATCTTATTTTATTTGATTAATAAACGTGGCTAATTTGCATTATTCCTGTGTTGATTTTTTCAGGTGTTTTGGAGACACTTGTGGAGAAGCATTTTCCAGCTCCAGATAGGAACCGTATCAATAAGATTTTAGGAATCTCAGAAACCAGCAAGGAATTCAAAGATATTATTGATGAGGTCACTGGTAAAACCTCCAAGAGGAAACCAGGTAAGACAGATCATACAAAGTTAGATTGTTTCTGTTGTCAATATATATTATTCTGATAAGAATTGATAATCTTGGGAAGGATTGAAATGCAGTGGTTCTTGCAGTACGCCAGGCAGCACAACGAGCAGCCAAGAAAAGATTCAAAGACCTTCACTCAGATAATGAGGAGGACTCTGATTTTGAGATGTCAGGTAAGTGGCAAAGGTCCTTCATTATTATGATGTGTCAGTTCTACATCCATTTATTTCTTCAGATATTAAGGTAACTGATGCAAGAGTTGAGTGTTGATGAAAGTTTGATTTGTGAAACTTTGCTAAATTTTTAAATGTATCAGAATCTTCAATAGACATTGAAGTAAAAAAAGGAGATAGTATATTTAGTAGATAAAGAAATGAAAACTGAGGACATAGTAAATGAAAGAAATGAAAACTGAGGACAGTAACATAGAGGAAGGAGTGACATAGGTACTAGTGCTTAAGATTTGTAGATAATTCAGACAAGAAAAGCAAAACATAAACCAAAAATTAGACATTGTATCTTTTGAGGGAAAAGTCAGTGTAAAATCAGAAGACTTTGTCAAATGACTGACTGATTGTAGAGCTACTCCCTAACCAGCTCACCCTCTTTCATCCTGCAGCCCAGGCTTTAGGTAACAACATGGATTTGCTTGCCAGTTTATGTTGCAGTTTGGCAGCTTTTATTTTTTTTCTTATAGTGAAAAGGTTGTGCTTGTAAGATCATATTATGTTTATTTGTATATATCTTTTCTAATTATTTTGTATAATTTCATATATATGTTCAGTTTTACTTTACTTTTTAAAAGATAGTTGCATGCAACTGTGCATGTAAAGTGCAGTTTATTTAAAGTAGATTTATAATTTGTTTTAAAATAGCTAATTATGTATTGTATAAATTTTTAGACAAGTCTGTGGTGTCATCAAGTATCTAATATGTGATAGATTAGCTGGGAATGAATCTGAATATAAGTTTTCAATACATAGAATACCTAAATTACTTATAATGCTACAAACTCTAACATGAGTTGGATTCTCTTGCAGTATTACATATGAGTAATGTAACCAATGCCAAGTACTCCTTTCTCTATTGGGACATGTTTTGCTGAGTGTTTGAAATGCACTTCACCCTCACATTCCTAGACTAATAGAGGAGAGTGTTTATATGGGAATCACTTATTGAGTGGCACTACCCATGTTTATGTGACTCAATCCAATAGCTAATAGTACCCATTAGCCATCCCAGACTCTTCCAGTTGTAGGATCTAAACAAGTCAAAAGGATTTTTTTTTTTTATTTATGGTCTCTTTACCATTCTGGTGAGAGAGGTGGTCTCTCTCTCTCTCTCTCTCTCTCTCTCTCTCTCTCTCTCTCTCTCTCTCTCTCTCTCTCTCTCTCTCTCTCTCTCTCTCTCTCTCTCTCTCTCTCTCTCTCTCTCTCTCAGGTGTTTGTGTGTGCGTGCATATATATAGAATAGATTGCACCAATCTGGTGACTGGCTGCCACTATTTACCATCCCAAACAGTAACAGCTACAGGAGCTGTAAGTATATATTATACTGGGCTTGTCCAAGAATTTGTTCAAGATTAAGAAAAATTGTCCAAGATAAAAAGAAAAAAAAAAAAAGAAAAAGAAAAACATTTGGGAAACAGGTCTAGGAATCTGAGGGTCAGGTGTGATTATGTGTGGTTTTGTTTGCTTAATCATGGTTGAATATCTTGTAAAAAATAGATTGGTAATATGCTTTTGTCAACATTGAAGTTAAACTGAATATACAGTAGATGCTCATTTATGTGGTAAACTGTAATTTGGTGCTTTTATTGCATAGATATGATTGGCTTACATATTTTACTGATGATACCCACTTCCGTAACCATTTATTTACCTCTGGTAGACAACTGACATTCAGCTAGGCCAGCTATACATTTATCCCCTTAGGGGCTGGCTTTTGGTTTTCAGACAAGGGACAAAGATCTTTCAACTTCGTGCTTCATGTGTTATGTAGAGAAGGAAAGTGATATCTACTCTCTTCTGTTAGCCAACTATCCAGGGTAACTATACAGCATTAAAGACCTGTTAGTTCAAGATCAGTGTGTGTCTTATCTGTCAGTCTACGACTAAGAGAGGATACTTATTACATGATCTGCCTTGCATTCAGTCCTGTAGATGGACTTACATACACCTTGGGTACAGCTGCTGGTCATTGTTTGATATCTAGATTATAAAATTGTTCTTGGGAGTGTTGTGTTTATATGTCATGCCTTCAAGGTTGGTTGGTGTTACAATGACACATAGTTAATACATATAGCAATAATAATTGAGATAATAGAAAGATGGGTAAATTCCAAATACAGGTTTTAATACTAAAAGCTTAACAATGAGGCTGTGTATGGCCTAATTGTGTTTCCCAAATATGTGGACCAGGCATACTTTTGACAGTTGTATTAAGAGTTTTATCCATCAACCAGCCATGAGTTTATTTGTACAGAATGAATGTCTTGCAATACCTGCATCTTTTATTGCTGTACTGAATGACAACTCTATAGTGGAAGGTTGTACAAAGATGTGTTCCACTCTGCCAGTCTGGCAACTGAGTGAATTAACAAGATTGTCAAAAATTTTATGTTGGGTAACTTTTGAGATCTGAGGCAGTTGTTGATAGTAAGATACAGAACAAATTAATGTTGTCATTATATTAGTTCTATGTAATCTTCATAATTATTTTTGAAGATGTCTGGTGAAAAGTTATTAAAGACTTTTTGGTGGGTAAGTGGAACATCTGTGAAAATACTGTAAGCATTAGTAATTTCTTGGCCAAGTGAATATAGAATACGAGTCAAAATTTGAACTTTGCTGAAAATCCATTTGATAAGGGCAACCAGGATTGGCACCCTAGTGGGTCTTTTATAATCACAATTCTTGTTGCCCTTGGCTGGTTTTCCCCCCTGCTCTCTCTCTCTCTCTCTCTCTCTCTCTCTCTCTCTCTCTCTCTCTCTCTCTCTCTCTCTCTCTCTCTCTCTCTCTCTCTCTCTCTCTCTCTCTCTCTCTCTCTCTCTCTCTCTCTCTCTCTCTCTCTCTCTCTCTCTCTCTCTCTAACATTCACAGTTAAATGAATGAGCACTTACTGTTATAGTATTATTGATGCCATGCTGAATAATTCCTGCATTCTCAAGCCTTTTCCTTCATACATAGTGGAATCTTGGTTCTGAATTTAATTCCTTCCTGAATGCTGTTTAAAATTTGAACTCATTCCTGGACATGTGTCCACCCTGTTGTAGTGGCTTGTGAGTCACTCCCTTCATCACCAGTGATCATGGATACAAAGATATGAAGCATCATACATGTGAATAATAAGTGGTGATAGTAACAGTGATAATGATAATATGAATACTAATAACAATAACATAACTAATAATACATGTAATAAGAGAATTAAATTATACACAGTCACAATGCTGGTTAGCCTCAGAGGGACATCAGGACAAATGGTGCTCCAGCCTCAGGGGGATATTTGGACTTGACACTATAGTGCGAGTATTTACAAAAGTTTTTAGCTAATTTTATGTTATTCCTTTATTCTTGCATTTATTTTATTACTTTAGGGAATAACTGTATTTGAATGTGATATTTGATGTTTTTAATGGGGTTTTAGGATAGATTTGTATAAAGCTCTGGGAATGCATCCCTATTTCCTTTTTTATTTTATCTTAGTTTCCCTATAAGACCATTCGCTTTGTGATTGCATTTTCAGGAACAATCCCAAGGAGGATCTGTAACTTTGTTTGAGAACTGAAATTTGGTGTTGGAGCCAAAGCAATTACAGATAAAAATTTTTGTCTGAAAACTGATTTGTTTGGAAAGGAATGCATTTGGTAACCAAGGTTCCACTGTATAGTCTCAGAGAGAATATGGATATTTAGAAATAAATCAAATATTCTGATTCATTCATCTCAGAATTTTTAAGTTTAGGAAATATGAAATAACTATTACATTCATTTTGACATCGATTATTATTTTGTAGCATAATCTTAACCAATAGGTGAGGAACATTTTCAAAGCCATGACCTCATGGAATACATAAATTTTGAGACTGAAATTGATAGTCATCTATTTTCCATTTTAACTTTTACTATAAAAGACCAGTAGTATTGTCAATGTGGGTATTTGTACGAACTGTTTTTCAATGCAGAAGTATCTCATGGAAGAACCTTTAGAGCATCTATATGTGAAGAATGATGTGCAGATTTGTGCAAAATTTTCTTCACTCAAAAACAGGATGTAAAATTTTTGTAAAGAAAGATAATGCAGAAAAATTATCACACAGCACTGTGACACATATTAAGTTATCCAACATTAATATGCTGGCATTTTATGCTGCAAGTCTTTCATGAACAGATGTTTATCATTATAGAAAAGAATGAAGATGGAACTGTATCTTTTATATTTTTAGTGTATGATCCTAGAAATGAATGAGATAGAAAATTTTTTAACAGAGTTAAAACATGTGTACTAAAACTGTATAATCACTAAGTATGTGATGTAGGAATTGTTGGCAACTGATTAATAACATGTAAAACTTGGGTGAATAAAACAAAGTGTTCTTAATAAAGAATATATATATATATATATATATATATATATATATATATATATATATATATATATATATATATATATATATTATTTAATTTCTAAAATTGAAACAGGTGAGAGTGGTGCAGAGGAAGAGGATGAGGATATTTATTCCTCTGAAGCCTCATCAGAGTTTTCAGGGATCAGTGACTACGATGATGAAGGTTAGTATTATTAAGTCATTCTTTGTGAAGTATTTTTTTTTATTTCAGGAATGGTTATTTACTTGCATTAAAGCCTTCCTACACCCTTCTGTAATCAAAAGAAAAGGGCAGTAATGATTTTGTACAGAGTGAGATTTATAGTTTATTTGACTTTCATGTCTAATGAATTATTTTTGTGGTTTGTTGGTTTCTGTAGGTATTTGTTACAACATTTTGTGCCAATAGTTTATAATTAATTGATGTGCGTCATCCACAGAGAACTGGGGCCGTCCCAAAAAACGAGGGCGGCCGCCAAAGAACCACAAGCAGAAAAATGGGAAGGGTCGGGAGAATGGAGAGAAGCCTCCTCCACCTCCAAGGGACCATGTGGAGAAGGCAAACAAGCTGAAGACTGACCTCCTAAAATCCATTGAAAATTTGGGCCGCAAGCTTCCGCCTAACACCCTTGACCAACTGATAGATGAACTGGGTGGGCCGGAGAATGTAGCGGAGATGACTGGGCGCAAGGGTCGTGTTGTGCAGAGTGACGATGGCCAGGTCACATATGAGTCTAGGTCTGAGGCTGATGTGCCTCTGGAAATCTTAAATATTAGGGGTGAGTGGATGTAGAATAATGGTGAACAGTACCATAAATTACTTTAAAAATATTTTTATGCATTTATGCATTTTGAGTTTGTCTAAGTGCTTGTCTATTTGTCACTAAGCTTGCTTATTTTCTGATGATAATGTACTATAAGGAAATACTTTTTTTTAGATATTTTAATTCCTTTACTCTGGATGGTTAAAAACAAATGTGGCATAGACCCATCACCAGTAATTCACTAATTTTTTATTAATAATAATGGTTTTGTCTCTACAGAGAAGGAGAGGTTCATGGCTTCAGAAAAGGACATTGCTATCATCTCAGAGGCAGCCAGCTCTGGTATCTCCCTACAGAGTGACCGCAGAGTAGTCAATCAGAGGAGAAGAGTTCACATAACCCTTGAGCTGCCTTGGTCAGCTGATAGAGCAATCCAGCAGTTTGGTGCGTAGTTACTTGAGTTGCTTTATCTGTATGTATCCATTCATGTACTGATTCAGTACTCTCTAGAAAGGTGTAGCGGAGTGTAGATGGCATACTTTGTACCATTGTTTTTTTTATTATATTTATATATTTTTTGATGTTCATGGTAATAAATGAAAGGAAAGATTATTCACTCAAGGAATCAATAATAGTTAGGCTTTATTTTATCTTTCAGGTCGCACTCACAGAAGTAACCAAGTTAACGCTCCAGAATATGTGTTCCTTATCTCAGAGCTTGCTGGAGAACGAAGATTTGCATCCATTGTAGCGAAGAGATTAGAGAGCTTGGTAAGGCCAGTCTTGATATATCAAATATATTATTATGTAGTCTCAGGCTCTGTCTCTCTGGATATTGGCTACAAGTGCAATTCAACCATGAATTGTTTCTTTAGTCTGAAGCTTAACTTACTTCCTGCTTCCAGGGAGCATTGACGCATGGTGACAGAAGAGCCACTGAGTCAAGGGATCTCTCTTCCTTCAACATTGACACCAAATATGGTCGCATGGCCCTCGAGTCCACCATGAAGACCATGATGGGCTATGAGCACCCTATAGTTCCTCCCCCTGATGACTACAAGGGTGACTTCTTCTCTGACATCCAGAATGCCTTAGTCGGGGTGGGAATGATTCTCAAGGAGGATAGCATATACCAGTTGGACAAAGATTATAACAATATGAGTAAATTCCTCAACAGGTGAGGCATGGCAAGGAGTGGTTATGTTATGTTTAGTGAAACTGTATATATTTCTGTATAGATATGGACAGATTCTTTAACAGATAAGATACATGAAAGAATAATTTGTTATTAGATTAACAGCTTTATTTTATATCTGAATAATATATCTTCCATAGTCATTTCGTGTAAATAATTATGTAGCATGAATGATTTGAAACTGCTATGTTGTCCGTCCCTAATGTTAATGTTAGTATATGTAACCAGTATTTAATTCTATTTAATTTTTCAGGATATTAGGCATGCCGGTAGAATTACAAAATAGGTTATTCAAATACTTCACGGACACTCTTAATGCTATAGTTTCCCAGGCCAAGAGGACAGGGAAATATGACATGGGCATTCTAGGTAAGTATTTAAAGAATGTTTTATTGACTGGGATGGAAGAGCTGATAGTTGTGTTGTGATATGGTATCTCATCATCACCTTGAAAGATATCGTTCAACTCATGACATTTTCAGTAAGTGCTAAGCTTGTTATGTGCAGCAAATATTTTAAAATGTAAGAGAAATTGTTATTTGATACTGATAATTTTGCTTTGTGGACTAAAAGTAGACTTTGTCCAAGCATTTGTTATCAGGTAGAAAACTTAACACTACCTACTAAGATTTTAAGCAGTGTGTGGTGAAATGAGTGTTGTTGGTATCTTTCATTTGCAAAGCAAGGGAACTAGTTGCCTTCACCTTCACCCATTGTTTCCTCCTCTTTTTTTCCCTTTTCTATCTCTCATTCATCACTTTGATGCCAATTATTCTTTAGGTTTTTGGCAGTATGTAGCAAAATGAGACAAATCATAGAGAAGGTTAACAAGGTAACAACAGCATAATGCAGTGGCAAGGCAGCTTCCACCATCAATATAGTAATTAAGGAGCTGAAAGCTGAAATGCATCCCATTATTAAAATTGCATCATGTGCAACAATTTGGATGCTAACAGTTACTTGTGACTACAGTTAAGAACTCACTAAAGCAACACAAAACAAATTGCAGTATTTCATTCATTATGAATCTTGTTTAATGCCATATAGGATTGAAATTTCCTATCAGGAGCAGTTTATGATTAAACCTAAGTTACCAGGAACTATTTATGTATGGAGTCAACAAATTTTTTTTTATCACAGATTTGGGAATTGGAGGTGAGGGTTGCCGGAAGACCAAGACTAAAACCTGGGTTGGAAAGCATGTGACAGGCACAGCCAAGACAGAGCTCCACACTGTCCTGGTAGAACGTGGTCTGTCATGGGCAGAGGTCCAGGAGAAGTGGGCAGAGCTTGCTGGAGACTTGGAAGGCTTCTACCTCTCTCACCAGGTGTGTTTCTTGTAATTACCAAGTTTTGTCTAGTTATTTAGTGCACATGAAAGGAAGTAAATAGACTTCTTAGTAAGAAACCTGTTAGTCGTTAGCTATTGTTGTAGCTAGCAATCATTGCTTAATTTATTATTTTGCAGGTGAGAAACAACAAGAAGACAGCTGTATTGGCTGTTCTTGAACCATCGGCAGGCAACAAAAAGAAGGAAAAGTCCTCCCGTATGTTCATCATCTACAGACCAAACACTGGGATGCAGATGAAGCAGGAAGCATACACAGACCTGAAGAAAAAGTACAAGAAAGTAACCCCAGATGAGGCTCAAGAGCACTGGGAAGAGCAGTTTAAGGCTTCTAGTCATATATGCTCTCATGCATACTGGTGAGTGAGCAGTGGAAGTGGTGGTGTAAAAACCACACACACACACACACCAAACATTTCATCGCCTCTCGGCAAATGTTTTAGTTGTTACTGTAATTATAATATAGGAGTATGTCTGCTATACAGTAATGTTATATCTCTTCCTGCATTCATATCATAGAATTTTGTTAGAATTTTTAATAAGCACAGTGACCATGACTACTTCCTTGTCATAAGATCTTCTTTAAGCATTGATATATTATTCAAGGCCAAGTGTTTATGATTTTGATGGTTTTTACAAACAACTATTCACGAACCACACAGGCAAGGGAATTGCCGAAGAGTGAACAGTGGAATGGAATGTGAGATTGGCTTGCGGCGCCGGACTTACCATGTGCTGTGTGGATTGGTGCTGAATGTGTGGGCTCGAGTGGAAGATGTGTTGGCTTCAGCACCCCACTCAGCAGCCACCAAAATGCAGGTGGTGAGACTAAAAACCAGTGATGGCATTAAACTTGTGGGTGAGTATTTACTCTTGTTTTTGAACTGGTGGCCTCACTGCCATCATTCTTGTGATTTTTATAGGGTAGAAAATTCAATTATAAAAATCCTTAACCATTGTAGTCAGTAAATTACCTTGGTTATTATTTACTGTTCTTTAAATAAAATCAGTCGTATTTTTTTTTTTTTTGATGTGGAAAGAAAAGTGGTTATAGAAGCTCATTCATAAGGCTGGGGATTTAATAGGATTGTCATTTTTACTTATTCAAGTTTTTTACCATCACTTGCAGTTTAGAGCAAGATTAAGAAAAGTCTGTTGATATTTACTTTACAAATCTTTACAGGAACTCTCATTCCAAACAATTTAGTGGAGCGGCTATGCATGGTCATGGAGGAGGAAAGCACAGAGTCGTTCGAGCAAACCTTCTCTGATGATGAAAGCCGTGATAGTAAAGACAGCAAGGAATAATGGCAAGTGTGTTGTAATAGTGAACAGGAAATGTGAAAGACTAAAAAAAAAGGGAATGATTAATTTGGATGTAAGAAAGGAACAAAGAAACCACAATGTTGGGTGTATCTCACGGTCACTGCCCATAATTATTACAAAGGCACAAACTCCACACAAAATCATTAAATAACTTAAGTTGTGGAGTGTTGCTGCAGGTTGATCAAGACGCCCATCACTCGTGTTCCTCGTGTACCATGCAAGTGTCCTGGAGAGACTACTGGACTGTCAGGATAGTGAAGGTAAAGTTGTATTGTGATTCTGTGTTACTTTTAAATAAGTTGTACAACATCTGATTGAATAATGTAAAGTGTACTCCAGTTCTGGACAGCTTTCACATAGTGATTGAATGCTGAAGAAATCAGGCTGTCAGTAGGTGTGACCCATTGGCCTTACCTGATGCTACAGGCTCACGGGTCACGCTCTAGGATGACACCTGTTACTTAGGCAAGTTACCTGTTAGGTTATCACCACTACTGAGCCGCTCCCACTTATTTATGGATGTGTAGTGTACCTGCTGTTAAGCCAAGGACCACTCTATTTTAGAAATGAAAAGTACAGTAGATATAAATTTTAGTGGAGGATTGTAGATTTTCATAGAATTTGGCACTTGGTAATTTGCATTGTGTATTATGTGTGCACAAATTACTGTATGTTGCCTCTCAATATTACACTTGTATGATTGAGTCATGATATTTTATTCGTAGGGTATTTAGTACCAGTCCAACATTGCATCACGTTAGGTTTAAAGTCATTTCACTTCCTTAATTTCTTTCTCCATCTATATTTATTTTGATAGAGGTTTAATGGACTTCTCATTCATCTAGATATTATTTCATAACTGAGTTTGATGTATATATTTATAAATGCATTTTTCATACTTTGTATAAAGGTATATAGTTACTTCTAGGAATCAATTGATTTTTTTTAGTCTGACTATAGACAAGTTTACTGATATTGTTAATTTGCCCAATTATAATTCAAAATGCACATCTGTAGAAGTTGAGAGTTTATCTTTTTCAGTGATAGCTTCTTCAGTACCTTCAATACAGGCAGTGCAGTGGATGTGGATAACTGATGGTCACCAGACAGGCATCAGCAGGTACTCAGCATCAGTTTACAGGGCATTTTCCAAAGTATTGTACAACATGATCTCGTATGACCTGAGCACGAACGTTGCAGCCGAAGTCCTGGAGCTCTGTCCGTAGCTTTTTTGTACCAGGATGATGCAGGTGATTGGCTACAGTGATTTCCTCAGTAAAAACGGGTCTTCATCAATTGTACAGCTTACAGTAGTCAAAGTTGTGTTGCAGTGGGCGTTGTGGTGCACGTAGAGCTCCAGGGTCGGCTGCCAAGCATACGGTGTCGATGACGCAACAGTGTAGATAGTACAAGTGGTACCACAACAGCAACTGGCAGCAGGAGGGAACACAACTAAATTTGTTATTGTTTTAACAATACCTCGGAGTAGCTTTTTATGTTTGGTAGATGCTTTGTAGAGCACATTAGTAAAACTATAAAACTCTGTTTGTTTTTAGTGTACCAAAGTAGTCTAGGTGGTTGTGGAGGCAGCAGGTGAGCTTTATCCCTCCTGCTGACAAGTGCAGTGTTAGGTGTTCTTCCATGTGAGTCATTGTGATTAGGTCAGTCATGCCATTCATACCATATCTTGGTCACTTCCTTCACCAGTGGGCAGGTTAATTTTCTAGGCTTAACCAAATGTAACCCTTTGTCACAAAACTAATTATTTTCAGTATTATTTGTCAGTCTCATACAGACATTCTTGATGTGTCGGATGTCATCTGGCCAACGTCAGGATATAGGGTTGCTTTTTTCAGATCTCATTCATGATTTATAAAATGTCTCAACTTCGCAGTTCATCGTGCTGTACATTGTATACGAATTGCCCTCATCAGAAATTGAAGCATTTGGCTGATGGAGAAGTTACAGGATTTAGTTTTTTTAAGAGGAACACCTTCACTGGAGTTCTGCGCAGTAGTAACCTTGAACATTCCCCATCGGTCAACTGCAACAGGACACAACCAACGTAAGGACTGTACTTACACTGTACTGTACCAAACTGTTAGGTAAACATGTAGAAGTCAATAATACTTGGATATTTGTTTTTCTTTGTATTTCTTGATCCTATTGGTTAGGTTTCGCAGAACTTATAATCATAAATTATTAAAACGATAGTGGTCAACATTGGTGTCCTCTATCAAAAATTATGTGTTTTTTTTTGTGGGGGAGGGGGTGGAGAAAGTAGGAAGGTAGAGAAAAGGAGCAACTGTCAGTTGCCTCAGACACCTGTGTTTCAGTGAGGAAAAGGTGAGGTTTAGTAGAGGAAAGGCATTCTACATACTAAAAATTTACTAGATCTAGACTGTGAGTGTTGCAAAATTAATGGAGTTTGATGTATGTACTAACCTCCCATTAATAATTACCAAGTGTTCTGTTTTTATATGCATATTCCCCTTTTCCTACTGCTACTTACAACTATCTCTTGATCACTTATTCCCCCAAGTCTGAGGCACCACTTATTGTATGTTCATCTACCCACTCCCACTGAAGGTGCAACTATTCAGTGGCTATTTCACTGTTAAGCACCATGCATTGATTTAAAGACTACTCAATCTTTTGTCCCTCTCAAGTATAAATCAACAACTGTGAAGGGCAATGGGATTGTCTGTCTTCATACAATTAGGATTTATAGGTTTCGAACAATAAACAATGGTACTGTACATATATTTCACAATGGAATAATTTAAATCAATTGACTTGTAATATAGGTACATTGCTCTAATATATACAAAAAATATACTTGCACAAATTTGCAGTCTCAAAACTGCAACATACAGCCATATGACCTGACAAACCATTACTATTGCTTACAATCTGTGCCCCATCCCTTGCCTCACTAAATGATTTATGTCTATGTTCCACCATACACAGTCTGGCATAGTAAATATGCCCACCAAAGATGTAAAGATGATAACAATGGCTTATGCCCTCACCCACTAACTGGCTGACATTGCAGTCACTTAATGTGCTATAACCAGACCTTATATTCTTAGTCACCTGGGTTTGTGTACTAGGGATCTAATTACACATGTAACACAAAGTTAGGTATCTTATAAATAACTAAACACTGCTTGGAATACAAAATTTTCATGCCATACATTTGAAGTGACTTTACATTATTACATGTTTCATGTGGCAAAGTTATCATACTAGATGATGCAACAGAGTTCATACCAAAAAATTGACTCTTGGTTCCAACTCCAAGTTGCCTTCTTATAATAATCACTTAATTTCCCATTGTATAATTTATGTATTCAGTTCTGTAAAACTTGGATTACTTTATACTGATCACTCTAAAATTATGGTTATACTCATATAGATGAAGCACAGTAACACTATTTATATTACAAACACACTTTCTTCTAGCAGTGTTGCAATTACCACAATGGAGGCTTTTTTTTTTTTTTTTTCAGTTGTACATCATTGACAAGATTTGATACATAAGTTTTAACAAGTGCTTCATGCTCCTCCTTAACTCTAAGTAAAAGAAATTGTGTTGAGATACAAGTAACAATAGACTTGAAACAAATGGTATGGGTATCATTTGGCTTGACAGTATTATGCATGAATGACAAAATTTAAGGCATGTTTGGTAAATGAATTTATTGCCATATAAGCACTAAAAACCTTAATATGTGATATATGAACAAGTGTAATTATTTTCTCCATAAAATGAGGCTCCTTACTTGCAGGACTGCAGCGTAGGTCAAATATGCACTTTTGGTGAATTTGATTGTCAGACAGTAAGAGAGGAAAGGGTGGGACCACAACCAACTTAGAAGAAAGAATTCTTTGTTTAAATACTTTTCCTTTTACATTCATACTTTGTCATAGCTGCAATGAGTGAGAAATGCCATAAAAATACCATATGCAGAATTAAACAGATTACTTCACGACCATAACCACACAACATTAATAATGGACACTACTTTGCTATGGTAGACAATACACACTGACATATAGTGACAGGCACCTTTATGACTTACTAGTGCTTAAAATATATGCAGTACAACAAGCTTTTCCTAATTAATAATACTGATGAAAACTGGTGACTGAATTTTATAAATAAAATTTTCCAGCATTACTGAGTACTAATTTTACTGGAAAAAAAAAAAAAAAAAAAGCACAATGTTTATATCTGCTATTGCACTTAACTTGTAAACAGGTTGCCTGAGATAAAACAATTTACGAGCATACCTTGATCCTGTGTGCTGGCTTGCTCAATTATAACAAATCAAAACAAGCTGCTTTTGCATACAGGGTCAATCAGAGGCTACAATATATTTTCACATGGTGAACTTACGAATTAAATCAACCACATGCCTATTTCCAATACATACTTCTCACCAAGAATAGTATAAACAGTGGAGAGGTGTATGAATGTAAATATAGATGTACAATGTAGTATGTAAGTAAGTAGAATAACATGGACTCTTGGACAGATTCAATGTGGCTGGCACCACAACATATTTTTGAGGTGGGCAATGCTTGTCTTAGTTAATACTAGAAAACTTTATTGCTGCTTGATTGTTCAAAGGTTTCACCATTTGGTTCTTTGCCACATTATTATATACGTATCTGCTATTCACTTAAATTATTATTCATTATACTCTTTGTTGTGGCTTCTGTCAAGTGAAGCACCAAGGGCTATGTGGATCTTCAAAAAGCCATCCCCATCAACTTATCTTCTCAAGTTGTACCTGAACATTCAGTCCATGCCCTAAGTACTTGTGCTAAGTCTAGTAGTAAACGTGGATTCCAATTCAATATTTTATGTGCGTAGGATGTATCAGTACATAGCTAGTGTTTCACTATGACAATGGTTATACATCTAGAATTTAAGGCTGAGGTTTTAAGTAACAGTATAACTGCTTTACGATAAAGTGAATCTTTAGATTTCCAGAATGACAATTCACCTGCAAGTTTTCTATCAAACCAAATCTACAGGTACAAAAATGATACACTGCTTTCCTTTAGGGATCCTACTTACAGAAACAAGACATAGCAGACGTGCTGCCAGATTCCCTGTGAGCCCACCAATAATGATATCAGCAGAGCATGAAATAATATTAGCCATGGCAGCAGCAGCAGAACAAATGGTGTAGTGTGAAGTGGAAGACAACCACTACTTTAATAATCCTTCCACTTCGATATTGCTATAAGCTTTGTTATCAAGAAGTTCAAACACAAACTTGTTCTTAATAATATATGCATCTTCAACATTAACAAATTAATTAAGTATTAATGGTCACTTCAATGATAATTATTAATTGAAGAATCTCTGTATATTATACTTTTACAAAATATAGCAAGGAGATATACAGTTCAGCAAAGAAAGGCTCTTTATGTCCACTTTGTACATAAAGAAAAATGTCACCCAAAATAGATTGCTGAAAAAAAGATAACTGATGAGATATAGCAGACAATCATTTGAACAATGTCAAATTACTATTTAAATTTAGAAAAGTTAACCCTCAAACAAATTCTTTTTATTTTTCCATTAATCTTTAACCATCTCAATAACCAATAGAAATTTATCATCTTGATATACAAGCTTACATGATATGATGTGGCAGACAATACTGCAGTGAGTTACTTTTGACATCCAAGAGGAGATATGAGGAGCCCATGCAATAGGACCCAACACACCAACACCAGAATTACACTCTCTGTGTTTCCCGCCGGGCCCACTATTGCTGAAACGTGGTGAAAACTGAATTTTGACACTCATTCTTATAGCAAAGCTACAGAAGATTGAGTGTTGCTAACTTTGGAGCGTAGAAAGCAGCTAGAAACAGCTAGATGGGTTGGGTTTTAGCGGGCAAGAGTGTTGAACTAATGGGAGAGCGGCTGGGACACCAGCTCTCGACCGATCAGCAGTGCGCAGTGGTAATGTGTGTCTTAGTTTATGATGCACATACTCGTTGCATTTTTGTGCCCTTTAAAGTCCTGGATTATTAAACCCTTCCACCTCTTCATCCAGCACCACCCACATAAGTAACTTATACATCTATTGTTAGATAATGTAATCAACTGTGATTGTATCAATGAATAATACCTTTATGACAGCCATAACATATAAAAACCCACAAAAACCCAAAATCTTGAAAAAAAAAAAAAAAAAAAAAAAAAAAAAAAAATCATGATTTTTATTTTGCCTATTTTTGGCTAAAAATTATACCATGTTATATTCATAGTGCCAGTTCCCTGGGGTCAATTTGGGCAGCAATCCAACAACAAGTAATGAAACCCATTTTGTTGTTCTTTTAATTTTTTCAGGAAACCCATGACAAATTTTTTTTTTTTTCTATATGCTACAATTGCTCAAAGTTAACACTAAATATCTCAGAACTACAATTGTGTTGGTCCTTGTCACACAGGGCTCCTCATTTGTTACTTCCAATTTATATTTATGGTGCCTCAATTTGTTTTCAAAGTGACAACTGTAATGTATTTCTTATCCAGCTAGTTTTCAGTAATAAGAGGGTTTACTTTTAGACAAATTATTATGTAACACTAAAGGATTTTGAAATGAATCATGAATAAATGGGAATTTTTGCCATGACCATCCTCTGAGAGTTCATAGAAATAAACATTGGATATATACAGATAAATAATCTCTGTATATCTATCAATTCTTTTTGTCTTGAAAACATGAGTTTGTTAAAAATAATGACTTTGTATAATACTTAACTATTACACTTTTTCTCCAGATACTTTCCATTTACCAACCACTTCATCCATTCTTTTGTCATCACCTTGCCACTCATATCTAATCAATTACAATGCACGGAAGTGAGTTGAGGAATTTCTGAAGTTGAAAGTAAAACAATGTCAAGTGTCTTGATATATGAAATACAGAATTTGCAATAAAGGGTAAAATAACTAAATTCCAATATTACGCAAAATAATCAAAATGCCCTTTTAAGTATTTTAGTTCAGCCTAAAATGCTGACCAATTTTTTTTTTTCCAACAAACGTTTACTTTTCTTTTTCCAAACTCAGGCATACATTCAACTACTAGAGTTCCTATTTAATATTCTTCATTCTGTTTCAATGTCAACAGGAGCATACTCCAGAAATCTAATGTCATATTTCATCCACATTATTCATATATCCACCAATTTGTAATGTATAAATCAAGGCAAGGACAGTTCAACATCAATACAGATACCCCCAAAAACAGTACACCAGTAACTTTGGCTTCATTTAAATACACAGAGCACATAGCATACACATAGACATGAAATGACTGGATAATCCTTCACACATTTAGTATGTAACACAGATACATTGCTTTTGGTGGCAGTTATAATGGAAGACTTTCCTACACCTTAACACTCACAACCTGGATTATTCTATGAAGTAATCCAAGTGAATCACTATTCCATGAAATCTCAACATTTAACAATAGTATATCTAATAGTGCATTTTATATTAGTTATGAGAGGTGCACATGAGTAGATAATAACTTATAGCATAAGTGCAGCATCAACAATTGGTGATAAAGGCTCTAATACCCAGCGCAAGGTGGTGGGGCTGAGAGTTATAACATGGTGCAGTGATGTGTATGTGGTTGTGCTTATGATCAATATTGTGCTCTCCTGAACTACTATTCAAGGCACATAATTTCAGTTTGGAAGATACAAAATCACATTCCAGTCAGTAATGACAAAAAAATATTCTAATAAAGAAGTGCAATATACTATTTAACACAAGGTATCAGTAACTCACTGAAAAATATCTGCTAATAGAATGTCTCATGATACTCTTTTTGAGAATCATCACTCTGGTATGAGCTAAAAATCACATTCAAAATGTGCTGGTAGTTCACATGGTATATGATAACATTTACAGGTCAGAATTTTGGCACTGTAGTACTGCAAGAAGGCAGCCAATGATATCAGACTTTAGTTCTACAGAATGATTGGAAATTCCCACATTATGTAATGCTAGATTCCGAGAAATTGCTGAAACTGAATGCCACTCTAATACTTGTTTATTTATTGAACTGCAACATTAGTGACATTGCTGGAATTAAGGTGGAATAACAATTGAACTATTTGTTCCAGTAATCTGATGAGAATGAAATAAATGTTCTTGAGACATACCATATAACAGCTTTGGGAAAAAGTAAAAGACTTCACCTGAATCTCATTTGGATTGTCCAAATGTCTCCTTCATTTTCTGAGCCTTTAAAGTTTAGTAGAATATTTCCAGATCCTGAAGGATAATATTGAATTCATAAGTAACACTGACTATCCACAACTTTTTTTTAGCTGACTGTATTAACTCTAAACTTTTGTTAAATGATCCAAAATAGATTTTGGCTATGACATGAGTAAAAGTAAGATTATTTAATTGGATAACTTCATTATGTATCTTATATTATTTTCTCCTGTTATGAATATGAACTTTCTTCAGATGAACTCTATCTTACTATTTCAGTTATATCATAAGAATTTTACCAGGATTTGAAAAGCAGTAGTGCTAGCAGTTGGAACTCTATGATTTAGTAATTTTCTCATGAAATCAAGCATTTTTCAGAAATCAGCAAGATTCTGTAGTTATGCCAAAGGATTGAGTGATGCTATCATGTTTGCTTAAGCATCTGCACCATCAAAAGTTATTACCTCAGTGTTAAAGATATTACATCATCAAGTCTGTCACTTATGAATGTGTAGATTTCATAAACAACTTTCAAGAAAACTTTGATCAATACTTTCTTTTGCTTTTTGACTAGAAAAGTTTACTGTTCAATAATGTTTTGGTAGAAATTCATTACACTATGAAATTCTAAAATGTTGGAGGATTAAAATTTTTTATACATTAATAAATTATTAGTAAATGCAAAGTAATAAAAAAAAGTGTTTGTAAAAGAGTAACATGTCTTGACCTAAAATGAAACCCTATCAACAAAGACCTAAAATGCAGCATGTGCTCAGTCACATACAAAGGAATTGAGCTAGTAATCACAGCTAATAAAGTGTGTGTGTGTGTGTGTGTGTGTGTGTGTGTGTGTGTGTGTGTGTGTGTGTGTGTGTGTGTGTGTGTGTGTGTGTAAGAGAAAATGTTTAAGTACTTCAAAATACCAATACATTTGCTTAATTATATATGTAATATAATTCTGAGGCATTGAGGAATAAGTGAAACCAAAAAAAGTTTGTTCCTTACTGTTCAGCCTGAGCCTCCTCCTCAACCTCTGGTATGACTACTGCCTCCTTTGCCATCTCTAGCTTACTCTCTACACTCTTAATGTATTCTGCTACTTCAAAATGCCCAAACTCGTCAGCATCATCTGCTGGTGTGTGGCCCCACCTGGAAAACAAAATTTGAAGATGATGAATGAGGAAATGCAAACAAGCAATGGAAGGGAAGGGGAACTTGGGTAAAAAGACAAAAAAATATTTGATATGATCTAAAGGTAATACAGTAATATATACATGACTAGTCCTGAACATTTGTGTGGACAAGTAACAGAGACATGTGAATGTTGAAAATTAATGAATATAATTAGTGTGCCCTTCTAAATTAAAACCCCAGAATCCCTACAATAGTGTGTTCCCTAATGGCATTTTTCTGGAAGTTTAATTAAGTACCTTGAAATTATCATTATTTTTAAAATTTGTGTCTGAAGATCAGCTTTGGGTAAGATCACTTGATATGTGTGGTGATAAAAATAACCTAAAAATGGAGATTTAATGAAGAGGCATGAATCTTACGAGTGTACAAATCAGCTACCCGACTGAAAGCAGGTAAGCAGAGGGCACTGTTTCTCGGTGAGCTAAGCCTTTAGCAATTACAAGTATTTCCTTAGTTATTTTCTTTTTGATATCTAAACGAAAAACAACTATGCAGATATACTTTCTCCTTTTTGTGCTGCCTCAAAGATTCATTGTGTTCAAGTTACTGCTTCAAAAATACAACCCAAGAAAGGGACATAGGAAATTGATAGTAAGAACGAATAAGAATTACGTAAATATATATATATATATATATATATATATATATATATATATATATATATATATATATATATATATATATATATATATATATATATATATTCTTCATTATACAAAGGAAAAAAAAAAATTATAGTTACATATCTCTGCTTATTCTTTATAATTTGTAAGGAATATCCCTAACCTGTCCTTGGGGCTTGGTGGAACGTGACACTTCTCCAGCAGGAAGACAACAATATCCATATGGCCCTCAGATGCTGCCAGGTGAAGTGCTGTCCTGCCATCATAGTCCTTCTGTCCCATGTTCAGGCCAGCCAGTGCATACCTTGGACACAATGGATAACCACCATAACATTTGTCAGCCAGTGTGCAGTGCTGGTGTAGAGCAGAGTATGATAAACAGCAGATTCTATATTATTTATTTATTATTATTACTATTTAAAAAATTCTAATAATGGACATTCAAGAAATATAACAGAATAACTCCTTAATTCAAATCAGCTCAGTCAGTGGTGTAACTGACTGTTTAGCTGTAGGAATAGTAATGTTGTTAAGCCAGGGTCAAGCAAATTATGAGTAATGAAGATGACAAGCCATACACTGTCACAAAGTACATCTATGACTAGAAGTAGTGGGGGGTAGGGTGATAAGTTTTATCACGTCTGCCCTTTGAGCTGGGTACATAGAAATGATCTTTTCTCATTGTCAATGCACACATGCTTAATAATTCTCCAAAATTTAGCTTGCCATATTGAAAGAAAGTATCATGAAATAGGTAGATAACATGTATCAAGAGAGAGAGAGAGAGAGAGAGAGAGAGAGAGAGAGAGAGAGAGAGAGAGAGAGAGAGAGAGAGAGAGAGAGAGAGAGAGAGAGAGAGAGAGAGAGAGAGAATTGGATGTTACAGACTTAAGATTAAATTCAAAATATGAAGGGAAGTTTACAGCTTAAGTGAATGTCTAAGTATTGACCTAATTAAGTGAAAAATTATAATACACCAGATGGTGTTAAAACTCAGATTCAAGAGTTTTCTTAGTCACTTATACTAGCTATATTATCAATAATTTTTTTTAAAGCCTATAGCACCTGTAGGTGTACTTGAAGAGTATGGGAAGCGCTGTTCAGCTTCCACCCATTAGCAGCGCAGGCAATTTTATTCATAGTGGTACCCATATTAGGGCCCATATCACCACCCAAGCACATCTTTGGTGAAAGGCAATTACACCTACACTTAGAACCTGGGTATCAAGGTGACTAAAGGCTCTAAACTACTTGTCAAATGACAAAGTTTCAAGACGGCACGTGGTGGGATTCAAACCTACGCATGGACGTCTGCTCGATCCCACGCTCACCACCTTATCCACTACGCCACCGATGGAGACAAGGTTAATAATGATTAAACTACTCCTATGAGGTTAACGCACCTCCTCATGGCAGTAACATCCCCTGAGCTGGCAGAGAAGAGGAGGGACACCACTTTTTGACCCCGTGACTCAAACTTCTGCTTGCGAGGATCCTTCTTATTGGCGGCGTGACGAAGGTTGTCGTAACGGTGGAAATTGAACACCTGTACAAGTTCCTATCACAAAAATAAAAAATTAATTAATTACTATTACTAGTTACTACATCAACACATGTCCATATAGGACATATACTTGACATACTTTGTAGTGCAGTCCCTGGTCTGCACACTCACCTCAGAAAATTTGAGGCCCCTGACTGAGTTGCCGAGGGAGTCGAGCGGCGGTGACCAAGTACAGATGCCCATGACATTGGGGATGACCAGCATGACAGCACCACACACCCCAGACTTGGCTGGCAGTCCCACCTGTAGTGTTTCACTTAGTAGGATCACACACACATATCCAATGACCACAGTTTTGTTGACATATTTAACTACTGTAAACAAGCATCTCCTATAATGAAATATTATGCATAGGAACTTTTAATAATGTTGCAAACAGTATATAAATAATAAAATTTAGTTTTGCAGACATTTATCTTACAAAAATCAGACTAGGATTTATTAAAATTGCTGCTAATTTTAAGCAATAATATATCAATGATATCAAACCCCCTAGGTGTGACACTTTAGAATAGAGAGATTGAGATTCTTACCTTGAAGGCAAACTGACCAGAGTAATCATACATGCCACAGGAGTGCATGAGGGAGAGCACATCCCTTACAGCATCAGGCTTCAACACTTGCTCACCAGTGGTGGGGCAGATGCCACCATTGGCCAGTGTTGCTGCCATCACTGACATGGTCTCTGCTGTCACCTCCATGGAGCAACTCTAGGGAAAGAGATATACACTGTTTTTAACCTATTATTGTATCACACATTAGTGGCATTCCCCACTGTGGCTCCTAATTTTGCCAGTTATTACTGTGTGTGTGTGTGAGAGAGAGAGAGAGAGAGAGAGAGAGAGAGAGAGAGAGAGAGAGAGAGAGAGAGAGAGAGAGAGAGAGAGAGAGAGAGAGAGAGAGAGAGAGAGGTTTTATTATTATTCATAGTGGACAATACCCAATACACTTCACGCCTGGCCCACTCTTGACTGGCTCTCTCCTTCACAAAGCTTATTTCTATCACTATTATTTTGACGTCTTTACAAAAACTTCCTTCGCTCTACCTTTTTCCCATTTCAATTAGTAGTTTTTTCTTTTTTTTTGTAAAGCCTGAAATTTGATATTGCAGATCATTTCTTTCGTTTCCATCATAACTATGTTTTTTTTTTTTTGGACATTTACTTACATTATTATTATTGTTATCATTATCGCATTATCGTTTTTATTGCAAAGGCCAAATATATATAACGAATTTGGAATCTCTCTCTCTCTTTTTCCAACAAACGATAAATACTAAACTTCTAAAGTCCCGCAACACTGCCACGAGCTGCATCTTTCCTACAGTCGCACGCACCGAGACAGCTTCTCACCAGCATTTCCTCGGCGGTAACACACCAAGACCTCCCGCTAACCACTTGCCAACCGCAAGTGTGTAGTGTCAAGGGGTTCCATCGCTAAAATGTAGCAGGTGGCAGTTTAAAATCTCTTAAACTTTCCTCACGTCTAAGTAATTTGCCGCGTGACTCTCCCGCGAGCTGTGACTTTGCGGTTCGTTCTGAGAAAAGAGAAGGAGATAGCAGCACCAGACCAGACTAGACCAGGCCATACACTCCACCACCTCGTATTTTAGAGCACGAATTTAACAGAACGGCGGGCTGAGGCAAAACAGGGTAGGCGGGACCACATTGACAGTGATATTATCTTGATGCCGTCTTCACCTGTCAGCGGCGCACATTTTACCTGTCGCTGCTGACTAAGTTGCAAATGAAGAGACGGTACATCAACACCATACCTAACCTTGGGGCAGGAGGAGGAGGAGAGGGAGAGGGAGAGGAGAGGAGAGGAGAGGAGAGAGAGAGAGAGAGAGAAGAAGAAGAAGAAGAAGAAGAAGAAGAAGAAGAAGAAGAAGAAGAAGAAGAAGAAGAAGAAGAAGAAGAAGAAGAAGAAGAAGAAGAAGAAGAAGAAGAAGAAGAAGAAGAAGAAGAAGAAGAAGAAGAAGAAGAAGAAGAAGAAGAAGAAGAAGAAGAAGAAGAAGAAGAAGAAGAAGAAGAAGAAGAAGAAGAAGAAGAAGAAGAAGAAGAAGAAGAAGAAGAAGAAGAAGAAGAAGAAGAAGAAGAAGAAGAAGAAGAAGAAGAAGAAGAAGAAGAAGAAGAAGAAGAAGAAGAAGAAGAAGAAGAAGAAGAAGAAGAAGAAGAAGAAGAAGAAGAAGAAGAAGAAGAAGAAGAAGAAGAAGAAGAAGAAGAAGAAGAAGAAGAAGAAGAAGAAGAAGAAGAAGAAGAAGAAGAAGAAGAAGAAGAAGAAGAAGAAGAAGAAGAAGAAGAAGAAGAAGAAGAAGAAGAAGAAGAAAACGAAAAATAAAAGTAAAAAGAACGATAAAAAAAAGATGAAAAAAAGAAGAGTAGGAGTAAGAAGAGAAGGAAGAGGAAGAGGAAGAGGACGACCGGTATGAGAAAGCAACACGTGTAATGCCAGCCATCAGTACATCCAAACACCAACAGAGGCGATGACCAAAACCGATCCAAGCTATGATTAGAACCACCACACAAAGGCGTGTGTGTGTGTGTGTGTGTGTGTGTGTGTGTGTGTGTGTGTGTGTGTGTGTGTGTGTGTGTGTGTGTGTGTGGTTGGTTGTCAGCGTTATTAGAACTGGAGGGGCGGGTCGGGTTAGGGCGGGGCGAGGCGGGACATGACAGGGCGTGCTTGTTATTGTGTTTGGAGACGCAGGGATCGAGTACTGGGGAGCCCTTCACATCAAAACAGGGGAGGAACGATGGACAGTTGGGGGAGGGAGAGGAGGAAGTGCCAAGATGCGCTAATTCAAAACACCGGAAGAAGAAGGAGGAGGAGGAGGAGGAGGAGAATAGTATTGAATCTGTGTATAAAGATAGCAATAAAATACCACGAGAGAGAGAGAGAGAGAGAGAGAGAGAGAGAGAGAGAGAGAGAGAGAGAGAGAGAGAGAGAGAAATAGCTATGCACATCACTATTAACAAGAACAGCAGTGGAACAAGTAAAGGCAAGGGAAAAAGAGAAGGAAAGCAGCAGCGTGGAGTACAGAGAGTGACACTAACAATATGACAACAGTAGTGACAGCAGCCAGGTAATTGTTTATTGAAGGTAGTGATGCTGTATAAAATCACCAAATAGTAACCAGAATAAATATAAAAACGTGTCGCGGTATTGAAGGGGTTCATGTTAATATTTTTCACATCGAGTTACGCTTTGCTGGGACTTTTTCTTTTTTTATCTATTTATACCATGTGGGGTTTTCACAGGAATTTATGGGCTAAAGGGGATACTTTTTAGGGTACCTCCTATCTCAAAGCCCACCCGCTAGGAAACCGTTGCCCAGAGTGAGGAAGCCCAATCTACGTACACTCGGACCGTGGACAGGATTCGAACCCGTGCGCTTGGAGACCCCTCGGACCCCAAAGCACGCACGGTTCCACTGTACCACGGCGTACTTGATGTATTATATGAGATGAGTCACTTTCAGAAACCTCCGCTGAAGAACAAGAAAATTTTTCAACTATAAAACTAGAAAGGAGATTAATTCTACCACTTGATAACCCACCATTGTGTGTCTGTGGCCTGGGGTTAATGAGAGACGATCATTAGACTTATCAATGCTTGCTGCGCTCACCACCCACTACACTAACTGTGTGGGAGGGGCATTATGCTGATTAGGAAGAAATGAGAGCAGCAAGACGCCCTCGTATAGTGATGGGCGAACACTGGACCTGTCTATGCTTGCTGCGTGGGAGGGGCATCATGCTGTCTGATGCCATGCCACCAGCACATTTGTGGCGCTACAGCCCAGTCTCGTCAAACAAACACACAGCACGGTCTCGATTTGCGTCACCACCGCTAACAGTGCTGGGGGCCGTCGAAGATGAGGAAGACCCGAGGGTTAAGTAACTTATTCTCTGAAGAGCTGTATCGGGTGGGCAACTGTAGCACTTAAACAGACAACCACAGGAGCGATTCTTCCTTGTGAGTGGAAGAGAAAAGCTTTACTTAATATTCCAACCATAACTCCGTCCTCTTATCTTACCTATCCTCCTCCTCCTCCTCTCCTTCCTCTACAGCAGCACCAACAACACAACGACACCAATTATGTAAGTAAAAATGCTAAAATGAAAGTCACAATAAATATTCTATAATGTTTAACTTCCTCTTTCTCTCATCCTCCTTCTCGACTCGTCTCCTTCCCTCTCACGCCCACACACAACCCAGCAACACCCACAAGCCGCAGGAGAGCGTCGGGATCAGCTGGTGAAGGGAGGGGGGAGGGAGCACGGGCACGGGAGCATTTTGGGAGGCAGGAGGAGGGGTTGTGGGAAGGTACATGGGAGAGGTGAAAGAGAGGAGGGAGAGGAGGGAAAGGTAGTCTGTGCCACGCAACAGGAAGAGCTGGACACTGATTTAACCATGACAAAACAAAACTATTTATTGAATATACACATGTACATACCAGGAGAGAGAGAGAGAGAGAGAGAGAGAGAGAGAGAGAGAGAGAGAGAGAGAGAGAGAGAGAGTAAAATTAGAGAAAGAAGAGGGTCCAAAGATTTAGCAGAGAAGAGGCCAGGAGAGAGAAACAAAAATCATCATGACTATTTGTCTTTCAGGAATCTGTTGGCTCGAGGTGAAATGTGTGACCACCAGGTGCTCTCTCTCTCTCTCTCTCTCTCTCTCTCTCTCTCTCTCTCTCTCTCTCTCTCTCTCTCTCTCTCGTGTGTGTGTGTGTGTGTGTGTGTGTGTGTGTGTGTGTGTGTGTGTGTGTGTGTGCGCTGCTACTACTACTACTACTACTACTAAATATCTTAAAAATGTAATCTTTAAAACTATAACTACTTTTGGAACTACTACTACTACTACTACTACTACTACTACTACTACTATTACTACTACTACTACCACCACCACCAACAACAACAACAATAACAACCTACCACCACCACACACCACATAATCCACTATATAACACGCATTACACAAACACAAGCCTTAAAATTCACGGACAGGCATCGAAGTGAGCCTTTTAGTTTCATCGTTTTTGTTGCCCTTGGCCATGGAGTTCTTCTCTCTTACGAAAAAAAGGGGGGGACATGAAAAAAAAGAAGGAAAAATAAATAAAGAAAACGAGTTAGTCCTGAAACCAGTCACGAATAAATACTTCCAACTTTCCGAGACAACATCTACTTAACCAATGAGAACGTGTGTGTTGAGTCTGCTTATGTTCAGGCTTCATTATATGCATGGAGCGCCTGGGAGACACGTGAGGGGAAATAGAAGAGAGGAGGGATGGGAGGGGACACACACACACACACACACACACACACACACACACACAAGAAAGAGAGAGATAGAGAGGAATAGACAAGGAGTTGTGAATAAATAAATAAGATTGCAGGGATGTGAAAGAAGGAAAAAAAGATATTATGAGGAATGAGAGAGAGAGAGAGAGAGAGAGAGAGAGAGAGAGAGAGAGAGAGAGAGAGAGAGAGAGAGAGAGAGAGAGAGAGAGAGAGAGAGATGGCAAGTAAGGTACACAAGTAGTCAAGGCGTGTGATGTTTCTTTCTTGATATGCTGTCAATTAAAGTCAGAGTCAGAAAGAGTAAACACAGCGAGATATAAACAAGCCGGAGGAACACACACACACACACACACACACACACACACACACACACACACACACACACACGTTTCCCCATCTCTCTCTCTCCTAACTACCTCGCATTTTCTCTCCCTCTCATTTCCTATCTTCAATTTGTCCTTCTTTCTCGTATATACCATTAATTCCTTTCTTTCTGCCTCTATCCTCTTTAAACCATCCAATTCCCGTCCCCCTCTCTCTCTATCTCACTCATTCATCACAATTCCCTCTTTTTCCTCTTCTCCCATCCTCGCTCTCATTAATCTATTTGTTACCCTCAGTTTCACACGAACGGATCACCTCTCTCTCTCTCTCTCTCTCTCTCCCTTCCCTGCACACCTCAAGGGACACTACCTCAAGCCAGTCACATGTAAAGCTACTATACCTTCCCAATGCAGTCCTGAAATATAGAGTCGTGCCGAGGGAAGACAGGTAACGACGATACGAGTAGAAACGATGGACATGGGAAAGAAACTGCATGATGGGTTAAATCAGAAAACGAGATGTAAAGAATGGTAATAAGTGCATGGATGGTAAACAAGAGGAGAAACGTGAGGTAAGAGTGTTTACTGAGGTATTGAGTAACATGAGAGATGTAGTGTTATAAAAGTGGGCATTAAAGAAAGGATATGATGATGAAACGAAGGAAACATGCTTAAAAAGAAACTATGAAGAAAAATACTAAAAAAAAGAGTTAAAATGGGAAAAAAATAATAAATAGAGCATAAGAAAAACATTAATACGACATGAAAAAAGATAACAAAACGAGAAAAAGACAAGGACAAGAAAAAAAATAAGGAAAACCAGAGAAAACAAGAAACAATCCGAAAAAAAAAACAAGAACAAAACAGGGTAGATAAAACAAAGATACAAGGAGGTACACAAACAAAGGGGAAGCAGTAGCACGCAGAGGTGACGGTGGAACGTACATCAATTCAGAAAGAGTCATACAAAACCAAGAGCGTGACACGGTGGCTTGTAAATGACGACGCGCCATAAATCCAGGTGGTGGTGGTGGTGGTGGTGAGAGGCAAGCTACAATACATGAAGTTCAAAAGGAAAGGTAAATAATGTTGTTTACGTGTATTTCTCGAGCCGAATGGTGGTGATCTGTCCCTCTCTGTATCTATCTGAAGTGTGTGTGTGTGTGTGTGTGTGTGTGTGTGTGTGTGTGTGTGTGTGTGTGTGTGTGTGTGTGTGTGTGTGTGTGTGTGTGTGTGTGTCACTCATCTTTAACGTCTCAACTAACTTTTTTCTGTCTATCTGTCTTTGTCTGTCATCCTCTCTCTCTCTCACACACACACACACACACACACACACACACACACACACACACACGACTGAGGCGGGTTATGACTTAAAAGCATCATCATCATCATCATCATCATCATCACTACTACCACCACCACCTTTACCTCCTAGTCACCTTTTCTCATATTCAAGAGTGCTCTCTCTCTCTCTCTCTCTCTCTCTCTCTCTCTCTCTCTCTCTCTCTCACCTCATTTACACCTTCATTTCTGTAACATTACTAGAAGAGAAAGAAAAAAGAAAAATAAGCTGTCAGGCGCCCCGTTCATATTTTCCTAACTTTTTATACTAGTAACTTTTTGTACTCATTACTGTCGTTACTGATTACTACTACTACTACTACTACTACTACTACTACTACTACTACTATTACTACTACTAATACTGCTATACATCAGGTACAAGCCAGCAGTAGCAGTAATAGTTGCGGAAGGAGCAATGGCAGCAGCAGTAGTATCTCCATTATTAATATAACTATTGGTGGAGGTTGGCTGTGGCTTTACAATAAACTGCACAAACTGGCGATAAAATATGAAAAACTGGAGCACGTCCACATACTGATGAAGGTCTGGGGAGGCGAGGCGCGGAGGGAAACAGTGCGATGCTTCTTGTGTTGACTCCAACCAAGGTCTCTATATGACTTCTGTTCTCTCTCTCTCTCTCTCTCTCTCTCTCTCTGTAAGATAGCACTATTTGACAGCCCCTTTCTTTACAGCCCCTAAAAAACACACACACACACACACGAACATGTTCGTACATAAAAGGTGATTATCATTTCGCTAACTAGCGGAGGTGGTGGGCTGGGAATAGATTAAGAAACACTGAACAGAATCCCATTACCGCACTCCTCACCGCCTTGGAGACCCAACTAACATTCCTCACCTCCTAATATAGTCTAACCCTTAGCTTTTATGACAATGCTCTACATTACACGCAAGAGCAATACGTCTCCTCCTGGTATCCCGGGACCGCTCACACTGAGATGGTCCCGCACTACACCTCTGTCACTCGAGTGTGGAAAGATCAGAAGAGTGCTGCATGCTCTGATCTTCCATGGAATAGCAATTGCTTCTTTGTCAGAGATCAATCTTTTTTACACAGGCACAACACAGATGACCGTCCCTGGCAAGGATGTAGAGATTCTGCATTCACACTTTTTTCCAGTAACAAAGTTCGTAAAGTCTGGTTCATCTGGGGCTGCCGCTGTGCTATCCAGGACAGAGGCAGCTCACAGACCTTTCATTTTCTGCCCTTTATATTTCTGCCAAACATCATGCCAATTCTGTCAAAAAAACAAATTGCCAAATGCTCTTTAGAGAAAGAGAGAGAAAAAATACTACTCGTGACTTCTGGCACCAAGCCAAAAACCTCTCGAACAATTTCCCTTTCTTCATCTTCGCTCCCTGTCATTCCAATGGCACCAAAGCCATGACCTCTGTCCCTGACGCTGAGGCGCTTCACTCGGACCCTTGCTAACAACTCTGCACGTGATGATTCGGGGCTTCACTTCCTTTTTCTGATAATGTCAGTCACTGAGATTCCTTGATACTTGGAACGCTCATTGTTCAGGACGAGTCCCTCCTCTCGCTCTTCGTGCCTGTGCTTCAATGCTCCTACCTTACCAACCTAAATCTTTTACTTACGTCCAATATATTTTTGTAAATTTGGTTTCTTGTCTTGTCTTGTCTTGTCTTGTCCACAGGGTATCCTTAAACATTCGTTTGTCCTTGACGATATTCTGTCTGATCACCTGTATGGGTTTCGCTATGGAGGATCAAGTTTTCACTATCCTATATCTTGCTCCAGTCTTCGTTTCCTTAAATATTTACTTATCATTATCATTCAACTTTTTAAGCCCTGAAAAATTTTTGAAACACACACACACACACACACACACCCGGTAGCTCAGTGGTTAGAGCGCTGGCTTCACAAGCCAGAGGACCGGGGTTCGATTCCCCGGCCGGGTGGAGATATTTGGGTGTGTCTCCTTTCACGTGTAGCCGCTGTTCACCTAGCAGTGAGTAGGTACGGGATGTAAATCGAGGAGTTGTGACCTTGTTGTCCCGGTGTGTGGTGTGTGCCTGGTCTCAGGCCTATCCGAAGATCAGAAATAATGAGCTCTGAGCTCGTTCCGTAGGGTAACGTCTGGCTGTCTCGTCAGAGACTGCAGCAGATCAAACAGTGAATCACACACACACACAAAGATAAACGGAGTCACAAACACTGATAAACAAACCGACGAAACCGAAGAGCTGCTCCCAAAATGCTTGCCGATAAAACTATACGCTCCGTTCACATTAACTTGGCGGCGGAACCCTAAAGTACATCCACCCAGGAAGGCGAGGCGAGAGGCGAGACCAGAGGCAAGACCCAACCCAGAGCTGTCACCCGCGCCCAGGTCTCCGCTGACAGGTTGAAGGGAGGGCGTGCAAGACTACAGCACCTCATTACTTCGTTCATATTTCTCACTTAAAAGTCCACCACTGTATTTCAAGTGGATGGCAACGCTTCTCCTTCCCGAACGCATAAACTTCCACCACACCTCCACAAATCAACAAAACTCTCGTAAAAATGAAAAAAAAACAAGAAAAAAGAGAAAAGAAAAAGAGTGCGGTAGTTGGAAGGGGGGGGGAGAGAGAAACTATGGTCATAAATACAAGAATATTGAAGAAGAAGAAGAAGGAGGAGGAAGAGAAGAAGAAAAAAGAAGAAGAAGAAGAAGACGGAAAGGAGGAGTAAAGTCCGATGAAGAAGACACCTTGTCACCAAATGGACTTGTGGATGTGTTTGTTGATTAGTTAACGAGAGAGAGAGAGAGAGAGAGAGAGAGAGAGAGAGAGAGAGAGAGAGAGAGAGAGAGAGAGAGAGAGAGAGAGAGAGAGAGAGAGAGAGAGAGAGAGAGCACTTCAGTCCTTCACTTTAGAGGGCAAAAGGATTCCTAACGCACACCATACCATTGCTTGCACTACAGGACTGGAGGAGGAGGAGGAGACTAGTGACGAAAACGAGATGGGTGTAAGCAGCAAGAACAGTAACATCGTAATATACATACTAATCATCATAATATAACGTGCCATGGCTGGGGCTGAGAAAAATTTAGGAGGAGGAGGAGGAGGAGGAGGAGGAGAAAAGTCGAGGGGCGTGGCGTGATATCGCAGGGAAGGGACGGGACGGGAAGGGAAGGGAAGGGAAGGGAAGGGAGGGAAGGGAAGGGAAGGGAAGGGAAGGGAAGGGAAGGGAAGGGAAGGGAGGGGAGGGGAAGGAAGGGAAGGGATGGAGAAGGGAGGGAAGGGGAAGAGCCAACAGCATCAGTGACAGGGAGAGGTGAGGGGAAGGCACAATGTCAGGTGAGAGTAATGAGGGTGAAGGACGAGGCGGTGAGGGTGGTGAAGACAAGGACGGACGAGGGCGGGAGGATGATGAAGCGAGGCAAGGATCAATCTAGACACGTTCATGACCACTCCAGCACGTCTTCGCTTCACCAGGTCCTGTCGTGCCCTTATCCAACTACCTACTACCTGCGACGCCCCCTGAAGCCGCCTTACGATCACGGGTGACCTGAAGGCGCGGCAGCTGACTCACGCCACAAACCGCAATAAAGTGGAGGAGGAGGAGGAGGAGGGTACTGGGGCACGCGTTGGCTGGCCCCCACTGCGGTATTTTCAGTGGGTGGTGGTAGTGGTGGTGGTGGTGATCGGTAGAAGACGTGAGAGGAGAGCGAGGGAGGCCAGGGGAGATGAGGGCGGGGGAGATGAGGGAGGAGTCGATGAGGGTGGCGGAAGGAGGCAGCTAAGCAGAGGTATATAAACCAGAGAGAGACAGGCAGCTACTAGTGTTCTCCCGTAGTTCCTCACTCAAGACCGCCAAGATGGTAGGTTTCCGAGCAAAGAAGTGATCTTATCTAACCACCACCACCACCACCACCTATACCAATACCACCACTGAAGCCACCGTGGATACCTGCAGGAGTGGATCGAGTGCCTGTGGTTTAGTGTATACATGTGGAGCAAACTATGTGGAGGGCTTTCGAGGGAATCTAGAAGTAACATGAAGGGGCGAGATAAGATATGAAGGGACGAGATGCGATAGGAGGGAAGGTGGAGAGGAAAGGTGTAAGGCAGGGAGAAAGAAAAGTGAAGGGTAATATTCAGAAGGAAGGATTTGAAGGAAGCGTGAAGGAATGACAGTAAAAATTATAACAATAATAACGACAATAATAATAATAATAATAATAATAATAATAATAATAATAATAATAATAATAATAATACCGGAACCCTGACTATGCCCGTTCTAATGAGAAATACACAAACGAGAAATAAAGCAACAAATGACGCGCGGAAAAAAAGAAAAAGAAAAAGAAAACCAAGAAATTGCAGCGACATTGTGTGTGTGTGTGTGTGTGTGTGAGATCAACAGTTACATACTTAGTTCAAAAGACATTAGTAACTTCATGCTTAATCACACACACACACACACACACACACACACACACACACACACACACACACACACACACACACGGCCCAGTAGCTCAGTGGTTAGAGCGCTGGCTTCACAAGCCAGAGGACCGGAGTTCGATTCCCCGGCCGGGTGGAGATATTTGGGTGTGTCTCCTTTCACGTGTAGCCGCTGTTCACCTAGCAGTGAGTAGGTACGGGATGTAAATCGAGGAGTTGTGACCTTGTTGTCCCGGTGTGTGGTGTGTGCCTGGTCTCAGGCCCATCCGAAGATCGGAAATAATGAGCTCTGAGCTCGTTCCGTAGGGTAACGTCTGGCTGTCTCGTCAGAGACTGCAACAGATCAAACAGTGAACACACACACACACACACACACACACACACACACACACACACACACACACACACACCGCGTAGTGTAGTGGTTAGCACACTCGACTCACAATCGAGAGGCCCGGGTTCGAGTCCCGGCGCGGCGAGGCAAATGGGCAAGCCTCTTAATGTGTGGGCCCCTGTTCACCTAACAGTAAATAGGTACGGGATGTAACTCGAGGGGTTGTGGCCTCACTTTCCCGGTGTGTTGTGTGTTGATGTGGTCTCAGTCCTACCCGAAGATCGGTCTATGAGCTCTGAGCTCCCTCCGTAATGGGGAAGACTGGCTGGGTGACCAGTAGGCGACCGAGGTGAAATACACACACACACACGTTCCTGCATAGACAAGAACATGATCATTACGGCTCTAAGACCGCCCCATCGTGTCAAGGCACCCCGAGATGACGAAAAAAACAGTGGTCAGAATTCTAAAAAAGTGTTCCAACAGTATCAGCTGATTGACTAATGAGGAAATTTACACTTGAATATACTTACTAAAATTTCCGTGAATACTTATTAAAGACGTAATTCTGTCATAATTAACATAAGGACATAAGAAGAAGAAGAAGAAGAAGAAGAAGAAGAAGAAGAAGAAGAAGAAGAAGAAGAAGAAGAAGAAGAAGAAGAAGAAGAAGAAGAAGAAGAAGAAGAAGAAGAAGAAGAAGAAGAAGAAGAAGAAGAAGAAGAAGAAGAAGAAGAAGAAGAAGAAGAAGAAGAAGAAGAAGAAGAAGAAGAAGAAGAAGAAGAAGAAGAAGAAGAAGAAGAAGAAGAAGAAGAAGAAGAAGAAGAAGAAGAAGAAGAAGAAGAAGAAGAAGAAGAAGAAGAAGAAGAAGAAGAAGAAGAAGAAGAAGAAGAAGAAGAAGAAGAAGAAGAAGAAGAAGAAGAAGAAGAAGAAGAAGAAGAAGAAGAAGAAGAAGAAGAAGAAGAAGAAGAAGAAGAAGAAGAAGAAGAAGAAGAAGAAGAAGAAGAAGAAGAAGAAGAAGAAGAAGAAGAAGAAGAAGAAGAAGAAGAAGAAGAAGAAGAAGAAGAAGAAGAAGAAGAAGAAGAAGAAGAAGAAGAAGAAGAAGAAGAAGAAGAAGAAGAAGAAGAAGAAGAAGAAGCACATTTCGTTGGCAAATTTCAGTGCCAGTATGAAGTCAGTTAATTTTCCACGAAGTATGTAACTACCCTTGCCTCACACGGGTACTCGCACACCACACACGATTGTCATTTCTCAAACACACTCACAGGGACGCCCCCCCCAAAAAAAACCCAGAAATGACATGACAGAGACGCAGAACATAAAACAAGGAAAGTCAAGTGAGCAGAGGCGAGGCAAAGTGTGTGTGTGTTTTCCTGAAATAACTCGGTAATGAACATAAAAAAGATACACTCGCTTGGAAAAAAAAAAAAAAAAAAAAAAAAAAAATAGGCGCCATGACTGACAAGTATGAGGGAAAGGCGGGAAAAGAAACAGACTGAAAACTAAACAAGACTGAAAGATAAACAGACGGGCAGACAGACAGACAGACAAACAGATAACACACACACACACACACACACACACACACACACACACACACACACACACACAAGTGATAAACAAAGAGATAAGTGAAGATAAAATAATACAAAGATGTAATAGACGTTTAACACACACACACACACACACCTCAAACTAACAAGCTAATTGACAGACACACAAACAAACAAACAAAAGGAAAAACAAACAAGTGGAGACACGGACATATCAGACATGAGGAGGGAGGGAGGGAGGGAGGAGGAGGGAGGGAGGGAGGGAGGGAGGAGGAGGAAGGAAGGAAGGAAGGAAGGAAGGAAGGAAGGAAGGAAGGAAGGAGAAAGAAAGAAGGAAGAGAAAGAAGAGAGGAGAAAAGTTGATCACAAACATAGACAAACATGGAGGAAAGAAAAAGACGAGAGAGAGAGAGAGAGAGAGAGAGAGAGAGAGAGAGAGAGAGAGAGAGAGAGAGAGAGAGAGAGAGAGAGAGAATATCCCAGACAGGCAAAAGTGCAACGTCTAGACGGAGAAAATGTTTCCATCGCGCTACAGGTGTTGAGGTACAGGAGGAGGAGGAGGAGGAGGAGGAGGAGGAGGAGGAGGAGGAGGAGAGAAGCTAGGAGGGATAATGAGGAAGAGTGAAGGCAAAAAAATGAATAAAAAATGGATATGTGTACGAGATGAAAATTTTGCAACATTAAGGTCGAGAGAGAGAGAGAGAGAGAGAGAGAGAGAGAGAGAGAGAGAGAGAGAGAGAGAGAGAGAGAGAGAGAGAGAGAGAGAGAGAGAGAGAGAGAGAGAACCATCACACACACACACACACACACACACACACACACACACACACACACACAATTAGTATGTAACAAACAGACCCAAACGAAGGCAGAGTAGAAATAATGAAGAAAATAATGAAAGGAGTGAATTATGAGAGTGTGTGTGTGTGTGTGTGTTTGTGTGTGTGTCAGGGTGGCACGAAGTGGGCGGGCAGGGAGGAGGAGGAGGAGGAGGAGGAGGAGGAGGAGGAGGAGGAGGAGGAGGAGGAGGAGGAGGAGGAGGAGGAGGAGGAGGAGGATTACTGCAAATATTTGTTGTGTCTTTATCTTTGTGGCGAAGGTTAAAGGAGGAGGAGGAGGAGGAGGAGGAGGAGGAGGAGGAGGAGGAGGAGGAGGAGGAGGAGGAGGAGGAGGAGGAGGAGGAGGAGGAGGAGGAGGAGGAGGAGAAGAAGGAGAAGGAGAAGGAGAGGAGGAGGATAGAACAAAATGATAGCACTGGTAAGGTCACTCGTCCCACACTCAACCTTTTCCACCTTCCTCCCTTCTCTCACTTTTCCTCTTCCCTTCCTTTGCCTAGATTCCTCCTCCCTCCTCCTCCTCCCTTCCTTCCTTCCTCCCTCCCATGCGGCGCTCACTAATCATACACAAGTGTCTACCCTTTGCCACTCAGAATCTCGCGTCGCCTCCTTTCCTTCAAAGACTTGGAGGAGGAGGAGGAGGAGGAGGAGGAGGAGGAGTTCAAACACGTTAAGGAAGGTGATAATGAATGAGGTCTATTTAATTTCTCTTTCACCTGGTTACTGGTTATTTCCACTGCCGCAGGAGGAGGAGGAGGAGGAGGAGGAGGAGAGAAAGCAGGAGTGGAGGGAGGACACCTGACGTCCCTCCTCACCTGTCACCCGGCACTGCTTATGCGACTCACTCTCTCTCTCTCTCTCTCTCTCTCTCTCTCTCTCTCTCTCTCTCTCTCTCATCTAAACCCTATTTCAGTTTAGTTTTCCCTTATCTCTAAAAAAAAAAAAAAAAAAAAAAAAAAAAGGCTTCTCCCTTTTTTTCCGTTTTTTTCCCACTTTTAAATTTCGTGCAAAGTCTCATCCTATTTTCCTTCCCTCTTACTTCTATTTACTATTGTCACGCTGCCACTATCCTCGCTGGTGTTTTTTCTTCCTATCAGCGGTAATTACAAGTTGCCGCCTCTCTGACTGTAGCCTCCAACATTCCCAACATTTAACTTCTTCTAACAGGATCTAATTAAAGTTACTGGCCTACCTACCTACCTACCTGTCTGTCTGTCTGTCTGTTGTCTTGTTCGTGTGTGTGTGTTTGTAAGTTAGTTTGTATTCTGTTGTTCTTCCTTCGAGTTTATATTTTCTCTTTCCTTCTGTCTTTTTTTCTATTTTTTACTTGTCTCTCCTTTCTTCTTTCCTTTCTTTTAGTAACAGTTTGATAAGGATTAGGCACATAGGATGAGGTATAAAGTCTTTGTTGTCCTCAGTGTTAGCCACGAGTATCTCTGTCTCTTGGTGTTCCTCGCTCTTGCCACACGTGCTATCATTGTTTGCATACCCTACATTACTATAGTACACGAGAACACACCTCTTTGTTGTCCTCAGGGGTTCCTATCGCCGTCCCTTGGTGTTCTTGGCCCTACTATACGTGCTATCGTTGTTTGCATACCCTCCATTATTTCAAAACACCAAGAACATACCTTAAACATCTCACCTGTTCTAGTTGATCCAGTGTACATAAACAATCTACCTGTCCTAATTGATAATGCTTATAATATAAACATTTTACCTGTCCTAGTTAATGTTGTATGCAAATTAGACTTTCTGTTAATACTATACCTAAATATTATACTTGTTCTAGTTAATATTATAAACTAAATACCCAATCTGTCTTAGTTCATGCTGTAAACTAAATATCCCATCTGCCCTAATTAACACTGTATATAAATGTCCTTTCTGTCCTAGTTAATACTGTATAAACGTAACACTCTCCCTGTTCTAATAAATTTTCTACATGCACATTATTCTCCCAGCGTAAGATACTGACAGGCAGCCGACGGTCGTTTAGTGCCAGTGTCACGAAGCGGAGTTCGAACCCATGAACAAGATGACTTTGTGCTCTTAAACGCTCGGAATCTCACTAAAATAATTCTCAAAGGTCAAAAAAAGTGTTCTCATCAGTATTCTTTCCCTCGATAAGTGGCGAGCTTTTGTCTACTCTTCACTGGGAACACGAACGAAGGTACCTTGAAAATTCCCTTGAAACTTCTACAGCTTGTTAAAAAAAAAAAAAAAAAAAAAAAAAAAAAAAAGCTGAAAAAACAGGATAAATGATAACGTTGGTTTCTCATGCGTATTCTTTAGCTTGGTAGACGGAAAGTTCTTGTTTAGTCAATCACTAAAACTATGAAATCACCTTGAAAAGCTCTCTTGAATTTCAACAGCCTGTTAAAACTAAAGGAGAAATGAACACCGCAAGATTTTTAATGAGCATTTCTTCCTTCGTCCAATAATCACTAAAGCCAAGAGAACACAAAAACTACTTAAGAAGTCCACAAAAAAAAAAAAAAAAATATGCTGAAAAAAGGAACCAGAATGAAGTTGCGAAGTCTTAGAAAACGAACCTAAAAGTGTCATTGGAATTCAGTCGATACAAACCATCCACCACCACCACATCCACCACCACCACCACCACCACCACCACCACCTGAGTAGCTACTAGATTATAAACATTTCAACCTGCTTTATTTCTCCCTTCAGAGACATACCTTTCCCCACCTATGTTTATTACCTATTGTCTTTCCTCCTCACTTCTATTCCTCTCTACTTCGCCGAAATACCTCCTTCATCTCTCTCTCTCTCTCCTTCCTACTACACATCTCTCACTTTGTGCACGTCAACAAGATAAAAAAGGAAAGAAAAAGAGAAAAAAAATACTGCACGCTTCCTCGTTGTTGTGAGCAAGTGGGAGAGAGAGAGAGAGAGAGAGAGAGAGAGAGAGAGAGAGAGAGAGAGAGAGAGAGAGAGAGAGAGAGAGAGAGAGAGAGAGAGAGAGAAGAGAGAAAGAGAGAGAGAGAGAGAGAGAGAGAGAGAGAGAGAGAGAGAGAGAGAGAGAGAGAGAGAGAGAGAGAGAGGAGAGAAAGGGAGGAGGAGGAGGAGGAGGAGGAGGAGGGAGGAGGAGGAGGAGGAGGAGGAGGAGGAGGAGGAGGAGGAGGAGGAGGAGGAGGGACACAAGTACAAGTATACACCAGTTGGAGGAGTTTCTAGTTTACTGCTTTCTCTTCACCTGCGTGCATATTTTGAGGCGAGGAAAGAATCATTAAATACTTCACGCTACCATTTTTTTTCCTTCCTTCTCCCCAGCTTGAGAGAGAGAGAGAGAGAGAGAGAGAGAGAGAGAGAGAGAGAGAGAGAGAGAGAGAGAGAGAGAGAGACGGGAAACTATACGTACGTTGAAAGAAAATAGAAAACAAATGAAAAATAAAGCAAAATAATAAAGGAAGAGAAAATTTGAGTAGCGGGAAGGAAAACCAAGAAGGAAATAAATGAAAGTAGAATGACAAAAAAAAGTAGAGGACAGTGAAATTTATAGCAAGGAAGTACGAAAAGTAAAAGCAAAAACTGATAAAGTAAAGATAAAAAGGATGAAAGGAAGGAGAAGGAGAAAAAATGAATAAATAGGACAAAAGGGAGGAAGGAAAGAAAGACAGTAGCTTCTCATCCTTCATACCTCTTAACTCCTTCAGTACCACGACGCGTCTCCATACTCATTCTGCTTACTATTTGGTGATTTTATACAGCTTCAGAAACTCATGTGGGGGATCAAAATAGAAAAGACTGTGGCGATTAACCTTCTGACCTCCATAGATTCTTCCTAATGTCAACAAAATAGCCTAATCGTAAACAAATCTCAAGGTAAAAATGTGTCCCAGTACTGCAGGGATTAATTGAACCTTACCTATCCTGTGCTTTAGTTCACACCCATCACAGGAAGCGCCACGTACGAGCAACACTGTGGTGGTAATTCAACCTTTACTGTCCCCTCCCTTACTACATCCCGTCTCTTCGTGCCCAAACCTAACCACCTGAAGTGAAGCGCTTTGGTTGTTTTATCATTTTCTGAAAGCCAAAAAAATTATTCGAGTATTCGTAACATTTTTTTCCAGTGACCTTGTATACTTCTTGTTTGAACGGACCTGGAGTCATAGTTACGTCCTTGAAAAATTTATTTTTGTCAATGATTCTGCATAATCTTTCTTTATCTGCAACTAGAATCCTAATTATGTCCTTGAATAGTTATACATCAATGATTCTGCATAATCTTTCTTAATTTGTCATTAGAAACCTTATTACGTCCTTGCAATAGGTGTTTTCGTCAACAATTCTGCATAATTCTTCTTAATCTGCCACTAGAATCACGATTATATCCCAGAAATAGGTGTCTCTTTTAAATAATTTAGCATAACTTTACGTAAACTACCACTAGAATCTATCACCTTTTAAATGGGCGTTTTTTCTTTTACGACCCAGAAAAATCCTTGTTTGACTACCCCATTAGAATTCATAAAAAGCTCTTCAGATAGTATTTTTCTTCAACGATTATGCACAACCCTTCCCAAACTATCAAGGTCATGAAAGCACCCTTGACATAGCTCACCCCACCCCCGTCTAGTATTTTTCTTCAACGACTATGCATAACCCTTCTCGAACTACCAAGGTCATGAAAGCACCCTTGACATAGCTCACCCCACCCCACCTCTCCAATAACATCCACTAAAACCTGTTGAGCGAAGAGACAAGACATCGAAATCGAAACCTGTGAGACATACGGTTCTGAAAACACAACCCTAAATCAGTTTCAATATATAACTTATACACAATCTCGTCTTGGCCAAAAGGTCTGCTGCCGCTTTGTGCTTTCTTGTACACCAATGATCATTCAATCCTGCGCCTTAGTACGTAACATTTGAGAAACATTCGTGGCCTTACAAGACTCTAGTTAAAGTGACGCGGGTTTTTAAGTGGATTTTGACGGATTTCTAATTTACGAAGAGAAGGACCATTTAGGAGAGAGAGAGAGAGAGAGAGAGAGAGAGAGAGAGAGAGAGAGAGAGAGAGAGAGAGAGAGAGAGAGAGAGAGAGCAAAGCGTTTCCATCATGCCCTCATTGTCATCTTATTACAACTTGTACTCTCCAATGTCCTTTAGTCTACCTCCTCCTGACACTGCCCTCTAAAGTTCCCCCTCTCTCTCTCAGAACTGGCCGTGCTCCCCTCCACAAATGTGACACACTGCCTACATTTATTTTTCCGCGGCAAAATATATAGGGTGTTTAGTCTTTGATCTTTATTAGTCTTATTTATATTTAGTCGTCGTGTTCTTCCTACTTCTCGCCATCTACCTACCTCGTCATCGTCGTTTTCTCTCTCTCTCTCTCTCTCTCTCTCTCTCTCTCTCTCTCTCTCTCTCTCTCTCTCTCTCCATCTATATCATTCAACCTGTCTTTTTTTTATATTCCTCTCATCATTACTTTACTTTCTACTTTCTCTTCCGACTTTTCCTCCTTTATTTCCTCCTCTTCTCTTCCCTTCTCTTCCTCCTCGGACAATACTTGGGGAGGGCGGAGTGGAGGAGGTTCAGGACGGACGCAACTAATTCTTCTCCGGATCGGTCAAAAGAAATCAAATACCACGAGGAACAATTAGCGATATTTCCTGCACTTTCTTTCCCCAAGGCATATGAAGACGTCACGGAGGAGGAGGAGGAGGAGGAGGAGGAGGAAATGCTGTTGTTGGCACTCTCAACGATGATATTGGGAAAAACAAGTAAAGTAACTAAAGGTTGAATGCTTGTGTACGTGTGTGTGTGTGTGTGTGTGTGTGTGTGTGTGTGTGTGTGTGTGTGTGTGTGTGTGTGTGTGTTGGCTCCCCAGTGCCCCGTGTTGCCAGGGCGCGGCGGTGGACACCCAGTCACACTCAATAAGGCATAAACGTCCCTACACATCAGCCGCACGAGGAGCCAGACCGCAGCTCCCTCAGTACCGCGCCACCCTCGACCTCTTCTTGGTTTCATCCGTGATTTTCTTTCTTATTTACCGAGTCTTTTTTTTTTTTTTTTTGTTCCGCTTGTCTCCCTTCCATCGTGTGGGCTTGTTGTTCCCTAGCGAGGCGAGGCATGGGTCTCTGGCGGACGGGTTGCGGAAGGTCGTGGACGAGGCAGGGAAGGTAGTCTTATCTTATCCAGTTAAAGAGACAGGAATCGAGTGGCTGGTGACGCACTCGACCTGACACTTCTTCATGTCACTGAGCACGGCGGAGGTATGCTGTAGAGCGCTAAATGAAGGAAAATAAACACAGGGAGAGAGGAACATTGATAAAAACATCGAGTGGCGAAAAGCATTCGAGGAATAAGTGACATTTCAAGTTGCTTGCGTCATCTGTCTACTGTGAGGCGCCGCAAGAATTCAGTCACATGCAACGCACAGGAAAGGAGGGAAAAAAGAAAAATTTTACATAACTGATAGAAACGCCAGAGGAACACAGCAACCTTGTCCCTCGCCTCCCAAACCCCCAGCAGTCAATTCTAACGACCTTGTTGAACGAGCCTCGTGTTCTTGACTTGACCGCACGTGGGTGGCGGGCGGGAGAGCGGGCGGCGGGGCCAAGAAATCGCCGCCCGTATATACCACCACCACGCCACCCGCCACCTGCCGCCCGCCGCCATCCTCACTCAACTCACGCCAATTATGCAGCTTGTGCACTGACTGTCCCACCCTCGTTTTAAGGAAGCGAGGAGCGGGGAGGATGTAGCGGAGGAGATGGAGGAGGAGGAGGAGGAGGAGAAAATTGTCTTTGGCAGCCACGCAAGAGCGCCGCTTTGCTAAACTTGGTGGGTTTTCTTCTAGTAGTTTCAAGCCACCGTCGCCGCCGCCCTCGTCAAGTCCCTCGTGTTTTGTAGTGGTGCTTCAGATATCCCGTTTCCTCCTCACACTCACCCTCTGCTTCACTCCATCTCACGCTGCCCCTCTACTCCCCTCACTCACGCTATCGTCCTCGCCCTCAAGTCTCATCTCCTCGGTCCCTCCCACTTCAGCCTCTCTCTTCTCTGTAAGCTTATAAGTGAGTGCCAAATGCGGATCGGCAGGCACGGACGGACGCCGGCTGTCCCCACTTGTAAATAATGGCAAATAAACAACTGGCGGACGGGAGGCTTTGGGGGTGGCGGCGACGGTGGCGGTGGCGGTAAGGCGACGAGAAAGACCACACCCACCTATACCCACACACACACCCACCCACACGCACACGAGAACTTCATAAGATCAAAAATACATTCCCTCCCTCGCACACAATAAAGTACCGCTTAAAACTATCAAAAGAGGAGAGATATTATCATACTATCGAATAAATAAATAAATGAACCTAACTAGATGGAGAACAGCAAACATAAACTCTTCAAAAACTCGTGAACAAAATTTATCCATGCAAATTACAAGGAGAGAGAGAGAGAGAGAGAGAGAGAGAGAGAGAGAGAGAGAGAGAGAGAGAGAGAGAGAGAGAGAGAGAGAGAGAGTACTTGATTTGACCTCTTACTCTCTTATTTACCAGGGAGAGTCAGGAACACACGCAACACACAGCAGGTGCATCTTGGGTACGGGTATATACATCTCGATCGCTCTGTCCTTGCTATGTTTTTATTCACGTTTTCTATACCTCGCCCCGCCTTGCCCTGCCTCGTCCCAGCCCTCCAGTGTTGTGTAAGGGATAGCGAGGGGGCAGTGGGCGCAAAAAGCAGGCGAGGACGAAGGCCAGACATGAAGTTTTTCCATCTTATGTTTAGGTACGTGAAATGGGGTGGAAAAATCTAGGAAAGGGGAGGCTGGATGGAAATACACTTGTGAGAAAGAGAGGATATGAGAGGAATGAGGCAAGAATAGAGAGATTAAGGAAAGGGATAAGAGGATATGCAAAAGAATAGAGAGGGGGGAAAGAAAGGCAGGAAACAATAAAGGAGGGAGATGAAAGAAAGATTAAGGAAAAGGATAAGAGGAAATGCAAAAGAGAGAGGGGAAAGAAAGGAAGGGAATAATAAAGGAGGGAGATGAAAGAAAGATTAAGGAGGAAGAGAAGGTGTGGGGGGGAAAGGGGAGAAGGAAAATAAGGAAGGTGTAGTAGGAGAGAAATGAAAGAGAAGATCAAGGAAGAAGAGGCGATAGAAGGGAGGAAAGAGTGAAGGAAATGGGGAAAGGAAGCCACAGAAAAGAAGCACCGTGAAGTTGGCTTATATATAAAAAAAAAAAAAAAAAAAAAAAAAAAAATCCTTATATGTGGGTGAAAGTATTCTAATGGTGATGGTGGTGGTGATGGTGGTGGTGGTGGTGGTGGTGGTGGTGGTGGTAAAAATTTGCATGAGAAAGGAAAACGAGGAGTACACATGTCTATACGAATATAATAACAATAGCATAATCAATAAAAAAAAAAAAATAAAAATAAATAAATAAATAAAATAAATAAATAAAAATAAATAAACGAAGCTGCAAAATCCCACCAGACCTATACGTTGCAGTCCTATATGAGCACATTTACCCATTTCCACCTATCACCCCCGTTCATACAGGTGTTAAATTACTGAAACTCCCCAATGACTCAGCACTAACAACCATTCATCCACTCCATTCCATTCACCACCACTCACAGCCAATGCCTTCCTACCAACCTTGAGCCGCCTTCATTTTTGCGATCTTGCTTACTAACCCTGAGGAAAGCGATTACAACACATCCTGCCCCTCTTTATAACACACCTCTCTTCTTCTTAAGCCTTCCTGACGCTCTGCCCTTCCTCTCTTACCTTTTATCAATGTTTTATAAAGCTTAAGCCGCATTATTTCTTGCTATCTTAATTACTAACCCTGAGGAACACGACTAAAACACACCCTTCTTCTTCTTACGCCTTACTAACAATTCACCCTTCCTCTCTGCAGTCTATCAACCATCGATCAAGCTTGAACCGCATTATTTCTTGCGATCTCGATTGTTAACCCTAAGAACACGAATGTAACCAACTACAGATTTTCTTACGTCTTACTGACACTTCACTTTCCTGTCTTTATCCTCTATCAACCTTCTATCAAGACTGAAACACATTTTTTCTTAACTATTAACCTTAGGAACACAAATCTAACACTCTCCTCTCCTCAAGGTTTACTGACAGTCTACCCTTCCTCTCTTTACCTTCAACCGAGTTATTTCTTGACTACTAACCCTAATTAATAAGAAAATTATAACACTCTCCTCTTCTTCATAAGCCTTACTGACACTCTACCCTTCGTCTCTTTACAGTCTGACGCCGACTTGCCCGATATTGACCCCGAGCAGATGATAGGTGAGGCGGCGAGGGTCCCACAGCTGCCCTTCACCATGACACTGACACCTGATTAGCCACAGGAGAGAAGAAGGGTGTTTTTGTGGTGTTAAATGACATATATTTTTCAGTTTAATGGAAGTATTCTATTGTCAATAATTAGATAAAAGAACTAAATTAATCATCTGTAGCTTTTGTAAATGATAGTGAGATATATGTGGAAGGAATGAAGGGAGGAAGGAAGGGAGAGAGAGAGAGAGAGAGAGAGAGAGAGAGAGAGAGAGAGAGAGAGAGAGAGAGAGAGAGAGAGAGAGAGAGAGAGAGAGAGAGAGAGAGAGAGATTCTTGACATTCACAGGTAAGTATCTTGTAATATAAATGTAACACCTTTCAAACAAGCCGTCTTATTTAGCACATTTCTTCAACCTCCCACACTCCACACCAAAGCCTTCACAACACTGTCCAAACAAGAGCAACACTAAAACCACATTACTGCCTCATAATACAACACACGAACCCAGCCAAGTCATGATAAACCTTCAAACACTTTTACCCTCCCTACATTCTGAATTTTTAAACCTTATTTCATGTTAAGCCTGTAAATAAACCCTTTTTTTTTTCTTCTCTCCCTCTATCCTTTGACGTGTTTAGAACCTTCCGCCCGCATAAACAAGGTATTTAATGATTGTTAGAGCAAAGAAGTCACATTACTGAAATACATCAAAACACTAGAAAGTTCACATGAAACGTCACAATTTTTTATCATCCTCTCTCTCAAGATTTTATTCATTTATTTTATTTCTTTTTATCTAATTAATGATTGTTACAGCGCAAACAAGTCACATCATTGAAATACATAAAACGCCACAAAGTTCACATGAAACGTCACAATTTTCTCTCGTCCTATCTCAAGATTTTATGCATTCATTTTGTTTTCTCATCTAATGATTGTTACGGCACATCAAAGTCACATCATTGAGATACATTAAAACACTACAAAGTTCACATGAAGCGGCACAATTTGATCTCATCCTCAAGATTTTATTAATTCATTTTATTATTTAATGATTGTTACGGCACATCAAAGTCACATCACAGAAACAAACGATGAACATTAGAAACATCACAACATCTTTACCTTAACACTCTTTTTTTCTTTCTCTCTCTATTCCCATTCTTCCATCATACTACTCTCATTCCCTTTACATTTCTCTATCATTCTATATTTCTTCCCTAATCTTTACTTTTAACCTTATTCTCCTTTTTATTCCTCTTTTTCTTCACATAACTTCTCCCCCTCTCTCTCTCTCGTATCCATCATCCTTTATCAAGTTTCTTCCCTTAAACCTTCCCTAATAAATAATCTCTACTCTTAATCCTATTTCTCTCTCTCTTCCTCTTCTTTCGTCATATGACTTTCCTTTCCCTCATTCCTCTCTTATTTATCATCGCATATCAAATTCCTTCGCTTACCACTTGCCTTCTATAACACCTTTCCTCAATCTCCCCCCCCCTCTCTCTCTGACCATGCCTCCTGCCCCCAGTGCTCAAGAAGGCGTTCGACAGCTTTGACTCGGAGAAGAAGGGCGCCATCTCCACGGACACGGTGGCCACTATACTGAGGATGATGGGTCAGTCAGTTAACAGGACCATGCTGGACCAGGTCATCAGTGAGGTGGACGTGGACGGTGAGTGGGGGAAGGGGGGATGTGAGATGGGGAGTGAAGGGTTGTGTGAGGGGGCTAATGAAGTCACTTACTGATTTTTATTTTCGTTGCCTTTTTTTTTTTTTTTTTTTTTTGCTGCTACTGCTGTTTGATAGGACAGGTAATGGTGTAACTATGGCTGCTACTACTACTATTACTACTACTACTACTACTACTACTACTACTACCACCACCACCACTACTACTACTACTACAACTACTATTCACATTATCATTCCTTTTAGTAACACCAACACTTAACAACTGCTGCTACTACCACTATCCTACCATTACTACTACTACTACTACCCTACCACCAACACTACTACTACTACTACCACCACCACCACAATATCTATAATTGAAATAATGCGCAATATTCTCAGGTAGCGGATAAAAATAAAGCACTGGCAAACAAAATTGTAGAGGGCAAGCAAGCAAACAAACACGTGGATAAATAAATAAGCCACCTCTCTCTCTCTCTCTCTCTCTCTCTCTCCTGGCAGGGTCGGGCGAGCTTGAGTTCAACGAGTTCGTGCTGCTGGCGACCAAGTTCATGAACGAAGATGATGAAGAAGAACTTAAAAAGGAACTTAAGGAAGCATTCAGACTGTACGACAAGAAAAGTAAGTCTCTCTCTCTCTCTCTCTCTCTCTCTCTCTCTCTAAGACTTTCAGCGCCATTTTCCTTTCACTTTTTTTTTTCTTTCGTCGTCGTCTTCATCCTCTTTCTCTTCACCATTTCGCTCTTCCTTGAGAGAACTTCACCACCACCACCACCACCACCACCACCACCACCACCACCACCACCTCTCCCTCTTTCTCCTCCCTAAGTACCACTCCCCAGACCCATGAAAAAAATCTTTAAAGCGTCTCTCTCTCTCTCTCTCTCTCTCTCTCTCTCTCTCTCATTTACATATGCGTATAAAACAACTCCCGTCTCTTTCTTCCTCTTCCTTTTTTTTCTCTTTCTCTTTCTTCGTTTCCCTTTAACTACAATTTATGGCGTGCACTCGAGTAGTAATTCACTCAGGTAAGTCATTCATTTACCTGTTATTACTTATGCATCACCTTTACGTACGACAACCCATCTACCTGTGCAGTACTTACATACTCTTACATACTATCTACTTCCCTCTTTTATCTACTTTAATATCTACCGTTATTTTTTATCTAATTATTTTTTCTCATGTCAAAAGGTAGATATAGAACAGACTCTCCTCTCTCTCTCTCTTTCTCTCGGGGAACTCATCAGGGCTGCCATGTCATTTCTCAAAGGTTGGGAAAGAAGGAGGGAAGGGAGGGAAGGAGAGAAGGAGGTGAAGGTTTGGCAGGAGTCCAGAAGGGAAGGAGGGAAGGAGGGAAGGAAGGTGGAGGAATGAGAGGTTATGTGGAGGCAAGTAAGGAAAAAATAGTGTATGTAACTCGGGTTATTTATATTAATTTTATGTTTGTCTTTTAGTTTTTCTCTCTGCAATGAATCCTTCCCTTTTTTTTCCATCCTTTTCTCCTTCAATTTCCGTTCTGGTATGCTATATATATATATTTTTTCTTAGCCACTTGTACTACTTTCATATAGCTTTGTAGCCTAGAAAAGCGATACTTCTCTCTCTCTCTCTCTCTCTCTCTCTGCAAACCTTTCCCTTTCACTACTTTAAATGTCTAAATATTAAAGAAAAGAAAAAAAAAAATGACTATAGCAAGCAAAAATATCAATACCACTATGTACATACTCCTAACCCTGAAAAAAAAAAAAAAAAAAAAAAAAAAAAAAAAAACTCTCTCTCTCTCTCTCTCTCTCTCTCTCTCTCTCTCACACACACACACACACACACACACACACACACACACACACACACAAACCAACAACAATTACACAAATAAATGAAGTAATAACACACACTCTCTCTCTCTCTCTCTCAATCACAAAAAACAAATAAAAACAAATAAATCAATCAATAACATCCCCTCTTCCTCTCCACCTCTCTCTTTCCCACAAAAACAAATAAACACACAAATGAACTAATAGCACTCACGCCCCTCTCTCCCTCACCCCCCAGGCCAAGGCTTCATCCCCACCAGTGTGCTGCGTGAGATTCTGAAGGAGCTGGACAACAAACTGAACAACGAGGAGCTGGATGGCATCATTGACGAGATCGATCAGGACGGCTCTGGCACTGTTGACTTCGACGGTGAGTGTGTCCCAGCGACCCACTAACTACATCACGGGTTTCCCACACTACGTAACTCACCTTCTCTACTCTCTTTCCTTTCTTCTCACGTCTCTGTTAATTATTTCTCGCTCTTCTCCTTTTTTCTCCTTGTTCATTTTTTTTTCTGTCTGTCTATTTCTTCGTTTCTCTCTCTCTCTCTCTCTCTCTCTCTCTCTCTCTCTCTTTCCGTTTCTGTCAATTATTTCTCTCTTCTCCTTTTTCTCTCCCTGTTCATTTTTTTTGTCTATTTCTTCGTTTCTCTCTCCCTTTCTGTCTCTGTTAATTATTTCCCTCTCCTGCTTTTCTCTCCCGGCTCACTTTTTTTTCTATCTACTTATTTCTTCTCTCTCTCTCTCTCTCTCTCTGTTCCTATTGTTTTTTTTTTTTTCGTATCATCTCAGTGTGAAACAGCTACCATGAGACGAGTTTTCTATTGTGTTTCGTATCATCTGAGTGTGTAGCAGCACCACCACACCACGGGTATCCTATTATTTCCTATTTTCTGTCTGGTATAATCTTGGTGGTAGCTTTTTGTTCTTTATTTCGTGCATGTTGTTCTCTCTCTCTCTCTCTCTCTCTCTCTCTCTCTCTCTCTCTCTCTCTCTCTACTTTATTTTTCGTTTTTGTTACTAGTCCAATCTTAATAATCCTTGTGACGTTTTCTTTATTTTTTTTTCTATTTTTCTATTGTATTTTTATTTATAGTCTTCATAATTCTTCCTTGATTTTCTTTTTTTTTTTTTTTATTACAGTTTACGTTTTTAATGGTCCAAAGTCATAATAATTTGCTAATAACCTTTGTGAAACATTTTATTGTCTTATGTATTTCTTTTCCTTTCTTCCTATTGTGTTCTTGTGTTTTCTAACTGTCCAGCATCATAATATTCTAAATAACACGTTTTTTTTTTTAATTATCTTTTAAACGTTTTCTTTCTTTTTCTTATTGTATTTTGCTAGTAATCTTTGTAACACTTCCTTTATTGCATCGCCTGCTCATCTTTTCTTCCTATCGTCTCTTGCACTCTTTAACAGTCTAACGTCTTAATCTACTAACAATATCTGCTACACTTCTTTCATTGTCTTAAGTGCTTTTAACTTTCCAATTGTTGTTTTGCTATTTCTAACAGTACAACGTGTTAATCATCGGGTAAAATCTCTGCTACACTTCCTCCATTGTCTCCCGCGCTTCTCTGCCACAATATCCATTACAAGTCGGGTCTGAGCCACACTTCTTTCTATTCAAGGCTTTCTAACAGCCCAGAGAGAGAGAGAGAGACCGGATTCCTCATCTGTGGCCTGACAATAGTTGGAATGAAAGCCCAGAGGTATAAAGAAAGGAACCCGAGCTAATAAAACCCAAAGGAAAGGAAAAAGTTGAGCCATTCAATAAAACTCTACGTAAAAGAATTCCTGGGTTTTAAGTCAACGGTTAGATTGAAGTGACTATTTTTTTACTCGAACCTCCCATGACGTGACTATTTTTTGACTCGAACATCCCATGACGTGACTATTTTTTGACTCGAACCTCCCATGACGACAATTTTTTTTTATTCAAGCCTCCCATGATGTGACTATTTTCTTTTTTTTAGTCAGGCCTTCCATAACGTGACTATTTTGACTCGAACCTTCCATGACGTGACTTTTTTGACTCAGGCCTCTTGTGACGTGACTATTTTTTTTTACTCAGGCCTTCCATGACGTGACTATTTTTTTTTCATTGAAGCATCCCATGACGTGACCATTTTTTTACTGGCCTCCCATGACGTGACTTTTTTTTTTTTTTATTCAAACCTCCCATGACGTGACTATTTTTTGACTCACGCCTCCCATTACGTGACTATTTTGACTCGAACCTCCCAGGACCTCACTTTTTTTTTCTTTTAGCCGTTCCAGATGTTATTCTTCGTGTAGAGTTGCCAAAATAAGTCATTTCACTGTCATAAAATGTTTCGGTCTATATATCAACATTTGGGTTAACTGTTGTCGAATAACGCTATACTGACAACTGTGCTAAATTTAAAGGATCACTCATATTAAATTGCACACTAGAATAACTGTACTGGAATATATGAAGTCAACTGTACTTAACATACTGGGTCCCCTGTACTAACGAATATCACTGACGGTACTGGAATAATACGAACTCAACTGCGCTTGTATAGGTTCCACTGTGCTAGAGTAGACCGGATCACCTGTACTAGAATAGAATAGCGAGTGAATACAAACACCAGAAGAGAAAGTAACATAACACCAGAACACACAGCACATTACCGCTACATCAATTTAACAGTCTATTAACGTCTTCAGTACTGGGACACATTTTTACCACGAGGCTTTTGGTGTGATTAAACGGTTTTATTGACATTAAGAAGGGTGTATGGAGGTCAGAAGATTAATGGCCAGAGTCTTTACTATTTTAATCCTCCACATGAGCTTCTGAAGATGTATAAAACTACCAAATAGTAAGCAGAATATGGAAACGCATCCTGGTGCTGAAGGTGTTAAGAAAAGGAAGATTACAGTATTAACCCCTTCAATACTGGGACACATTTCTACCTTGAGATTTTTGTACGATTAGACCATTTCATTGACATTAGGAAGGGTCTAAGGTGGTCAGAAGAGTCTTTACTATTTTAATCTCCACATGAGTTTCTGAAGCTGTATAAAATCACCAAATAGTAAGCAGAATATGGCAACGCGTCTTGGTATTGAAGGTGTTAAGAAAGGGAAGATTACAGTATCATGGCGGGAGAAGAGGTGGGATGGATAATAAGGGAGAGGGGAGGGAATAAAGACAGTGAAAAGCAGGATAAATACTCCTCACATCAATACATTTGTTTCTCTGCAGAATTCCTGGACATGATGATGGGTTAAGGGGGTCGAGGCCACTGCTTTCCCCTTTAAAGCACCTCCCCTCAACAAGACCTTTCCGTTACGTCACGCCCCGCCACCCAGTCAGCGGGCGCTACTCCCGTGCACGCCCCCTGGAGACAGCCCCGCCCACCAGCCCCACCCGCCCTGCCCAGCTTGCACGCCCCAGCCCAATACAGCCCCTCCTACTTCTACTGACGAAGCCAAGACAAGAAAAGAACAGGAACAAGACCACCACTGTGAATAATAACAACAACAATAATAATAATAATAATAATATTAATAATAATAAAGCTACAACGACAAGATGTATGCTAGTATTTCCTTAAGATAAGTTTACTTCTAAGCTATTGATTCGGCTCCTTCCTTCCTTCCTTCCTTCCTTCTCTTTCCTTTCCTTCCACCTTCCTTCACTCAAGAAAATTAATGGCGTGTATTTCATAGAGGAGGAAAAAACGATAAAATGTTGACGTTTAAATATTCTCCCTCTCTCTTCCAACCCACCACCACCACCACCTGTCTTTCGTTCTCACGCTCCAAGTGGTTTAAGTAAATCATGTAAGAATCTTAGTTTCCTGTACACTATTTTCTTTACACACTTGCATTAGAGTGAGTCAAATTACTGCACCTCCTTTTATATTTTCCTACTTAACTCACAATTTCTCTTTCCCTCCTCTTCCTCCTCCTTTTCTAAGTCTCTCCTAACATTTACTACTTATTCAATACCCCTTCCCTTTCTCTCTTCTTCCTCTTTACCTCAGCTTCTCGTAACATTTTCCTACTTAATTCAAAACCTTTTCTCCTCCTCCTCCTTTCTTAATTTGTTCTTCATAACCTATTCATCCCCATCCCGTTTTTTTCTTTACACTTTTCCTTCTTCACAACTCTTTTTTTCCTCTTATACTGCTTCTTTCATAACCTTTCGCTCCCCCCTTCCTCCTCCTCCTCCTCCTCCTCTTCACGTGGTAAAAGATCAAGCGAGGGTCGGAGAAATGACGTCAAATACTCAACTTATCCTTTAAAAATACACCCTTTACCCTCAACACCACCACCACCACCACCACTACCTGCGTATTTTTAGCAACTATTTTAATATCCGGGGCCACTTCCCTTCAAATCAGACTCTAAAAGAAAATATATAAAAAAAGAAACGCAAAGATCACACACAAAAAAATGTCCCTCGGTATATCTGACTTTTGATTTTTTCTTCACTTTTTTCTGTTCGTGTAATGTTGTGGTAGTGTGTCATTCCTGTCAAGGCTGCATTAAGTCACGCAAAGGCTCGTTTAAGTTTATAGTCTGTAGCATCACGAGGTTTTTTTTTACTCTCTCACTATGATATATAGCAGTTCACATGGCTAAGAGTATTTAACCCCCTTTAATATTGGGACACATTTTTACCTTTAGAAATATGAGTACGATTAGACCGTTTTATTGACATTAGGTAGGGTCTGTGAAGGTCAGAAGATTAATAGCCAGAGTCTTTACTATTTCACTCCCCCACATGAGTTTCTAAAGATGTATAAAGTCACCAGATTGTAACCAGAGTGAATATGAAAACGTGTCATACTGAAGAGTCACGCTGAATGCTCGTTAAAGTTTCTGTAGCATCACGAAGTTTTTACTCTTTCACTTTGATATGTAGCAGTTCGCGTCGCCACGAGCATTCAAAGTCTTCACAAACACCACGAAAATGAAAGAAAATAAAAATAAAGAGTAGACTTCCCACTATCCAATCAGTGCAATGAAGAAATAATCCTTGGAGCGAAAAATGTTTAGAGTACGGCAGATGTGAGTAGGCTTTATCTTGACTTAGGCCTATCTGATACGTTTCCCTCATCACAAACTACTTAAAGCCTATATTCATTTACTTTTTCTTTTCCTACAGCCACCACTAAGCGCAACACAGGCTTGACACTGCATCATCTACTCTTGTCATCCCCCCCTTTCTTCCTCATTGATGTTCTCAGAGACTTTAATAGTTCATACACAGCCTGTAGTCTTGTGTACTGTGCCATACTGCAGTGAAAACGAGTTAATTCGAGCATTACATGGCTTGTATTCTCAAACACTTCTACGCTGCACCTTCACTATTTCAAAAAGCTTTATTTAAATTACACGAATTTTTGAGTTTTTACGGTTCTAGAGGCAGTGACAAGATATCTACATTGTTAACTGTACAAAACACTCTTGAAAACCTCACAAGTCATCTCTGTGGCCTTGGAAAAATAGTCAGTCAGTCAGTCAGTCTCCTTATTCTAATGTGACATCCTAACACTAATAATGACTGCTTGTGAATATCTACACCACTGCCACCACCACCACCACCACCAGTAGAGACTCTCCCTACCTTCCTTACCTGTCTACCTACTGTACGTACACTTGCTCACCTGCCAGAAACCTTGCGACTATTTATGATTTCTCTTTTTTTTTTTTTTACCTGCCTGGTTTTTAATTTTCTATTTGCGTTTTAAGATATCCGAATCTCTCTCTCTCTCTCTCGGTGTTGTCATGTCAAGAGTTATGGGAATTCGTGTTGAAAATTCTTTTAAGAAAATAAAGAAAAATATCTGACACGTTGACTTTTATTTTTTTCTCAGCCAGACGAGAGAGAGAGAGAGAGAGAGAGAGAGAGAGAGAGAGAGAGAGAGAGAGAGAGAGAGAGAGAGAGAGAGAGAGAGAGAGAGAGAGAGAACCACACAAAATAAAAACAGCAACGCAAAACTGATAAAAAAAAAATCCCAAAAATAAATATCCATTGAAAAAAAAAAAAAAGAAAAAGAAAATGAAATGAATAAATATAATAAAAAGAAAAAGAAAAGAAGGGAAATTATATACCAGAGAATCAGCGACAAAAATATTTAAGATGCGCAACACTTAAAACAAAGAGGTTAAAATTAATAGCAGGGTTTTTTTACTTCTTTTTTCATCCTTGCTACTGACTCATCGTTAGAGAGAGAGAGAGAGAGAGAGAGAGAGAGAGAGAGAGAGAGAGAGAGAGAGAGAGAGAGAGAGAGAGAGAGAGAGAGAGAGAGACAAAAAGGAAGGCCCAAATAAACATGATGCCATATGACATTTTCATTGTTATTATTATTTTCATTGTTTTTGGTTTAATATTTAGCTGTTTTTTTTTTTCGCCTGTGCATTTTTATTCTCTGTACACACACACACACAACACACACACACACACACACACACACACACACACACACACACACACACACACACACACACACACACACAAACACACATGATACTCCACCAACTTATACGTGTACACACACACACAAACACACATGATAACCAAAAAAAAAAAAAAAAAAACACACGCATCACAAGAGAAACAAACACAAACACAAACACACACACACACACAAGGTACAAGACGCACGTGACGGAAAAATTATATCAGCAACTAGCCTGCACATTGAGGATCGTGGGGATGGGGAGACAGAAGGGGAGGTGGGGAAGGTGTTCGGTAGCCAGGGGTGAGGCGGGAGGGGAAGGAAGACGGGGCAGAGGGAAAGGGAGGGGGACACAACACCTGGATTCTACTTAACTTAGAAGCAATAATATCCGGGGAGGGAGGGGGAGGGGTGAGTGAGGAGAGGTGAGGTAGACGGGGGGTGAGGAGGGTTGGGGTGACTAGGCCGAGGTGAGACATTGTGGAGAATTTGTCCAGCATGCGGAAGAGAAGCGAGAGGTGTGTGTGTGTGTGTGTGTGTGTGTGTGTGTGTGTGTGTGTGTGTGTGTGTGTGTGTGTGTGTGTAGATGGCTAAGTGGATATACAGGCGATGGGCAGATGGGTGTGTGGTGGAAAGATGGATGGGAGTGTGGAGTGAAAGAGCAAATATGTGTGTACAATGTGGAGTAATACGAGAGACATAAGGCGGACATGACACAGATAGCTTAACCTTTCCCTTCCAAATGTAATAAATAAAAGCGGCGTCATATTAACACTTTTTCCATCCTACTCTCCCTTTCCTATTTTTCGTTACTTCCATAAAAACTACAAACCTTATAATCCAACTTCATAGTGATTAAAATAAGGCACTACTAATTGTTCCTCCTTGGTATTCCTTTGTGTGTGTTGGGAGGGGGTAAAGAAGGCGTGACGGCCGAGAGATGGACGAGCGAGGGATGAGAGATAAGGAGTAATGGCGAGGCAAGAGCTGGAAGGCATTAGAAGCGAAGTGAGGGATGGAGATTAACGAGAACAGGAAAGAGGAGAGAAGATCGGGAGGAAGTTTGAATGAGTTAAAGACAATAAATAAATGAAAAATAATAAAGAAAGAACAAAACAGAGGTAAAGTGAAATGCAGAGCGGGGATTACCTTTCAATCTCCTTCCTTTCTTTCCTCTACTCTACTTCCTTCCTCTTCTTCCCTCTATTTCCTTTTTCTATTCTATACCTATAACTTTCCTTTCATTTTCTCCCTCTAAATTCTTCCTATCTATCCTTCTCCAAATCATGAAGAGGACGAGGAATACAAAGGAATACAAAGAAAGGAACAGACAGCAACAGCCCTACTAGACCTAACGAGGCTGTTTGTGTGCCTAATCTACCACTACAGATTCTACGAGTTAAGAGGTTGAAGGACACCAGGGTTCACGGAAGGAAAACAAGAGGACACATGGAGAGAGCGAGTCAAAGATGTGATAGGAAAGTTTGAAAGAGAAATATCACAAGTAAGGAGGAGGAGGAGGAGGAGGATGGATAGATTGGAGAGTGCATGAGTTAATTGACTGATGGGCTGGTGTGTTGGCGCCAGCGTTTCGAGGTTAATGGTTAGGTGGCGCCGCTGCAGGAGGAAGTGTGTGCGGCGTGACGGAACCTTAGCTGTCTCTCATCACCAATTCCAACTCACGGAAATATCGAACAAATATACGGAAGGAGAGAGAGAGAGAGAGAGAGAGAGAGAGAGAGAGAGAGAGAGAGAGAGAGAGAGAGAGAGAGAGAGAGAGAGAGAGAGAGAGAGAGAGAGAGAGAGAGAGAGAGAGAGAGAGAGAGAGCACACAAATGGGTGGGCAAGCAATTATAATGAAGGTGAGGACAGGCAGAGTGAGTTAGGCAAGGCAAACACACATCCAGGAAGCGACCACCACCACCACACCACACCACACCACACCACACCACCACCACCAACCCCTCCCAAGCCAAGCCTCTCTACTGCTCAATGGTAAAAATAAACACCACACGAAATATGAAGGTCAGGGTGTTGTATATATGTACATTGCCTACATTGCCACCACAAATATATCGGAAATACCTCGTAAACATTGATCATATTATAATTATTACTATTATTATTATTATTAGCACCAGCAGTATTATATTTCAGTAGTAGTAGTGATGGTGGTGGTAGTAGTAGTAATAGTAGTTGCTGTGTTGGTGGTAGTAACAGTAGTGTTTTTGTCACTTATTAAGAGACAATACAGATGGAAAACACACTGCATGTATCAAGATGTATTAGTACGTATCTTCATTAATCCTTTCCACACACACACACACACACACACACACACACACACACACACACACACACACACACACACACAAACATCATCATCAAAGAAGAGGAATGTTCACAGTGTTGTTGTAATAATTTTGGATCCGACCAAACGTTCAGGTGAAGCAACTGTTCAAACACCTGACCTGGTAAAAGAAAGTGACTCCTCTTTCTTGTACGGGTTTATAAATAGTATTTAGATAAAACTCCGGCAATGATATGATTCTATAGCAATCATACAACACAAACACACACACACACGTAGTCTCTGTCTCTATCTCTCGTCAGAACACCTTGCATTGCTTCTCTCCTGGTTCATGTAAAGATAAGCTATATATCAATAGCACATCTTATTTCCTTCCCTTATTGCTTATTGCAATTATGATAACTGCATATATTTCTACAATCAGTTAATTTTTATCTTTGTATTGGTGTTGAGGCAGAGATAGAGACAGATGGGAATATGCCATATGAAGCACCTACTATAAAAAAAAAAAAAAAAAGTGTTGTTTGGACAGTACAAGAGGCTGAATCACCACCTAATACATGAGTGAGCCAAAGAAACCCCATGAGACACAATAGTCGTGCTAATGGAGTACGTATATGCTTACTATTACACACAAACAACAGAAGATAGCTGGGAAAGTCATCAGCATTATCAGCATCAGTAACAAAGAGTTCACTTCATTAAATATATCCATTCTTGTTCGCTGCTCGTCTATTTCAGGCTACCCGAGCTAAACATATCTTTCCATCTAATGCCCGGCAGATAATGGCTTCACATTGTGAGTGCCAGAGGTCTGAGCCAGGAAAGGTAAAATGAGGAAAAGCAGATAGGAAAGTAGAAGCACAAAAAAAAAAAAGTCTTGAACCATCCCATCACTGTTAGACTCGCTACCTTGCAGTGACAAAACACGTGACTTGGCCTCCGCTACTCTGGACTGACAACAATGCATCATCACTTACCTGAAAGTAGAGGTCGAGGGAGGACATGAGGTCACACTTGTCAGGGAAGCACTTGTTCTCCCGCATGTAGTAACCCAGCGAGTAATTCCTGTCAGCATTCTCTCGTTCAGACAGGAAGGTTCCATTACTGAAGCTAACGTTCTCCCCACCGGCGAGACGCTGTGGCATAAAAGAAAAGCAATGGGTCATCACCACGCACACTAGGCACTAAGGATATTCACACTGCTTACAGATGAATATAGAAAACTTAAAAACAGCATAACTGTACAGCATAACCTTGGACTGCTTCCTTTAACACTGTTCTCTCATCACAACTACTTCAAGGACCACATGGATGATTAGTGACGTACCTTCATGTAATTTTGAACGAAGTCAAATTTTTCAGAGGAAGACATGTCAGGCTTGACTAGACAGTACAGAAGACTGTTGATGATGATTGACCCCGCATTCACTAAGGGGTTGTGAGGCTTGTCTGAGGTGGAAGAAAGGCAAAGCATAAGAAAATGTGTCATGAAATTTTACCAAGTCAGTATTCTATATAATAAAGCTTTGGTTATCTTCAAAAGTTATCTCTCTTCTGATATGCTATACAAATTATGGAACAATTAACTAAGATTAGTACACTATTGGCATTTAACTATAATATGTATTATTTGTGTGGCATATTTCCCTATTCAAATATCAAGATTCAATATCAGTGCAATCTTATTCTATACAAATTTACTGTTGGCATCGCTTATCTATTTATCAGATGGCTTCTTAA